>NW_017535908.1:37505-354942 GCF_001853355.1 Bactrocera latifrons | reverse complement strand
TCTTTTTCTACAAATGTGCAAAAATTTAGACTTGCTAGGGGAAATTGAAGCGCCGGAAGTTTGCGACCAGGAGAAGATTTTGGAAAGGATATCGGAGAAGGTTCTTTGAACTGCTGCTTGATCAGTGTGTTTGGAATACAYCAGAACATCGTCAGCGTACAGTTGGTGCTCTGTAGTGGTAAATTTAGACAGTAATTCGCTAAGTTGATCAAACGCTATATATCACTCACGCATATTTGGGTATGAGAAAGCTCTGTGGAAAGTGGGTGCTCACTTTTGACCAAAAACAATGACGAGTTGATGATTCGGAGCAGTGTTTGAAAATGTTTGGGAAGCGTCTGGAATAATGTTTATTACCTACATTGCAAAAGGAAGGACCATCAACTGCTACTATTACGTAACGTTGTAAGACAAAAATATCCGAAAAACGCACGGATTTGAAGAAAACGAAACCACTCTTTCACCACGCCAATGCAAAGTGTCACAGATCAAAGAAAACGAAGGCACAAATCGCATCAAAACAATTGTATCAAAAAGTTGTATGAGTATATATAATGAGTGTATCGTCCTTGAAAGGAGCTATGAATTTTGATTAAAAGAACAATTTTTTCCAGAAGAAAATAACTACTTAGGCCGGCAACTTTCCTGACCTGTATCTTCAACCCCGTTATCATCTTAAAGATCTTTAAATGATGGTACACAAAGACATATTTGTTAGTCTTAACTTGAATACAAATAGAGGGAGCGAGATTTAGATAAAATCGTTTTAATTCTCCAACTTATTGGAAACGAAGCCAGGGGTCTCCGGCTATTGGTCCCAGAATCGACACACACCACCTCTTTGTCGATTTCAAAGCTGCTGTCGATAGCACAAAAAGGAGCTGCCTTTATGCCGCGATGTCTGAATTTGGTATCCTCGCAAAACTAATACGGCTGTGTAAACTGACGTTGAGCAACAACAAAAGCTCCGTCAGAGAGAAAACAAGGTTTCAGATAAGGCGACTCCCTATCATGCGAATTTTTCAAAATGTCAGCCTGGAAATCCAACGCAGGATAGCCTTGCCAACACGTGCTACTTCGGACTGAGTAGGCAATTGAGAACAAAGTCCTCTCTCGACGAACAAAAACAAACTCTTCGAGAGAAAAGTTCTGCGAAAGACTTATGTTCCTTTGCGCGTTGGCCACGGCTCTATTAGATATATGACGACATTCACAAGGTTCAGCGAATTAAGAGACAGCGGCTACGCTGGTTAGGTCATGTTGTCCGAATGGACGAAAACACTCCAGCTCTGAAAGTATTCGCGCTGCACCTGCCGGGGGAAGTAGAGGAAGAGGAAGACCTCCACTCCGTTGGAAGGATCGGGTGGAGAAGGACCTGGCTACGCCTGGAATATCCACTTGGCGCCACGTAGCGGAAAGAAGAAACGACTGGCGCGTTGTTGTTAACTCGGCTATAATCGCGTAAGCGGTGTTTACGCCCATTAAGAAGAAGAATCGGTTATGTACAAGATAATAAGCACGCTCACAAAACTTGGAGATTTGCAAAATTTTCTGGAGAAAATTAGTAGATAGTACAATATTATTGAGCAAGCGAAAGCAATGAATCGTATAACGGCAACAAAAAAGCCAACGAAGCAATCTTGGAAGACATTATCGACGCAGCGATTGACAGCTAGCAAAGCCAATAGGCGTTCAACGGCGTAAAGGAAAAAAGAAAAATGTACAAAAATCTTGGCAAAAACACCATCAATTGTCCTCACAAGAACGTGAAGAATACCTACCGCTATGATAGCAAACATACGCCGTTTTGTTTGGTTTACTTGTCAAACTTGCAACGTAGGTACTTGGTTGCCCACACAGGCAGAGAGGAGTGAGGGACAACGGGCATGGAAGGCAATGTAATGAGTCCTAAAGTTGCTTGTTGGCAGTTCGCTTCTGGCTCGAGTTTTGGCTGATTTCGTGCGTGATGTCTCCCGACTGGTTAGTTGATTGTTTGCTTTCGGCATTGCGTTGGCGTTAAAGCGGAAACGGAAGTTAAAACTTCAACGTAAATATTCATATACCCACACACTATGGGAATAAGCAGCGAGCAGTGCAAAACGTCAGCAAAAATGTCCAACAAACTGCAGGCGAGGCTGTGCAAGAGCCCTGAGAGACGATGTATGTATAAGCGATGTGTACCTGTTTTAAGCGGAAGAAAGTGGTGCGGCTCATGCCACCGCGGACCACCTAGCATGTCTAAACAATGAAAGTTGGCAACTTTTTCAGCTTGCTGCTGCTGGTACCACAGACGTTACACATCTCGTGCGGTCTCGGAGGACAGTTTGAAGTCGCTGCTAACTCTGCCACAATGGAGCAATGCATGCACGTACGTGTGTTTACATTACAACATGAGTTCTCCTGTTCTTGTAGCAGCTTACAGGCATTTGTACGTGAGTGTGACGTTCGTATGTTCACGTGTGGGTGGACTGTTTTGCGATTTGTGTTGACGGTGGTTGATAAAAACTGAGTTGAGAAACATCTAAACTAAATCAAACCCAGGCTGCTGAAATGGAATATGTGTCGTTCTTTTTTATTGTTTTTAAAGATTTGGCCGAGTATACTATGGGTAAATTTGGAGGTATGGCTTTCTTTCGACTGAAAAATAAACCATCCTACGCATACCCTCACTGCCACGAAGTTTGCAACATCTAAGCTGTGTAAATCGACGTTTAGCAAAACCAAAAGCTCTGTCAGGATCGGGATACACCTTTCCGAGCCGTTCGATGCCAAACGAGACTTCCGACAAAGCGACTTTTTGCCATTCGATTTCTACAATCTACTTCTGAAGAGAATACTTCGAGCTGCAGAGCAAAATAGATAAGGTTCAACTATACAACTGCTAGAGTATGCCGATGAGATCGACATCACTGGACATAGTGACCGCGTCGTTAGTTCCGCATTCTCCACATCCACATTTGACAAAGCAGTGAAGTAAATGGGTCTTGTAGTGAACGAGGGCAAGTTGAAATATCTTATACCATCAAACAAAGAGTCGTTTACACGCCACTTGGCTCCCACATCACTGTTGACAGTCAATACTTCGAAGTCGTACATAATTTCGTTTATTTTCGAACCAGCATCAACAGTAACAACGTCAGGCTCGAAATCCTTGCCAACAATTGATATTTCGGACTGACAAGACAATGGAGAAGTAAAGTCTTCTCTCGACGAACAAAGGCCAAACTCTACAAGACACTCATCATCTCTTTCCTGCTACATATATGGTGCAGAGACATGGACGATGACAACATTTGGTGCGTCGGCGTTAATACTTTTCGAGAGCAAGGTTCTGCTTAGAATGGTCCTATTTGTGATCTTTTGTGCATTGGCAATGGCGGATAGCGCAGTCGATGGAACGATGAGCTGTAAGAGACGTACGACGACATTGACATAGTTAAGCGAATGGGACGAGAACACACCAGCTCTGACGGCGAAGTAGCCGAACAGGAGAGAAGACCTCCACTACGCTAAAAATACAAGGTGAAGTGGGACCTGGCTTCGCTTGAAATCTCTATTTGGCTTCAAATAGCGAACAGGAAGGACGATTGGTGCGCTATTGTAAACCCGGCTATAACCTCGTAGGCTGTATCTACGGCAATAAGGAAGAATACTATAGCTTCAATGCAACCGAAATTAATATTTTTTCTTTAAATGTTTCTTAAATATGAAATCCTTGGATAATTATCCTCAGAAAATAATATAGGAGAAGCTTAAGCTCCAATGTAGCTCCTCTCCAAGCGGTGTATCCTTAATCCATTTCATGCGTATGTAATATTTGCATCATTATGTAATCACAGACATCGATCTGAATGCGAGTTTTATATTCAATAAGAGCTCCATTTGTACGAAAAGCAGATAAACTTCCACTTCGCTACACACCGCTGCGAGTTTCCAGAGTATTTGTGCTAATAATCGCAACTTCAACGCTCCATCCAACTCCTTCCTGGCACTCGGAGAGCTAGAACAAAGCTTTTACAATTTGCTGCTCGTCACAGAGGTACTGTTTTCGAAGAGAAGAGGCCTAATCCCATTTTAAATAGCAGACATTTTACAAAACACTGTCGAGCCACACATGCAGGCACCGCTTGATGCACCATTTCCTACTTCTCAACTAGCTACATGAGAATATATTCATACATGCAACTACATGCATTCGTAATCCGAATATGCGCCAGTGTATACACCCACATCCATATTCATACACATGCACACATATAAATATGTATATATGTATGTGCTCTATGGCTCGTATTACTGTCAGTTGTATCGTGTCAAGGCAGCAAACGAATCTGCTTTTTGTTGTAAGAATATTGCTGTGGATCTCGGTGCAGGGGGCTCTCACGATTCTCTGTGCATACTTATACATATGTATGTGGATATGTACGTGTGTGTGAGTGTAGCAAAGTTTGGTTTATGTAATATTTGAATGCGTTTAAGCATGGCATTGTTATGTGGCGTGTGGTGTTCAGCATGGGTAATTTGTGTTTTTCAACTAAGAACACTAAGAATAGCAGCAGCTAGAGGACTCCGACTTTAATCGCACACAAATGACACGCACACATGTACAAACATACAATATATATTATGTGTGCATATTTGTAAAGGAACTTGTATGGGGAATAGATAACATTTCTATAGTTGCAAACTCTGCGACAGTGAAAAAGAGAGCGGAGTTCCATCTCTCCTCTCAGAGGAAGTTTTAGCATGCAAATTCCTTTCACAACAAAAAGACACGTGACTGAACCCAGCAACAACTTATGTTTTGCGCAAAACTTTCTGCTGAAAAATGAACAGACATTTTCAGCTGCCTGCGCTGCAGCATATTCATCACTCCGCCACTTAAACACCCACATTACTTAGTTTTCTGGCACTTTTTGACACTTTTCCGAACTTGCTCCTCGTTGTGCATGCATACTTTTCGGCAACTTTTTCGCTACGAGCAGCTGCATGCAACAAGTGGCAGGAATTCCACCAGCGCAAAAACGAAGGAAGCCTTTCTGCTCGCCCGCTCCTGCCAGCGCATGTGTTTTTTGTGCAAATACTGTTTGGATTATGTGTGGTGTGTTCGGCGTGGCGTATGAGTTACGTACAGGGCTGCAAGGGCCAAGTGGTCTTGTGGCGCTTGTTGCGCTTAGAAATTTATGTAAATGCTGGAATAATTCGTTTTTGTTTACAAGAATTTGCGCTGGTGCTGATATGGCATATCATTAAAGGCCGCCTCGGCAGAACTCAAGCTTTTTGTGTGTGTCTTCTATGTGTGCTCTACTTTTGACAATCGATTGTGACGGACAAGGACTAAGAGGATTATGGAATAAAATATTCATGCGTTTGGATGAAATGATCCACTCACTTCTGATCCCTTGCCAAAGCCGTTTAAGCTTTCAAATTAATGCGTAATCACGAATAAAATTGTCCGTATTTCGATTGAATTATGGAATTTCATATTTCGACAATGAGATGGCGAAAATGAAAATTGCACATTATTATTTAAGTATTTATCCTGAGCGTACTTAAAGCTTTATCGCAGCTAAACCTAGTCTTTACTCGTCCTGAAATTTCCAAAGTGCTTGAAAGCAGCGATTCTAAATTTCAGCTTTGTGTGTGGAGAATGAAGGTGTTTTACGAAATATAAGATAAATAAAGAATAAAGTATCAGGTAAAATGAATGTAAGCAGCAAAATAAGAGTTGTCAGCATAAAATGCATGAACGAATTGAGGGCGTTAAAGCACATGTTATCCTGCCAAATTGCTCATCTCCCCATACTTATAGCCATAATTGCGCTGCTGTTATCCCAATAACGGTTAAGAGTACAAACACATAAAACTGAATGTCTAAAACGTTATTCCCAAACACACATTTATATACATACATTCACACATACATAGTGATAAGTTTTGTTTCTAACTGTACTAATATTTAATTGTCATATCACATACGAGCTGCATGTGTCCCAAACCAGAACCTCAACTAGTTTGCTGCATGTATGTGTGTGTATAAGCTACGGCAACAATAACAGTAACGTGATTAGTCTGCCTTAGTGCGCGCTTGTTGGGACATGCAGCGAACCTTATAGGAACGGACCGAAAGTTCATGTCGAAATTTGCAATTGTTTCGTGCATGCCACGTTCGATGGGATACTATATGCGCCTTCTGAAATTAAGTTTCAGTTAAATTGGATAAGAAGACTTGGTTCGTCCGCCTTCAGAATAATTCTCATTTCCGAAGCAATAAATTCGGGCACATAATTCTAGGCATATTTTGCAGGACATCCTTTGGCTCCTATGCTCATAAGATCATATGATACTTTTGTGAAATGTTTTATAGAGATATCAAATTCGTTTTTGGATTTGATCTTAAATTCTGAGAGTTTAAGTTTGTACTCTGATTAATTTTCAGTTTTATTGCGAGTTCCATTAGTAATTTTAAAGTGATAAATTCATTATTTCCTCACCTGTCGATATGAAATTTAGAAGATTTTGCCGCCGAGGCCTCAAAGGCTCCAAATTTTACAGAACATATTGCAACTTCTTTGTCTTAGTAAAAAATAGAGTAACATAATTTGATAACTTGGCATAGAGACAAAGATTTCTTGCTTTCGGTGTTACGTTTGAACCCAAAAGTCGCTGACGTGAAAACATATACTCTTCAAAAGTAGCGTTTTAGTGAAAAATCCTTCACTCCTCGAACTATGGCTTACTCCAGAGCAACGTAAGGTCGGGTTGTGCATATTAAAGCATTCGTCTCTCTATCGCTTATATTACACATCTATAAGCGCTCCTAAATTCATTTGAAAACATGTCATCAAATGGTCTTATGGCTGCCGGCACTCACGTTTATTTGATTGTCACCGCCAGTTATTCAACGGCTAATCCATACACATATGGCACATTCACATTTCAAAGTGTTGTGGTTGGTTGACGACGCCTAGGTAGGTCACCTGAATATGAAATGACCTTTTTGAAAGTCTAGCAGCTTTGTCTGCACAAATAACGCAGTTTATAGAGCAACAGTTCGACGCTTTCTGTGCCAGGCTTTGCTAAGCTCACACATAAACATATTTACATTCCACTAAGTGTATCTACAACCCTTGATGTCAGGCATATGTGTGTGTCGTTTCGATTTGTGCACACAAAATTAATATGACAGCTGAGATTTGACCCAAAAAAATATTAGAACAGATGAGGCTCTTTCAAAAGTCACGATGAAAGAAACATGTGGCGATTGAAAGAAACGAGCGCAGAGTTTTCAACGAACAAAGTTATTTTTGTGTTTTTAAATCAAAATAGTTCTTATATTCCCTTTTTGAATTTTTGTATAAAGTGCGAAACGAGAAATAATTCAAAACGTGAGTTAAATTAATTTTAAAATTTAATTCTTTAATAAATTTTTTGAAACCCAGACCGCCTTGCAAATTTATTTGCGCCTCTATTCACTTTATGATTTGTGCTTGTGAACTTCTGACGCGCTAGCCTGTCAGTGTTATCTTGCTCATGTGTTCTGTTTTCTACTTTGTTTGGTGTGGATTTTTCTCGCCATGGCGTATACGCAACATTTCTCAAGTTGAAGAAAACGATTAAAATTGTTAACGAACTATTTTCGTGTGAGCCATACACGCATGTAATAGCACATGCAAAGTTCAGAAAGCTATTATGCTGCATGTGTAGTTGTGGCTGTGTCAATAATTTGCTCGCTGTCCAGCGTATACAAAAGCTGTGACTACTTTCGAGATACAAATGCATAGTTTCTTTTCAGTTTCCTTTCTGAAACAAAAGTTTCACTAATTTCATTATTGTTTAACGACATGGCAGGATATTCTACAGAAATTTCATTGTCCAACCGAAGAAGAAATCCAAACGATATTGGAAAACTTTGTATTGCATTGCTTTACAAAGTTGCATCTTTTCCGCAAATCTTAATAAGAACCGGGAAGTGCATACTTACACACATCCGCAATTAGTCTTGCTTGTACTTACATGTCCAAGGAAGTACATAAAATCAAAATTTCAAAGTTTTTTCCATTTTTCGCATATTAATTCGTGTTGAAAACGTATTTAACGGCTTCATTGCTGTATGAGCGGCGTAAAGTGAACCTTAAATCTGTGGTAGAATGTGTGCGAATTGTGGAACCAGCGCTTACAAAGCATAACAATTGGATTCCGACCATTGGCATATGGTTAGCCACAATCCTATTTAATGACTCAATGAAGAATTACATTTTCTCGTGGGTTTTGGCATTTAGACAAACTTGGCTTCGGCTACGAATAGGTGCGAAGGCATATATAAACACTGAGCCAGGCGTGGCCAACGGATGAGGCGCATTTAGCTAAATAAGTGTGTAATGCAGGTAGTTGGAAAAGCTGAAGCAAGCAACACAACCACCTATAATACAGTGAGCACTTCTGTCTAATATTATCCGTATTTATATTTCCAATATTGTTACAAATCAGGAGCCAAATAGCCGGTACGGCTTCAGCTATTATCTACACTTTTTTGTGTAATAATACATATATCTTCAATAGCAGCAAATTTGAATGTTTTTATGGAATAAAATTTCAACTTTCTCCAGCAGCTCTGAATGAATGTCGGATCCAAAACACAGTGCGGAATTTCCCCCCTTAAGCCGTTCGCGGCTGAAGAAAGTTTGCAACATTAATGGCAACAAGTTAAGCAACGAAAGAATGCGCGCCGCACACTCACACACAAACTCGCACGAGTGCTTGCTTGAGTACCAGCAACTCACGTCTTCGCCTGCGCGCACTCACGTAATCCTTTTCACATACTGCCACTACAACATATGAGATTGGGGCATACATACACACACACTCGCGTGAATGAGCGCAATTTGAAGTTAACGAACGCGCCCGTAACGGTAGGGAGTGTCATTCAGATGCAAAGCACGCCAAAGTTTGTCATTGTTGCGCCATTCAATCGCTCCCGTGTGTAGGAACTGTCATCTGTGGCTTTCTGCACGGATGTGATTAATGCGCCGTCAGAGTAATTAGGCTTAAAATTGTAATAATGAAATGGTATTAACGTCAAATACCTTCATACCGTTACAATCCAGCGGCAGTGCCGGCACGTTCACAGCTGCTACGCTCATTTTCATAGACGTCAATTTCAGCCAAGCTATTGCAAATACTAAGCACACCCCTGCTGCAGATATATATGTACGATATGCCGATTAAAATGAAAATGCAAATTCGTGACTTTAAAAAGCTTATAGGGTGTTTTCTTAGAGACATATAGACTCATTGACAACTTGGGCAACCCTAACCAAGAAATTTATATTAAACATTTTGGATTTCAAACAAATACTATCGAAGCCCCATGCAATCAAGGAAACATGAGCTGGGCCCCCATCGGTACATGCATTGTCGCAAAGGCCTCAAAATCGATGGCATGAGATCGAGTGTTATCTTTGCCCTCTGTAAGGTTAACATACCCATCTTGTGGGGCATTTAACAAGTCATTGACGTCTATGCTGTAAGGCTGGGCATGTTACCAGACGTTATCTGCAAAAACTGTATGCAGGAATATGAAGTAGAAGCAACTCAGTACTTCCATTATTGTTTGTTCCGTGTTTGTGGGTCAGGACTTAAACACTTGGGAGGGCATACCTTCAGACTTTTCATCGAACTGGCGGGAATGGAAATTATTGGTACGAACACAGTAGTTTTTCTTTTTACGGCATCACTATAGCAGTCCAGCTGCGATCTCACTACATCAACCATCTAGCCTAACCTAACCGACTTCTCGAAATTGTGTTCAAATATTAAACGCCATCATAGAACTAACAAACCAAAAACCTGATCATTAATTTATTTGCATATTTTTATTTACTATTTCCTTGAATAAAATTGACATAACCCTAAAAAGACACCCTCGACAGTAATTGGCACGTAAGTATGTGTGTAGTGTGTTCGTATGCAGGCTTTCTAAATGAACGACGAAGTTGCGCAGCACATCGCATGCACACGAAATGTATTTATCCATGTAAATTTGTTAGTTGAAAATTGCCAGCAAATTGAAAATTACATCCTGTCACGAGCTGCTCACTCTAAGCAAACAAACCTAACAGCATATTATTTCGCACCGAGTTTTGGCTACAGAAACGCACGCAGAGCACTCACACTCACTCACACTCCTTAAAACTCACGGAAAACCGAAGCGCGAAGGGACTAGTTCAACGTGCGGCGTTAAATGATCGAAAATGATTTTGTCTTCTTGGAATGAATACAGCCACGCTAGCATACATATAATACCGCCTTTGTGAAAACTTAGTGAGAACTATAAAAAGGCCAGTCTTAAAATCAAAAAGCTGCGGCTCATTTTGTCAGCAACTTTTCAAAACTCATACCGGTGTTTATTAGTTTTCAACTAGTTCCTCACTGGTCTGAAAACAGTCGAGTGTCGAGAACAAATGCAAGATCTAGCACACACAAATTTACCTAGGTCAACTTGCATTTCATAAATTCGTCGCACAAGTTGCATTGCACCCGCTGTCATGAATGTAAAATTTAGCCAAATTACGTTCAATTCTCCGCTGCAATTTGCTTCACTTCCGACAGCCAGCATCAGAACGCTGCAAATATGTGCAAGCGACACCAAAGCCAAGCATGTCTTATCGTTTAGAACTACAGCCACTTACATACGCTCAAGTACACTTCAGAAGGTTACCATATTAGCCAAACCATGGGTTGATGGAATAAGAGCGCCATAGATGCGCATTTGAATTGGTTAACGAAATTGAAAACCTTAAGAACTATGGCATTTCCGAAAGCTTCCAACAAGCAAATCCAAATTCTCAAAATAAATTATAGTAGGATATGATGATTATGAAATATGAAGGAGAATTGCTGTTGTTTTCTTTTCATTGGGGGGAGGGCCTTCAAACCGATGCTCTTTGAGCCATATGTAAAATAATCGTTTCTGGCCATTCCCAAGTGAATGGGGCTCGAAAAGCTTTCCTCACTTGCGTGAACTTCTACACATGACTCCGTCATTATCAGCTTATACGTTGACATTGACATAGTTCAGCAAATTAAGAGACAGCGGCTACGCTGGCTAGGTCACGTCGTCTGTATGGATGAAAACACTCCAGCTCCTAGTACCCGCCGAGGAAGAGGAAGACCTCCATTCCGTTGGAGAGCTCAGGTGGAGAAAGACACGGCTGCTCGTATCTCGAATTCTCAGGTTTTCAATAACCGGCCCAACACTGTATGTGCAAGCACAGCTTCTTGGCAAGTAAGACACGACTTTCTTAAGTGAATGAGCAAAAATTTTTCCATTTCCTTAAATTCTGTCCACTATTTGGTTATGTCACAACCGCAGCTAAGCCCCAGCAGCTTATGCGCTGACATACGCCCACTTCACACCCACGTCGGCAATCACACGCTCCACTAGCGCCCTTTGCAACGCCTGGTTACAGATTGCCACAATTGTGTTACACCGCCAAAATGTCGGGGAAGCAGGAGGCATCACGAGGGAGTGAAACTTAAATTCAGCAGATCATTACTTCCGGGTTTGATGCGCTGCCTCAAGTTATCAAGTGTGCTCACACTATTATGCTAATATTGTTGTTGGCTCATTTCGGCGGCTGAGGGCGGCATTTACACGCCGTGCGCAGTAGTGTGGATGCTTGCCTGGCACGTGCTTGCTCACCACGCTTGAAGTTGCCAATTGGGAATTGTCTTGTGCGAGTTCTCACTGAAGATGAAGTTCTACGAAATCACTGAATGCATGCATGTACGTTGCAAGCGTCTACGTAGCATTATGTTAAAAGAATATACAGTTTCTTTAGACTTGAAAGTTTGGTGAGAAAATTCAGCAATTTAATTACGAAATTTTGCTTTTAATATTAAAAAGTAAGTAAAATGTGCATTATCAGGCGTCAAAAAATGGATTCTTACAACAGTCAAAAAGTAGAATGGGTTTTTATTTTAGTGCTTGGTATTCCATTTCCAAAGATATTTTAGGTTTTAACGACAGCGCAGCTCCATACTGAATTGAATTTTCATTCTACCTGTCTTCAATTTTGAAGCACAGCCCCCACGAATCTTCCCAAAGAGGCAAACCCAATGAGCAGATTGGAGAGAACTGCAAGGGCTAACTGCTCTCCGTGTTACCAGATTTAAGTCTCCCGTCAGACCTTATACCTTTTGCTACTTTCAGTTGAGCACTCATCAAACTCAATGCCTGGTGACATTTGTCGCTTGAACTTCAAATCTATGTATAACATGAGCTAAGTATTAAGGCACTATACTGAAATTTCGAGGCAATCCCAAAAACATACATAGCGCATATTGGATTTTATTCGACTCTTCCGACAGGCTTAACTTACCGTGGGCAAATTCTACCCTCTTAGTGGATAGGGGGATGAAACATCTGATGATCAGATGTTTTCGAAGGTTAAATGAGTAGGGAAAATCAAAATGCTTTTTACAAAGTTATCCGTCATATACAGAGTTTGAAGACGTCACGATAAGCATTCTCCGGAATAGCCGTGAGAGTCCGGGAGAGCCACATCTGGGCTGAGTAAGCCTGCTTGGTCATATCGAACGTCTCTATCGCATATTTACCGAATTTCAAACAGAACTTAATCGCGCAATTCTACTCTAATGAGCGCTGTATTTTCGGCATGCGCCACTCACAAAAACACGTCGCGCGAAAATGCTTTTCCTGACTCTCCAGACGCTCGGAAACAACTGACCAGCCGATCGTTCGTTAGCTAAGAACGCACTCTACCGAATCCAGTTGGTGCGCGCACGCTCCGAAGTACAATCGCGCAGGAAGTATATCAGTACTTACTTAGATGAGACGTTCGTTGGAAGGATGCCAATCCGAGCAACCAAAGCGGACCGACCGACTAAACTACTGCGTTCATACTCAAATTGATCACCACTGATCGTCGTTTAAAGGTAAACTGATA
Source organism: Bactrocera latifrons (assembly GCF_001853355.1). NCBI lineage: Eukaryota > Metazoa > Arthropoda > Insecta > Diptera > Tephritidae > Bactrocera > Bactrocera latifrons. The sequence goes on along the minus strand of NW_017535908.1, from coordinate 341,971 downwards.
ACACGCAAAGTTCTTTAAACAATTTCCATTTTTTTCAATAGAAACGAAAAAAGTTTCCCCTTAGCAGCCTTATATTCACTTATGTATCCATAAGTAGTATCGAAAAGCAATATCTGAAATGCACAAACATGGAAACAATGTGGTTAAGTGGGCGGCAAGTGCGGCCCGTCCCCCCAAAAGTTGAAACTTTTGCCACTTTCAGCTGATAGCTCAATTATGTGTTCACAGCAAAGTGAATTAGTTTGGTGAATGACTGTCGTTTTGCCACTTACGCTCCACCTATTCATTTGCAGATACGCACACAATCGCAGCCACACTTTATGACAGCGGAGGGCAGAGTGTGCCTCACTTAAACGCACAATCACACATATTCATATATGAGGGTGTGTGTGGAGGTATGTTTGGTGGTGGTTGGTCTGTGGCTGCAAGTTGGGGCATGTGCGCAAGTGTGTGAGCGGACAAATGCATCCTTATGCATGAGCATGCAGCTTTTAGCACTTTCCGAGTTTGTTGGTCACTAAAAACGTTGATTCAATTGCCGAACACAAAACTTTTCACCAACGATTTCATGTAATTAAATCTGCAAGTGTTCATAGCTGAAAGTTTTCTGAGAATTTGTCGCACAACATATGCAAATGACTGCTCTAATTAAATTGCATGTGATAAGCACGTCGAATTGTTCGTGCTTTTAACCGGCAGCCTTTGGGCAAACGTATTTTTCTGACGCGTGTGCGAAATCGGTGGGACTGTGCCACATATAAAATTGAGATTCGAAAATCTTGATTATTTGTTAATAGAGTGGCGAATATAGCAGTCATTTGACGTGTGAGCGCCAAAGAGAGAATGGAAAGCGCTAATAACAATTTAATGTGATTTTTTTTTTTTGCTTGCGCAAACAACGAGCAGGATAGTAGGGAATCGAGCCCGATCTTGCAGTGACCTCTTTGTTAAGTAAACTATTAAGAAAGTACCGTTCCCATTTCAAGTAAACACCGAAAGTCAACTGGTGCGACTATGCAGTCAAGCCAACGGTTCTAAATACAAAACAATAAAAAGTACCATAAAGCCTGAAAGTGGTTTAAGATCGCGGCAAGCGGCCAGAAGCTATGAAATAAATGAAAATTTCAATTTTCAGCAAAAGTTAATATAATGTCGGACTGCGAGAGTTCTGTGGGCGAATTGCGCCAGACGACGCAGGAAGCAGAAATTAAAAATCGGAATAAAGCGCTCAGAAATGCTCAAGCGTACAATTCTTCCTTTTCGCTTTTCTCCACAGTCAGCTACTCCAGTTGCGGCCGAGAATGGCGTTAACGAGCAAAGCGCGCTGAATGGTCGAGGAGTCGAGGGCGGAAGCACCGAGAATTAACGCAACTCAACGCAAGCACTTCATTGCATCGGTAACATTATCAAGCAGCCAAAGGAGAAATAGAGCGATAGAAGTAGTCGTACACGCACACACTCACAATACATATATATATACACAATATATACGAGTCTATATGTATATAGCGGGAAACGGCGAAGGACTGGCTGAGCGACACGAGACGCTGCGATGCGAACAACCGCTACGAGTTTAACGGTAGTTAAAACAGAATATCAAAAGTTTCAATACAAAAAAGAAGTGCGTGAGGGGGGAATGGAGGAATGCCAGAATGCCGGAACAACGGAATCAGAAAACTGGCTAAAAAGCTGAAGAAGCAAAACAATCATCAATTTAATGATTCCTTTGAAGGCGCCTGCAGATGGCTGAGCGCAGTACCGGCACGAATCGAGCGGGGCTCCGGAGCAACCGTGCGAACGAGCGCTACGGCACGCGAAATTTTCAACTGCAAAATGAAACAAAATGCAGTGAACGAGCAGCGCCCAAAGTAAGAGCCGAATGTGTGTGTGTGTGGTGGGTGCGGTCCGTACAGAGTTGAGTAATCAAGCAATGCTCAAGTGGTGCGCTGATGCAGAGCATTATGATGTTATTACGATGATGAGAGTGCTGATGGAGGCACTGAAGTTGTTGTAATATTATTGTGTTTATTGTCGGAACTTCTGACAACTGCTCCATTCGAAGGCCTACCTTAAGCCTCTTTAAAGCCCAGCTAATGTCGGGGTGTTTAAGAACAATACACAGCACTGAATGTGTGTGTGTGTGTGCGAATGCAGCAGTGTGTGTAGCAAGAAGACGAAAATGGGAAATTATGGTATAAATGTGTTAAGGTAAGGACAATAACGCACCTTGGGTAATAATTAAAGCAACGTAGTTAGAACAAAAGTGCAGAAGAGCTGGGTGGGTCGGGCGCTGCCAAAAATGCGCAACTTAAAATAACAATCGATAGAAAACTCCTTGTGCTTGAACATGCCTGATCTTCTTATTCTTTCTTGGCGTAGACAACGCTTACGCGGTTACAGCCGCGTCAGAAGCATGGAGTCATGAGTCCATAAGCTTACGCAAGTGAGGAAAGTTCTCTGAGTACCATTCACTTGGGAGAGACCAGAAACGATTATTTTACATATGGCTTAAGTAGCTGACGACTTCCGGTCTTAGACCAAGTGTCTTCCGGGTAGCCAAAAAACATCCGTTTGAGGGCGACAGTGAACGTAATAATGTTGTTGACAGAGCACTTATGCCTGGAAACTCCAGTGAAATCGCAGTGGAAAATGAATTGTGCGGAAGTGCCTAAGTTAGCGAAACTTAGGACCCCATTGGGAATGTCTAGCCTTCAACCGAAAAGTCGTTTAGTGTAAATTAATCCAACTGAGTTGCTATGAGCAGCAGAAAAAAACGTTTTGCTGTGGTCAAAGCATGACCAAACCCATCATAGCCATAGAAAGCACCTCACGTTTGAAAAATAGTCCCTGAAGTTGAGTCTCGGTCATTTCAACTTCGGAAGATAAACCGATGACCGAATAATGGGTCTAACAGACTACAGGCCGTAGAATAATCGCAAATCGCACCTCAATAGTTTTCTAATCAAATAATTTCTTAAAAGTAAATTATTGTTTAAATATGTTCAATGCACTAAAGTGTAAAAAATTAATTTCTGAATGCTTTTGCAAATATATTAAGCCGCAATCATCTACATCCTTCAGCATAAATAAAAACTGGCGGCGATTGCATTTCATGTAAATAGAGAAACAAAAACTATGAGAAGTTGTAAACTAGTTGAACGAGTAGTTGTGAAATTCCTGAAGTCAAGTTGCTTAATAGTTAACTGATTATTAAAAGACTATAACGGAGGAAACTTTTCCACGCCAACTAGCAAAGTAAAGCTACAAATTGAAAGTTTCTCCAAGTAAGAAAGAGATGGTATTGACGCAATGCCTCTCGCTTCGGTACCCCATGCAAGCCTTACGATTGATTCTTTCTTAAGATTTCTTAAAAAGAACATTATTTTGTGTTGTCTTTGAACTGAGAACATTAGGGACATATGCTGCCAAGTTATTTGTTTGATAAACTGCAAGTTCTTATAATTACCTGCTCGATTGTTGAGACTCATTGAGCATCAATTCTGATGATAACGAATCGATCAGGAGAAAGTCTGGCTTAGTTGGCAAAGCAAATATCATACCAGAATTATTTCATTTGCACAATATAAGCGCAACTTACCGGAATAGTTGGCAATTTTCTGCTACGCATACATATTTACCAGGCCATATATGTATGCGTGTGTTTCAGTTTAATTATTCTGACCATACCATGACGGCTACAGCGTCATTCACCGCTCATTCACCTAATACACCCACATATTTGCTTATTCATTTATGCAGCCTATTCTTCTCTCTTCAGCGCCAACACACACACCCACAACCGCCTATAAGTCTGCATTATGTGCGAGAAAACGGAATGAATAAATGAAAGGCCGCATGAATGAATGCATGCCGGGCAACATTATTGGCGGCGAGACGCCACAGGGAGGCAAATGTAGAAATAGTCGGCCGTGGGCCGTGGGCCGGAACAGTTAGCGCACATAATTAACATACTGGCTGCCAAGCGCCGAAGGTAAAGAGGATTTAGTGGATGGCAGCCGTGTGGCGGGTTAATACTTTAGAATTCCCAAGCAAATAGCAGCGTTAGTGGGCCTCGCCGGGCACGGACAATTGATAATGCAATGAACTCGGCAACCATGAATGCACCTAAATGTTTGTTGGCAAATTGATTAGAGGCGCATAAATATTTTATTAAATCCACTGGCGCATTACTTGTGCTCACACATTTCTGTACTTAAGGAATTACAACGAAGCCGCGCATGCAGTATAATTAAACAGACGGATGGCTTAGGTGATGCTCATAAAGAACAGGCGCCACTTTTTGCATTGCGGGAACTGCGCATTATTACTTTCGTACGCGTCGTCGTGGGCGAGGCTAAACCGTGAAAGCGAATAAAACATCTATACAACGCCATTAAAGGTTGGAAGCTGGCAGCTGGCAGCTCCTGGCAACAGTGGTTCACAGCAATGGCAACAACTAATATGCATGCTATGTACGAGTGATGGTATGTGTGCTAATGTTTGCATACACAGATTGTATTGTATCTGAGGCACATATCACAAGGCAGAAACATTAGTGAGGAGCACCTTTTAAATCGGTGTTACCCACAGTAAATGGTCACTCAGTAAGTGCGGAAACATTTATAAGGAAAGAAATTAATTCAATTTTGGAAATCATTATTTGGAAATCATTATTGTTCAAATCCAGAGCAACCATTTGTACGAAAATATTTGATAAAACGTTCTCCGGTGGCAAGTTCAATGATATAAACGAATATTTTAATCTTGAATATGCAGGTTGAAAGGGGAAGGCAATATCGTCAACTTCCTGTATTTATTTCAATCAAACTTGAAATTATTTTTTGTTTTTTTTTGTAATGAACTTTAATGAACCACATACATATGTACCATTTTGGTCGACTTTTTGTGCCATTTTCCGGTAAAGACATTATGCCATCAGTGTAAAACTTTTATGGTTTCTCGGCGAAAAAATACGACAAGCAATTTTCACATTCTACTCTTGAAGCCAACTTTGCTCCATTAAAAGAGTTCTGCATTGACCGAAACAAATGGTATTCCGATGTTGCAAGGTCCAGGCTATATGGTGGATGCATCAAAACTTCTCAGCCAAGCTCGCCCAGCTTTTGCCGGGTCATCAAAGATATGTGTGGTCTAGCGTTGTCCTGATGGAAGACGAAACCCTTTCTGTTGATCAGTTCTGCCCCTTTTTTCGATTGATTTCTTCAATCTCATCCGTTGTTGGCAATAAAATGTAAAATCCATCGTTCGACCAGCAGCTCATAGTGGATGATTCCTTTCCAATGCCACCAAACACTAAGTAGAACCTTTCTAGGCGTCAATACTGCCTTTGCGACCATTTGCTGAGCTTCATCACGCTTGGACCCTGATCTTTTCCGCAAATTATTGTCGTATTTGACTCACATTTCGGCTCCTGTTACCATTCGTTTCAGAAATGGTTCGAGTTCATTTTGTTTCGAGGTTAGTTCGGTCCATTAAATTGTTCACAGACAATTCATGTGGTACCCAAACATCGAGATTCTTTTATCATGTAACGGGTTAAAACCCGTTTGATGATTAACGCTCAGTTCTTAGCCATGTCATGGCTGCTTATGTGATGGTTTTGAGTCAATCTTTTCCCTAATTTCATCGAATTTTTCAACGATAGATCGACCAGAGCGTGGTGCGTCTTTCACGTTGAAATTTTCAGAACGGAAGCGAGCGAACCATTATTGAGCTACACGAACTGATACAGCATTGTTTCGGTAAACTTCATAAATTTTATTGGCGGCTTGCTTGGCATTCTTCCCTTTTTGATACAAAAATGTCAAATTATAGCGAATTTCTCCACTATTATCACTGATTTTTGAACAGTAGTAATTTTTTTTTTTTTTTTTCAACTTCCCCAAATTTAATTTTTTGGTTAAATTAAGCTCAAAATCTGACCTTTTCAACACTATATGGTTTGGCACAATGTAGTTGGTAAGACTGGAGATATATGACTGCAACGACATCTATTGACGAAATACGAAAAGGCTTTTTCGACTACCCAATATATAATATACTACAGATTTGAATTATTGACAGATGCGAGGATCAAGATTATCTAATTGCCTCCGTCCTTCGCAGAGACACTAAATAATTGCACAATAGTTTTCGCGTTGCCCGTTTAGTATTCCGTGCAAGAGTGCTTCGCACGTTTCAAACACCGAGTACCGAAAGGCGCTTCCCTAATGTGAATGGGCTGCCATGCATACTTATTTAGCGAGACGGGGGCGTTGTAACTACTTACGGTTTTTTAATTACCATGCTGCTCACACTTCTTGCTTATTTTCGCAGTTGCCAGTGCATAAGTTTTAATTAAAATTATTTCTCCTGCATTTTTCGATGTTTTGTTGTTATTTGCTTTTTTCTCTTTCTCTGGCGTTCGTTGTTTTTTCGTTGTTGACGCGGCCACCATCGCCTTCACGGCCGTCCACATTGCCATTTGTGGCGCAGCTGGTGCCATATTCTTTGCTTTTACTTCGCTCAATATTTGTTGTAGCCGGAGCAAGCACTGCTGCGCGCTCTGCGCCCCTCGCCAGGCCCAACTGACGCTTGTTATTTAACGCTGCTGGATTTGTGTACTATTGGCAGACGGGTTTGTTAAATTACTACTGCTTTTGTTGTTGTTTTGCTGCTGCTGGAGCTGCTGCTTTCCCCGTTGTTTACTATTTTCAGGCAGCCTGAGTATGTGCTGGTGTTTCCTGCTTTCCAGCTTTGTTTTCAAACAAGTTTTTGCGGCGTCGCTGAATGGCGCAATATGGCTGGCATACACCGAGGCTTCCGATACACATACATATGTATGTATATGTGTAGAAACTACAATATTCTCGTATGTATCGCCTGTATACACAATTTCCATGAAGTTTGTATGGCTTTCTGAGGTTTGTGTATAAAAAGCGCTTATAACTTTTCCACAACACTTTTTAATGATTAAGTATTTTTTTTTTATTTTTAACTTTTTTTTCTATATTTTTTTTGTTTTTTTTTTTTTATTTGGTTTTTTGTTTATTGTTTTCTGCTTTCATTGCTGCTTTTGCTTTGGAGTGTCCTTTTTGCAACTTCTGTAAGCGCATTGTTGTATTTGCTTTGGGTTCAGCTGCTCTGGCTGTGCACAGCATGTAATGACATTGCACGTTGCAAATCATTGCGACTGCAGCTGCAGACAATGAATTCTGACAGCAACAGTGTTTCTCACGCACACACATGCAACATTTTGTAAATACTTGTGCAAGTGGTGTTGTGGGTGTGGAGGTAGAAGAGCGCAAGCATACGCCGGCGAGTCAACAATCAGCGGCAACAGTCGCGCTGGCTGAGACAGAATAGCAACAGCAAGGCTTTAAGCCGCACACACACACGCGCACAGCTGTTGGTGTTTGTACGTGTGTCCCCAAGTATATTCATAAGTATTGTGTCTATTTTTGTTTTTGGCGAAGATAGTCTGCTGAGTCTGCCATATCAATGTCGAAGAATGCCGGGGGAGCACTTAGAGACAGACCGCCGGCATGGCTCATATGTGAGTACAGACATATGGATGTATGTTTCAGTCACATGCGTTTAAAGTACAACATTAAACATATGTATGTATGTATTTTGCACAAAGATGTGGGTTAGGGTCGGGTAGCGAAAAGTGCTTTGCGTTTTCGAAATTATCAATATTATATTCCGAGCTCAGCCCCGCTTTCGCGCAGGTAATTTAAGAGAAAACCTTTCATGCCACGAACAATTCTTTTCGTATTTCTAATCAAATTTAAATTTTTTTATATTTATACTTATTGTTTTTAAGGCTTATTGCTTGAGACAACTGTAGGGCACTACTAGAGCTAGAAAATATATTTTCTGTGCACTCTTCATTAATGAGAAAAAAATATCAGGTATAAAACGAAACATATTATAGTATCGAGGTTTGGGTGAGACATATATAGAGACATTAAAATCATACCTCACTAAATTCGCAAATAAATAAGACTTTCTGCTCACACTCACTCCCAAATGACCTTGAAATCGTTTTACCTTAGAAAAAACTACAGCTTTTCATTCCTTAATATGCTATTTTTCCATTTCTGTGGAGTTATTTTAATCATAGCCTAACGACACGAATTTTCCAGGTAATCTGATAATTTTCTTTCCAACAAATTAAGTTTTAGAATAAAAATTTAGACCAGAGTGTGGAGTGTTGCAGGGGACCATTCAATTTCTTTTTAATTGTCGCAAAAATCACTAAATCTGAAGTCATCGATAAAGCTCTACGTAGAATAGTTAAAGCGCTAAAAAAGCGTTTAAATCAGAGTTTGCCAATAAAAGAGTAAAAGCTTAAAGTTTTAGCTCTTCACAATATTCCTATTATATTTCTTCTAACCATCAAGGCGAAACCTTCTAAATAGTAATTCGCTTTAGAATAAAGTGGCAAGCATGTGTCAATTATTATTCCTAAATTTCTTAGTATGCATATGAAAGCTCCATAAATTTCTTGATCTTGTACGTATGAATGAAATCTTAAAATTGTATGGCTTGAAAATATTTATCAAAGTAAAAGGTGAAAGCTTCTGAAGCAGCTTCAGTAACACCAAAAGCTTCCAACAAAATTTTGTTTTAGTGAAATCTCAAAATTGAGTGGCTTCTGCAGAAGTTTCAGAATCACCAAAAGCTTCGAAAAACTTTTTTTCTCACAAGTAAAGTATCTTTAAAATATTGTTGTTATAATTAGCTATGTAACAAAAAGTGAAAGCATACTTTACAAATGAAAGCTTCGTAAGTTTTCAAAAACTTACTTATTTATAAAAGATACTTTCTGACAATAATTGGCACATTTCACTTAAGACAAAAGCTGGTTTGTAAAAATCTGTTGCATAAAGAGTATCAGAAGTGAGAAATAAGAGCGATTTTAAGAGCATAAATTTAACAAAAACAATTTATAATAAAAGTCGAGAAGGTCGTGCAAAACATGTTTAATCAGCGTTGTTGTTTTCTTGTTGTAAACAATTTATTCGAAGTAGCTAACTAAGCGGAGAAAGGCACAATTGAACTTCGGTCGCGATGCAATCCTCATTTACTTGTCTAACTAAGCACCAGCTCAGGGTTTGGATAGCAAAACAATGGCCAAACATTGCCCCTTCCCAGCTCACATGCTGAGACTGCTGAGACTGCTTTGAGCAAACAATGGAAACCACATACACATACTCAAGTTCAGGAGGGTTCCTAATAATCCTATTGCATTTCTTTTGATTTCTAAAATCACATGCGCATCTTTGCACATATTATATACCTTATATTCTTAACTATATGTAAGCATAACACCCTGTCTTAAAATAATCACACACACATATATGCTTCGCTCCCTACATGATATTTTGCTAACCGATTTATATAAAAAGCGCACATGCTCACTCACACATATATTAAATATCTCTGAGCAAGTTCAATTACCTTCCGTTTGATGGGAGTGGAAATCCGTCCAGTGTCCATGAAATTTGCGGTGTTGGATTTCCGGCTGCCGAGCACTTCAAGCTCACAGCCGGTCCCGGCTGCAGCGTTTGTTCGATGAAGCTATAAAGCAGCACTGGCGGCGCATCTACAACAAAAAAAAGCGCAAAAATAGGCAAGCATCAAAAATAGTTTCATAGAAAAATTCTGCAAACATATAGAAAAAGGACAGACAGCCATGCCAGTGCATAAGCGGCGCAAGCGAGGGGCCGAGCGGCTGGCTGCACGAATGACTGAGTGCAAATGAATGAATGCGGTGAATGCAAATGACAGAACAGCAGTGGAAAATGCGGCGCAGGCAAATTGCATAAAATGGAGCACACAAACGAACTTATTGCTTTTCAACTCTGCTTTATTTGTCGGCAAACACATACATTCTTATAAATATACATATAAACGAATGTGCGGTATATTTACTCAGAAGGCACAAAATTAAAGCAAATAAACCGGTTCGTAAATAACCAATAAATTTAAACACGAGCACAAACATGAAGGCGCATACATTTTCGAAATTGATTGGCGAAACAACGTTGAAATCGAGTTATCAATGGTAACAAAATTTTGTTGAGCCTGTTAAAAGTTGATTTTATCAAAATAACTCCTTCCTTTTCTCTGTACTAAAATTTTTACAGAATTTTTTTTTTCTTTTATTTTTTTTACTTCCTTTTAGAAGTCCCATTTAGAATGTCATCTAAATTTTATTAATTTTAAATCTAATCAAAAGTTCCAAGAAGGTCCAACGTTTTTAATCAAAATTTTGTTCAGCAATTACGCTCAATTCTGGCTCAATGGGTTTGTAAAGAACCAAAATTTTCCGCATTGGGACGCAAAGCAACCTGAAGAGATTCAAGAGCTACCATTTCATTCTGAAAAATTAAGGTTTGGTACGGCTTGAGGCCAACAATATCTATATCATCGACATACGCCAGCTGCCGTACACTCTTATAGAAGATTTGTACCCTTCGGTTTAGTTCTGCAGCTCAAATTATTTTCTCTAGAAGTACATATGTTAAAGAAGTTACACGAAAGAGAGTCGTCTTGTTTAAAACCTCGTTTGATATCCAAAGAGCACGGAGAGGTCCTTCCCGAAAGCAGCTTTGAAATCGACGAAAAGATGGTGTGTTTCGATTCTCTTTTCATGGGTTTATTCCAAGATTTGGCGCATGGAGAATATCAGGTCAGTTGTTGATTTTCCAAGCCTAAAGCCGCACTTAAAAGGTCCAATGAGTTTGTTGACGGTGGACTCTAATCTTTCACACAATACGCCGTCTCTTTTCGTAGAATTTCCGAGCATTATCCCTATCGGCCAACTTATCAAACTCTTCGTACTCACGTATTTCCGCCTCTCACTTTTTTGTCTGCAGATGTTCCTCACTTTCTTCTTCAACTCCCCTATCTATCTCGTCCCTTAAGTATTGTGGTCGATTGTAACGTTGCAAGGCAAGCAGTCTGTTTTCTCTCCACTGCGACACGGCACTCTTCATTGTATCAGCTCTTTACAACTGTGCGCAAAGAGCTTAAAATGTCGTCCCACAGTTCGGAATTGCTGACGAACCTTCTTTGTGTTTTTGAGGTGCAATTTTGCTGGACAGAGGCGGGTGCGTATCTTTGCTTCAGCAAGATAGTGGTCCGAGTGGATGTTCGAACCTCGGAGCGTATGCACGTGTAAAATACTGGAGAGGTGTCTTTCATCTATCACAACATGATGGACCTGGTTGGTGGCTTTTCGATCCGGAGGCAGCCAGGTGGCTAGATAATATTTCCTACGCTTGAATCTAGTACTACAGATAACCATATTTCGAGCAACGACGAAGTCGAAAGAGGTAGGGAATATCGAAATGGACCAGCTTTTATTTTTGAAATGATTTATTGAAACTCACCGATAGTGATTCTTCATTTGTGTATAGCAAAGTACTCGACACAACAACGCTTTTGTACTTGGCGAGGTCAAATCGCAGTCAAAAATCTAACAGACAAGCCAGTTATCAGCCAGTTTTAAAGAAAGTTCCTCCGCTTTTTAGAGAAAATATAAAATTTTTGAATTCTGCTAGCGACTGCCTGAATTTCGAACAGCTTAAAAGGAGCTGTGCCAACCAGCTCGCGATACGAAATTGCTCACAGTAAATGTTTTTCAATATTTTCTCAACAAGAAGAAACAATTGCTTTTGGCTTTGCAAAGTATCTTTAACTGCACCTTTCAAAAATATATCGAATTTGTTTACCATGCATTAAATTAAGCCAATAATATTCCATCACTATCCATTCGAATATTAATATGTGTTTTTGTACGTCTGTGGGCGTATAGTTTTCTCTCCATTATCAGGAGGATATTGTTGTGCATATTTCTCCTACATTCTCATATGTGGAGAGTCCGTCTGAGGTTTTTGGATAATCGGAAATGAGAATAATTTCCATGGTCATTACTCTATGCAAAATGGAGTAATTTCCGTTTAGTTGTGTCTGTATGGGTTGGTGTGAGAAAGCAACGGAGCACAAAATAACTACAGTAAACCGGAAATTAAGCGAAAATCCATTATTTTCCATCGCCCATGAATGATGTTCACCACAAATCAGACGATTTTAAAGCAATTATTATGGAGGATAACATTAAAATTTTACAAACACACACATACATATGCACACGTATGTGTTAGTTAATACACGAATATGCACAATGGTCTCACAGCGAAAAAGCGGAGCAAAGTGTAGCTATTCAAAAAGCTTTTGGTGAATATGAATGGGGCAGAAATCGAAATCGATAAAAATTAATCAAAACCGTTTCCACGACTTTGAATAATAATCATAAACATAATAATAATACATAATAATATTAATATAATATAATTAAAATAATATTTTGACGTATTCTCACCTCCTAGTTGCAACTCCGCTGTCGCCTGAAAGGTGTCGCCTTCGGGTCGTCGCACCACACACTGGTACATGCCGCGATTTTCACGGCTTACACGCGTCACCATTAGTGTGTCCTCGATGCGGCCCGATGAGGGCAGCTGTCGTCCGTCTTTGTACCAAAGTATATTCTGCATACCGACCGGACTGCCGTTGCTGGTCACAATGCAGCGAAACTCCGCGTTGCCGCCCATATGTACGCTCAGTATATTCGGTGAGATCTCCACTTGAATGGGCGTGGCAACAGAGAGTCGCAATTCGGCGCTCGCCTCGCCGCCCACATTGCTGGCGGTGCATTTATAAACACCCGAATCTTCACTCGTCACCGCCTCAATGGCGAGTATGGGACCGAGCAGCCGAACACGCGGCCCGCTAAGCACAGGCAGTGGGCCGGGGCCGTTATGGGTGTACCAGCTGAAAATGAGAGTGTATCTTGTAAATCAATCACTTATTAAGAAATAGTATGTGAATGAAATTCTTTGTATTTGCATTTGCTTTTTAAATTAATTTATGAAGTGCTATATTCGATTTCCTGTCGTACGCATTTCATAATTTTTTAATATTTCTTATTACCTCGAAATATACAAGTTAAAGGCATTATTATACCCTGAACAGGGTATATTAAGTTTGTCACGAAGTTTGTAGCACCCAGAATTAAGTGTCGGAGACCCTATAAATTTATATCTAAATGATCAGTATGTTCAGCTGAATCGATTTAGCCATGTCCGTCTGTCTGTAAGTCCGTCTGTCTGTATATACATGTACGAACTAGGTCGTCAGTTGTTAAGATATCGTTTTGAAATTTTGAATATGTCATTTTCTCTTCAAGAAGCTGCTCAACACTATAACATAGCTGCCATACAAACTGAACGATCGGAATCAAGTTTATGTATGGAAAGCTTTCCCATTTGATAATGTATCTTTACCAAAGTTGGTACAAGTTATTTTCTAGGGCAACAATGTAATCTCCGAAGAAATTGTTCAGATCGGCTCACTATAGCATATAGCTGCCATACAAACCGGGGGCTTGTATGGAAAACTTTCGCATTTCACGTGGTATCCTCACAAAATTTGATATGGATTACTGCTTAAGGTAATAATATAATTTCCGAAAAAAATTGTTCAGATCGGATTACTATAGCATATAGCTTCCATACAAACTGAACACATAGTTACTAAAAGAAATGCACCTTTGGTGCAGCCGAAGTTAACGATTTTTCTTGTTTTTATATTATATACAAATATTATTAAAACCTAAAATGTTTACGTGGCAAGAATAGCAAATTTCACACTGCGAATATCTTCGAGGGACTTTACCCTACAACGAGCAGTCAACACTTTTACTTGATTTACTCACGTCTTTCTCCGTCTAACTTTTTCGCAGTGTGCCATTTTTCATATATACATATTTTATTATTGATGTAAATTCAGTCAAGTGCAAAAAAGCTGTCAGTACTCATCAATCAAAAGTTATTAATTCACCCGCCGCTGCCTGCTCAAAAACAACGCTTCGCCATTTGCTAAAATGCATACACATTGGCACACTGGATTGTGTACAAATAATGAGTGCAGGACTTGGTCCCCCATTTTGCTATTTGAGCACCCTAACGCGTTCATATTTTATTTATAAATACATTGAAGCGTGTTTGCCTTTGTGAAAAGAATGCTCGCACGTTTAATTGCTTTCTTCTTTAATGGAAAATACAAACTTGTAGGCTTTGAAAATACGTGATAAACCCTGAAACCATTAGATATTTTTCTTGGTGTAGGATCAGTTATGATTGTAAGGTGAAAGATAGTTGAGCACAAAGCTTTATTAATGCACATATTTTTAGAAAGATACCCGATAATAAGTACTTTGCGGTTTGGCATAAGACTGAGTTCAAAAAATGCTCCTTCAATATTGAGATATTTTATAGTTACTTATGTAAATACAACCGCTAGTCTCAAATAAATACAAAAATACAATACGAAAAAGCATTGCAGACACATAACTATGTCTGTTTGTATATGGAACTTTGTGGTTCACAATGAGCCACTTGAAGGAGTGATATGTTGTAATAAGTGTCTTCACGAAATTCTGCGCGATTTATTTGCAGTTGCACTTGTCACTGACAAATTGAATTCCAGACATTTCCGTCGAATGCTCGCTCCAGACATTTTAAACATAAACAAAATTCGCTGACAGGCAAATGTAGCTGAGCAAGCGCATTTAGTTTTCAGCGCACTTGTGTAAAAACGCCCGCGATAACATCGCGTTTTAAGCGAAGTCGCGCAGAGTGCAGCGCCGCCATAAAGTGAGACGTAAAAGGGCGGCAAGTGCCACTACAAATGCACGCGTAACGGCAATGCGAAGTGGCGGAGCGTTTGCGAGCAGTGACAAATCTGGCCATTGCGACGAATACTTCTATTTATCTTACGCAAATAAACAAGCTCACCAAGTAATACACCGCAATGCGTGTGTGCGATGGTGTGTATAGCAACTGTCTGTCAGCTGTATCTGCGCTTGCCGCTCGAAGCTCGGAGTAAATGGTAAATGGCGGCGTTGACACTTCTGACGCAAATTTATTATTTTCGTAGCGAAACATATGCAATCAACCGAACTTCAGCACGCTTAAGCAAACAAACACGCTGACAAGCGAAGCACTCATACGAAAACAGACAACAACAACAAAAGGCAAACAGTACAACAGCAAAAAGAAAAGGGATCCTTCAAAAAGTGGTAAAAGGCGCCTGACATCAGAAGCAAGAGCGCTGAAATCTGCAGAAGAAGCTTCGCAAATCCAGACAGTTGCGACTGGGAATCACTGCCGGAATGGCAAACGTAAGCGTAAGCACAAATGGTTAAGTGAGCAACATTGTTGTGTCTTATTAGAAGGATTTCGTGGTGCGAATTTTGAAAATCGAGTTATGACTAATTTTTTTAACGAAATGTAGTTTGTATTATGATGAGATCCTAACAACTGAGATTTTAAAGCTTTGTTTAAGGTTGGAATAAATCCTGTCAAGGCTCATGAATGTTTCAAATATTTCATTTCTGTTATGAAACATATTTATTTTCGTCAACAAAATTGTCAGGTCGTTTGAGCTTTTCTCCTTGCTAAAAACATAAGCACAGGAACACCGCCTAAAATCTCACACTTTCAAACGCCAATTACAAAGAAATTAATAAATACACACAAAAAGTGCTATAGAGTATGACAAATCTAAATAATAATAATAATTAATAAAAAATTTCTAGAAATTTCACCCT
The DNA here is from genome assembly GCF_001853355.1 of Bactrocera latifrons. Classification (NCBI taxonomy): domain Eukaryota; kingdom Metazoa; phylum Arthropoda; class Insecta; order Diptera; family Tephritidae; genus Bactrocera; species Bactrocera latifrons. The sequence goes on along the minus strand of NW_017535908.1, from coordinate 326,289 downwards.
CAGACACGCCTGCAGAATTCCACTATAATTTAAATGTATTAATATGCATTTAGGCACACAAAATTATTTAAAAATTTCTATAAAAATAACTTGAAATATACAAATTATGTGTAAATAAAGGAAGCAAATAACCTCACTAAATTAGCTGACTTTAATTTAATCACATCACACATTGTAAGGTATGAAATTTATGCCGCATCACGTATACGCCCCGTAGTCCTAATGCCCACTTGCTTTCAACAAGCCAAGTAAGCAAAGCAGCAAGCAAGCATTTTAACAAATAAACAGCTCGAGTGATTTCACGACAAACACTTTCGCATGTGTGTGGCGAAACCGAAAAGTATCTCTGAATAAAAAATTTCAAAAATATAAACTTAGAAGGGTTTCAAAACCATTAAAAATTATTACGACACAGACATGCGCTGCTAGGGCAACTGAGTCTACTGATTAGATAAAAATTGTCTGCAGTCAGACACGTTCCTCATCTTACATATTAACAGTTGCATTCGAATAACGCAAAGAATTATGGCCAACGACTCAATGCGCTCGTCTGTGTAGCAGTATCAACACAGTTATTCAACGACGACAGCAAAATGACGAAATAAAAAGCTCAGACCAAATGCTTGCTGCGACCTCCACCCATTTTCGTCACAAAGCAAAAGTCATATGCTCATATACTGAATTCTTCAGTGCAAAGATGAAAGAGAATTTCATATTATTCATGGACATTTCTCACTCGCATCACATTTGTCACTGAGTTTGAAGCGATATAGAAGGTTTTAAGAATACAGTTACACAGTTGTAATTTAATAATTTCTTGAAAAATATTTATTATTAAAAAAACGAATGAAAACTATTGTATATCATACAAAGCATAAATGTACAACACACGCGTCATGAACAGTGAAGTGTACTAAAAGCCATTACTGGAATTTTCGTTGGCCTCACAAAAGCATTGAATGGTCGAATTTCTTATATATACATACATTATATATACTATATATATATTATATTCATATGTGTGTATATCACACGTGTACTTCAAGTAAGAAATATTTCTGTCAGTCATTCAGTAATTATCGCCAGGCATTCTTTTGTTAGAAAATACATTTTATATCTCAACGTGGCAAATGCCTGCCATAATTTTCGGCATTAATATTGCGGCGCCAGCACCTTTGTGTTGGTTCGACCATTTATGGCAGAGCCCGTTCCTCTCGACTGCCTGCACAACTCGCATCATTCTGCAGTTGCCAGTTCCGATTCTTAATTATTGTACATTGTATTGTAAGGGGAGAAATTGGTCTCAAATAATTGAAGACTGGTGAGTTTGGGATGCATACGGAAAGTAGTGCGAACAAAAATATTCAGATATCAGTTGGAGAAAACCTAAGAAAATATAAAGTTCACTCTGCATAGTTTTACCAACAGATTAAATTTTTACCTCACTTATACCAAAGGTGAACTCGAATATGCTTAAATAGGATTCAACAGCGTTGCAGAAATTTAATAAGAGATATTTTTCCGTAGGCATTCTGATCTATTATGTGACTTATATTGGGGAGTCGAAAAATACTTTTCGTATTTTTAATCAAACTTCAACGTGTACCATTTTGGTGGACCATTTTTTGTCATTTTTCGGTTTTTTTTTTCTTTTTACAGGCTTCTCTTGAAACCAACTTTACTTTAAAAAAATTTCCAAGCCAATCTCACCCAGTCATTTGCCGAGTCATCATAGATGTGTGTGGTCTAGCGTTGTCCTGTTGGCAGATGAAGCCTCTTCAGTTGCTCAGTTCTTGTAATTTTTTTTTTTTTTTTTTTTGGTTTCTCCACTAAATTTTTCGCCGAAATGGGTACATCGAGCTTCTTTTTGTAACCAGCCTTTCTTAAATGCTTCCAAACCGTTTGATGTTGAATTTAAAGTTCCTAAGCGATATCATAGCTGCTTATGTAGCGGTCCCGGTTAATCATTTCCATAATATCATCGACTTTTTCAACGATATGTCGACCAAAGCGAGGTGCATGTCATTCTTCTGTGTTTTATACAAAAATTTCAAAATATGTATACCGAATTATTCTTCATTATTTTCACTCATTTTTAAACGCCAGTAACTTTCTTCAACTTTCCCGAATTTAAAATTTTTTTTATTAAATGGAGCCTGAAATCTCATCTTTCCAACACTATATGGTATGACACAATATGATTGGTAGCACTGGAGATATACGACTGCAACGGCAATAATTGACGAAGTACGAAAATACTTTTTCGACTACCAATATAGCCTCAGTTGGAACAATACCTTTACCAGTGTTGGTTAGTGCCAAAGTCACAACCGAAGAAGCAGCACGAAATGAATATGCTTTCACACAAACCTTCAACGAGCTGCCGCAAGGATTAAATTACCGAAGTAGTCGTATATTTATTGCAGCTACATTGCGTCTCGAATTCTTCTGTGTGGCACTGGCAGCATTAGGCTGCCTTCTCTTCAATTTAATTTTCTTCGTGCCATTTTCTTTGCCATCAATTAGAGTGTATCAGCATTGCAGGCATCTCGAATTTGGCAATTTCACTGCTCTTGTCATTAATTTCGCCATGTTTTTTGTGCATGTGTTGGTAATTATTTATGCTGTGCGCCCCATGTCTTGGGAAAAGTATTGGCTTCTGTTGGGCCATTATTGTGTCCACGCAGGCGTTGAAACAAACAATAGCGGTTTATGGTAGCACTTTCGTGGTCGCCTAATTCGCCATGGTGATAACGCAAAAATATTTATGAAAGCTCATTTCATTTTATCTTTGTTTTTGTTGCCTCTCTGTGGCCTTGATTAAGTAATTATAAGTAAATCCGAATGTTATTAATGTAATAATGCGCAAAGAGGCAGCTGCTCTTGCACATGCTCAGCCAAATTCTAATTGAAGCTCAGTTATTTCATCCAAAGCACAAGATGCGCCGCAAATTTAATATGACGGCGAAAACAAGAAGCCAATAGCTTCGCTTAGTATTATTTTAAATTTGGTTTTAAGCCTTTGCAATTCTGTTGCAAAATTTATTTTTAAATAGATTCGCCAATTTAGCTAATAATCGACAACTGACTCACTGTCTTGAATCATTTTTCAATAGCAAAAATATAAAAGTGCTGACTACTACTTACTACCTAGATACTTAGTTGCATATTCTTATTCTCCTTTTGTTCATAGGAGAATAACTGTTAACAAGTAACCCTCATGTGGATCATACAAGTACTACAGAAAGTAAAATGAACGGAGGCATAGGCAAGTTGCGCCTTTGTATGTCCTTAATATAAATAAATAAATGCAACCAAAGTCAATATTTTCCGGCAAAATCAGCCTTTAAGCTGCTGTTATGTGCAAATACTTGCTTCATTGCAAATCAGGATTTAAACTAATTCGCTTATGTTGCGAAATTTTGAGAAAAATCATGGCAAATACTGATGTCTTAACGAAAGCATATGATTATAGTTAGTAACAGAGGCTACCAGTTTTACGATATAGCTATTACACTAAAGGGCAAGGCACACACACACACACAAGCTAGGGCTTGTATGTGGAGCATTCAAATCCAATATCTGCTAGGACGAAGCCAAAGTAGGCAATCAACAGCCATAAGGGCATTCAAACCAACACCAAACGATTTGCTTGCGTTTTTGGAAGCTCGGCGGCCAAACTTACAACAACAACAACAACCAAAACTAAGCAAGCGCTTAGACACTTGCAAATATCGGAACTGGCGTTGGGAATGAACACTCAATCGACACGCACAAGCACTTCTATTATTTGTGTTTGAGTATGCCGCTCTCCCAAAGTGCGCCTTCTTCTTTTGTAACTCATTTTACGTGCTTCGTACGACCCCTTCATCATTACACGATGGACCGAACACATTAAGGCTAAAGTATCATCACATTTTCCTAACAAATATTAAATTGAATATTTTTATCATCAACCACATCAGCAGGCGACAACAGCAACAAAACCATTACAAAAGCACAGGCACTTGCACAAAAAGTAAACAGACACGGAGATGCTATCAGCAAAGAAGAAGGCCAAAATCGGGGAAAATCTCCCAGCAACGGCGGCAGCACAAGACGATAAGCAGGACTGGAGTAAAGCAGTAAGGCAGCTGAGTAGATGTTGGTGCTTGGAAAAGCCGAAAAAAGTGCCAACAGCAATTGCGGCATCATCACGCTGGCCGTCGTCGCCAGTGGCACTCGACAAAGTTCGAGTATATCTTCAGCTTTATATTCACTTTCGCATTTTCTTTTGCCTGCCCAAACTACTTACACTCGCGTACATTTTTATATGTGTAGATATGTGGCTGTGCGTTTTTTTTTCTATTATTTCCCGCTCCTTTTTATGCTCTTGCAACATGCTGCTACAGAGTGTAGTAGTTTTGTTCAGCTAACGCTTTACATATTACCGAATCGAGATATATAGTATACATGAGCAAGATGACGACACGCGGTGACTGTTTGGTTTTCCGTCCGTCCCTCCGTCCATTCAAGCTGTAAGTTTAGTAAAATTTGAGATATCTTGATAAAACTTGGTATGTGGGTTCCTTGTTATAAAAAAAATTCTAGTTCATAAATCAGCGTAATCGGACCCCTGGCACGCCCACAAAACGTCACTAATGAAAGTAGTATAAAGTACCAACACTAAGCACTAAATTAAAATATAGAACTGTAATTTGGCACGAAAGATCGCAATAGCAAGAAGCATCTGTGGACAAAAAAAAATTGGAAAAGTGGGCGTGGCCTGTAATAACATTCATGTACATATCTACGTATTAAACTGGTAAAGCTACAACAGCCACATTCACTTAGTACAAAAATAATAAAAACTCCTGCCGACAGTATGAAAATGCATGAAATCGGATAATAATTCCGCTCACTCTCTATTTAACGGTACTTCAAAAACTACCAAAGGCGCAAAAAATGAACAACTAAGTTCGACAGAGACATTATATTTCCCCTCCGATATGGGAGACGGAAGACTGTATAGGAGCCGGAAGTAAGAAAACTGCATGATGTTCGTGGCACTGTCCACTTTTTGGTGAAATCCGATATCTCGATACCCGACCGGCCGATTTCGACTAGATTTTCCAGAACACAAAACCAAGAAAAAATTAATATAACATGATACAACTTTGAACTAATAATAACTCTAAAGTATGCCACTTTATGAGCAAAACATACCCAAATGCAACCAAAACTCTACAAACCCCTAGATACCGAATATGTGGACTCTAGTATCTATAATTGACTTTCGACCGAAAACATCGGTTAATGAGTGAGATATACATATAAGTTAAATTCAAGGGAATGTTCTACTCATAATAATATATCAGTGTATCAAAAATAGGTTGAATTGGATGAATACTTCCCTTATCCGCCATGTACCTAGTACACAAATTTTTGAATTCCTGGGTGGCTTTATACCGCATATATCGGTCTGTATGACAGTTATCTTAAAAAAACTGAGTGAGAGAGTGTTTAAAACGGTGCATATTTTTCGTTCGAATGAACTAAAACGGCTGAAAACTTGAGCTAGACCCTTTACAGCTAACAAGCTTTATCTACCTTGTATGCAAGACTATCAATATTCAGTTATACCCTAACTTAGCTCTTCCTTACTTGTTTCACTTCGTTTTCGTAGAATGCCAAACAATCTTTTGAATTTTTTGCGACACCCCTCTCCATTTTAATAACCGAGGTTTTGCATTCACACAAAGGACTTCTCGTTTTAATAAGCAAAACTATTTGATTGCATATTTAGCGCAGGAAACTGTGGAGCATTTTATGAAACAGATAACAAATTTTTGAGATATCGAAATTTAAAATATTATGTAGTTGAAAGAATAATATCAAAATGGTAAATTTGGCGTCACTAAAATAAACTAACTGTGATTCCTCACCGAGAAGGATATAAACGCACAGGTTTCTGAAATGTCGCAAAGCGACATATTATTATTAAAAACAAGTAAGGAAGGGCTAAGTTCGGGTGTCACCGAACATTTTATACTCTCGCATGATAAAGTGATAATCGAGATTTCATTATCCGTCATTTACATWTTTTTTATTTTGCTGTAAATTAATTAGATTAGATCAATTTGTGTACTTTGAGTATTGAATTGTATTTTCATTTATTATAAAGTTATAGTCCGATCACGACAATTTTTCCACAAGGGATACCTCAGCTCAAATACCGTATATGTGTAAAGTTTTATTCCGCTATCATCATTGGTTCCTAATGTATATATTATACAGAGAAGGCATCAGATGGAATTAATTCAAAATAGCGTTATATTGGAAGAAGGCGTGGTTGTGAACCGATTTCACCCATATTTCGTACATGTCATCAGAGTGTTAGGAAAATATTACATACCGAATTTTATTGAAATCGGTAGAGTAGGTCCTGAGATATGGTTTTTGGTTCATAAGTGGGCGTCGCCACGCCCATTTTCAATTTTTAAAAAAGCCTGGGTGCAGCTTCCTTCTGCCATTTCTTTCGTAAAATTTAGTGTTTTTGACGTTTTTCGTTAGTCGGTTWACACACTTTTAGTGATTTTCAACATAACCTTTGTATGGGAGGTGGGCGTGGTTATTATCCGATTTCTTCCATTTTTGAGCTGTATATGAAAATGCCTGAAGGAAACRMCYVTRTAGAGTTTRGTTGACATAGCTGTAGCAGTTTCCGAGATATGTACAAAAAACTTAGTAGGGGCGAGGCCACGCCCACTTTTCCAAAAAATTGCGGCCAAATATGCCAAATTTAACTTTAATATCTTTATTTATGGCTTAGTTATGACACTTTATAGGTTTTCGGTTTTCGCCATTTTGTGGGCGTGGCAGTGGGCCGAAGAGAAGAGAAATACGAGTACCAAGTTTCATCATGATATCTCAATTTTTACTCAAGTTACAGCTTGCACGAATGGACGGACAGACGGACGGACGGACAGACAGACATCCGGATTTCAACTCTACTCGTCACCCTGATCAYTTTGGTATATATAACCCTATATCTGACTCTTTTAGTTTTAGGGCTTACAAACAACCGTTATGTGAACAAAACTATAATACTCTCTTTAGCAACTTTGTTGCGAGAGTATAAGAAACGGAATAAAAACGGAACTGAAATTTTTTTTGAAGAAATTTTGCTTTTTTCATACATTTGGTTGATAACTTCTGTTGCCTTGAAAATTTTTCTTAAGAATTTTTTTTTCTATTTTTATTCCTTTTTCGCAATTTTTTCTTTTTTCATGAAGCCGCATTGGGTTGTTTTACGTTATGGTTGCAAATAGAAGATGACATACCAAAGCATGACAAGCCAAAAGCAATAGGGAGGCGAGCGGAGAGAGTAGCGCACAAATCTGTATTGAATTGTCTGTGGTTAATAAGAATTTACTTTGAAAAGCTGGCTCGAACTATAAAACACCTTTTTCATTCCTGGTTGGAACTGTTGGAAATTACCGACTGATCGTAAAGCTTCTATTCATCGCAGCTTCCGTCTTATGCTGATTATTATGTTTAAATAACTTTATATAATCTTTCATATGCGATTTCTTATTAACCATTCAATACCCTACACGGCACACCATGGCCACAACTGGGTATTACCAATGAATAATGAATAAAATATTTACTTCTTAGAAATGTTTACGATTCCCTATCGTGTCATTCTTGTGCGACCCATCCAATTTGTCATGGCCGCATTGAAGTACCCAGAGTTTATTGGAGAAAACAAACACATTGCAATGACTTCACTTCATACATATTTGCGAGTACCGCAGATGCTTACCGCATTTGAATTTCTTCTATTTTCTCTGCGTCAATTTTTGTCAAGCCATTTCTCGCTTTCATTGCTTTCCTCAGATAATATAAACAAAACCGAAACTTTCTCATGCGGCAAGTGATAGGCCAAAATACAAGCCCATATATAAGTATGTGTACATATTATACCACAAATTTTATACATATACATATAAATAGAAGGGCATGTTGTTCGCATGTTTATTTGTGACCCTTTGGCTGGCCTTGTAGACTATGCGTTTCACTTTTTGTCTCTGTCTTCTTGAAAACTTTATTGCTTTTACCAGTATAATCACAAATAAATTCCAAATCATTTAACATCAATACGATCAATTCAAATACAATGTAAATACATCTGTGACGCCTTTGAATTTTTACGGAATGTCCCAGTCAGAAAAGAAATATACGAATTTATAACATACATAGATGCACACACTAATTGTTAAGAGAATTCAAATTTTTGTTTATTCAATGTGAGGTACAATCGATACAATTAAATAGAGCACCATTCATAGCCTACACGACTTTTTCCCCTAAATAAAATCGTATGACGTGAATAGTACGTTCAAGCTTGAAGAGAATCTGGTTTATTGCTAAAGACCAATATCTTTCAATAACCCCCCAAGAAGAAGTCTAATAATATTAAATCACAACTTCTTGAAGACCATTCAATGTCATGAAATAAGCAAATCTCCAAACCTTTCTCGCAATAATTCGGTTGCTGTACGTGCTGTGCGGCACACAGGCAATGTTATCAAAATCAATTTCTTCCAATTGCGGTCATAAAAAGTTGGTTTAAATAGATAGAAAATTTTGACTTTGTACTGCGACTTATTGCCCTCTGAACACTGAGGTGATGTTATCCCTGTCCACGTAAACTCATCGATCTATATCGCTCTCCATTGACACTAACGGTTTTATCAGCTGAACACGCGCTGACCTAATTTTGTTGACTAGGCACTTATATAGCTCAAGCTTAGCTTAATAATGACTAACAATAAAATTAAGTACTCAGTGTGAAATAAAGCTCAAAGGAAGCACATAGTGCTGTAATTAAAAACTTATTGTTTTATTTTATGTTATATATTGGGTAGTCGAAAAATCGTGTCGTATTTGTAGTCACATTTCATTACATTTTTTGTTATATTTATAATGAACTTCAATGAACAAAATATGTACTCCTTTGGTCGGCGCATAATGGATGATTGCTTTCCTATCCCACCAAACACTCAGCATAACCCTTCGTGGCGTCAATCCTGGCTTTGCGACCATTTGTTGAGCTTCATCACGTTTGGACCATAATCACATTATTGTCGCATTCGATCTACCTTTCGGCTTCTGTTAACACTCGATTTAGGAATGGTTCGATTTCATTTCGTTTAAGCAAAGAATCGCAGATTTTAATTTCATCCATTCAATTCTTCACAGACAATTCATGTGATTCCCAAATCAAACCGAAATTTCCAGAACGGAAGAGAGCGAACCATTGTTGTGCTACACGAACTGATACAGACAGCGTTTCGGTAAACTTCACAAAATAAATTGGTGGCTTGCGTGGCATTCTTCCCTTTTTTATACAAAGATTTCAAAATGTTGCGAATTTCTTCTTTATTTTGACTCATTATTGAACAGCTATACTTTTTTTTTCAACTTCCCAGTATTATATTAATATATAGATTTATTTGTCCACAAAAATAGAAAGTGCTAATGATATGGAACCTCTAGGCGAAGTACGTACATATAATATCCCGTAAAGATATTGCCGAGTGAACACTAGGCCTCAACAACTTTTAATCAAATAACGCCAACATAAAATACTAAGAAAGTATCTCACTCAGTTACATATGTATGTATATCTCAAACTGACGTGCATTAAATGGGTCAAATTTGAACTTAATTATCTCCACAACGAATTACTTGCTCGTTATTTCAATTATTGTTAAACTGAACTAGATTTCAAAGTATTTGCTGCCAAAGTGGGTCATTTATAAACAACACAAAGGAAAAACAGTGTTTTTCTGAAATCACTGCGTTTCTAAAGAAGAAAACGTTGAAATTTACGACATTCACCCGTGGCATTGCTTAAAACACAAAACACGAAGTTCAAATCAACATACCAACGCATACATGTATATATATATTTCTATAATTTCTCAACTATGAGCACACGTCGATGAGAAATTTAATACAAGAACACTGAAAATACATTTGCATGCATTAATTTATAGAAAATGTCTGAGTATTCACCGGCGTGTAATAACATAGTGGCACACATACGGCACCGGCAGACACACACACACACATACGCTATTTAATTATCACCCCCGCATAGACACCTGCAGCCGCTTGCTACACATGTGCATGTGTGTATGTTTCATTGAAGAAAACAATCTTTGCTGCGAGTAAAAGCAGGCGTGGTTGTGCTGATTTCAATGAACAACAAATCTTTGTTTCAGTGTGTTCCGCACAACAATAATTTCAAGGTGCCAACTGCTCAGTTGCAAGCAGCGTTCACCAAATGGAAACCATTTACATTGGCGCTCTCACATAAACATATATGTATAGTACATGCGTGTATACCTTTGGTGGTTAAGTGAGGGTGTAGAGAAACAGTGATCTCATAGAGCCAAAAGTAAATTTTGCAAAGCATATATTTGTGGGAAAGTGAATACGGAACGCTTTGTCTAATTATATATATATATATGTATATGAAAAAGGTGACTATATTTTATGTCATAGAGCTTTGTAGTAATATGTGATATGTATGTATTCATAATTTGAAATGTGTACGAGGATAAATATGTGGCATTAAGTTGTGACTAAGCACCTAACCGCCACAACACACTCATAACGCATATATATGCATCTTAATGGATACGGTTATAAACATCTTTTCAACGCCAACGCCTCAGTGAACGCATAATATGTATCTACCATGTGTGTAGGTGCGTGTGGCTGAAGATTTATGCCCAGCAAACCAAAACTGAAGATTTTCTGCTTTAGTTTCCAGAAACCTCTAGTTCTATCAGCTGTTGAAACACGGTTCTATGTAAAGATACATTCTCTGTGTTATTGCTTTTGTTATTCAGCTCAGCGGTCATCCAAGAATGAGTGAGAGGAGCGCTTAGCTACTTAAAAAGGTTCAAGCTGCTTTGAGATAAGACTTAGAAGTGTTTCTGATCAAGACTGAATCACTGTATATCTGCGAAATATTTCAATAATTTTAATGAAAGGAATGCATTTGAAGAGCACTGTCTCGATGTTAAATGTTCACTGAGTCAAATTAATGCTCACTTCCTTACGAGATACTTGTCGGAACTTCTGCTATTTGCGGATGCGTGCCTAATAAAAATATTATACGAGTTTTAATTTGCCTTCAAAGGACTGTTTAGCCTCATGAGGAACTTTTGCAGCAGAAATACGCTTGAAATTTTCCATTACTCTTCGAGAGATGGCCGCCATTTTACGTTGGCGGTAAACTTCATTCGACCTGTGAAACTCTGGTAGGACCATCAGCTTCGAAATTGTGGATTACAAGTCCCTCCCTGTACAAGCAAAATTATATGCTTACATTAGTGGTGGAAGAAAAAACGCGCGATTGTCACTCAGCGAATAATTTTAAAGCGTCCTTTTTGTAGCAAGAAGAAAGCACGAAAGCACAATGACACCAGCAGCAATGTAACACTCACACTTGCCACTCTGCCACTCACACACACACAGTGCTCTTGCAAACGCAACGAGAGTGCGACGACCGCTCAAGTGCCTGCGCGCACCGGCGTGTTCGCGCTGATTAAAAAGGATACCTTCGGATCTACATACTTCAAGCAAGCAAACCGCCACTCATATGAAGGCACACCCTCGTGGCAGCGCGAGTGCTTACACAAGTTAGCATGTGAATACTCATATTTTCTAAATATTATCACATGAGCTTAAGCCTCTCGAGCACGCGTTAGTATAAATATTTGTTAGTGGAAATATATAGTAAGTATATGCATCTTCATAAATACGGGTCCAACTGTGTGCCCACAAGAGAGTGTAAAGTCTGTGTCTGTGCGCGAATGTGTGTGGGTGTGTATGTGTGAATAGGAGCTTAATGTGGTGATATTTCTTAATTAAACGTTGCTTGTTTTTTGGTCGCTGCTTGATGTTTTATGAAGTTGCCTACACAGCACGAATTCGCCCACCTCCTCCCTCCGACACACTCATGAGCGCGTAGAGCTTTGCGGCCTTGTCATAAACAGAAGCGCAGGACCGCCCTAAAGTGTGCCTCTTGTGCTGCGGAAAAGCAGCAACTAAATGTATTTGCCGAACCGCAATGTTACCCAGACAGACCACGCAAATTACAAACACGTTCGTAATGCCGAATACAAATGCGCATTTGCAGAACCAATTGTGAGTACCCTGCAGCCGAAGCAACTAGTTGCCAACTACTTGACAACTGGTTACAACCACTAGGACGAATGATCAGGCAGCTGTCTCCTTTCCAAGCAAGAAACTTGTATCCTTTACTGGGGTGTTTTTTTAGGGCTTTATAGAGTTTTCATAGATGAAATGTAAAAAAAAATATGTGAAAATTCCGTACAGCCTTACTTAAAAAGCCGAATATCTCGAGAAGTATTAATGATAGCGATTTTGACCTCGTAATTTTGTAGCAAATAAAATTTCCCACAAGTTTGGCATGTACATTTTTTCTATAGCTCTTGTCATTTACGAGATATATACAAAAAAAAATCAGGTTTAGAGCCCCGTGCTACCTTGCCGGTGTAAGTTTCGACTTTGTCGCAATGGGCACTTTTGTAGAGTGTTTAATTCTGAAGAATACGTGTCTAAAGTCAAAGAGATGCCATAAGATGCCTCTGAACTATAGAAATTTAAAGATAAAAAATCACGATTGTCCTGTATTTTCAATGGAAAATTTTTACATGCCTTGGTCCAATCATTATTGTTAATAATAAGGGCTCAAATTTTCAGGGAATTTTTTTAGGGTATAATAATTCACGAAAAAAAAATCAAAAACACCCTTATCCTTTACATATGGACAATTGTCGAATTTTTATTAGAATGAAACCAATCACACGGAAGTTCGAAAAAATATAACGGGATGCACGATTAAACGACTGAATAGCAAGCTTTTTTGTCTAGTTGTATTTCAGAGACGAGTTTCTAGTCGTAAACTGGAACACTTTCTGACTAGTTTGATGTTTGACTGTAATGTCCCCTCATCTATCTGTACATGCTTGCCTGCCTGTGTGGGATTGGTGACCGCATAGGTAGCGCTGCCAGGCTTGCATTTGTGCTTGTGATTCACACCGCACCGCACCGTATGCGTAATAAATTAAAGATATGAATTGCTGCTGCGTACGGCGAATGTGCTAAATGGTATTACTTTCTAAGGGTTTGCGCACGGCAGGTGAATGATATTGCTCTAAATACGAGCAATTATTCATACAGGCAGTGCGAAGGTGAGCACATTGCTCCAGTTTCCACGCCCCGATCACAACAAAACAAAGCAGAAAATGGCATATAAGTAAACAAATTTTTAGTACTAGCATTTAGTTTTAGTAAATATATCAAAAGAAGTGAGAACTTCTATACAACTTTAGCTGATAAAGTCAAGCATAGGGACATTAAATTGTATAAAATTAATTTGAATTGATCTGTGACTTTGTGGTTAAATTACATTGTGTCGAAACAATGCTGCATATATCCATTTGAACTCCAGCAACACTCAATTATGAACCCAAAAGTTCAACTCTCTTAGCTTGTATTAAGTCTTATATAAATCGAAACCCTCATATATTTTCAGGTAAGTGTGGCAAATGTCCTTTTACTATTTGACATTTTCAATGTGTAAACATGTGGAGCTTAAGGAACTGACATGCACTTATAAGCATGTGTGTGTGCTCGATAGCGGCGACGCTATGTTTCCATTCATATTTCATTGCGCTGAAACCCCCTTGGTAGCGAACCTTTTTTATTATTCCCAGGCAATTGCTTCGACGCTATTTTAGCAGCGACACGACAGGTTGCATTAATATTGTGTCCTTTGCAGCTGGTCGCCGTCATCGTATACAACAGTTAAGAGTAATATATGAAAAGAAATTGGCAAGGAACATTCATACACACATATCCTCTATAGATACATGAGCTCACCTCACATGAGTGGAAAAAAGGATGTATTTTTTGCAAATATTCGCTTTTCTGTGGTATCGCCGAAGGTATTTCGGCATGCTGGAAAATAAATAAACGCCTACATAATTAAAGGTAGTAGTAAATGTCTCCTAAATATTTTCGTGCTACGAAGAAGGCAAGAAGTGGTATGTGTCAAATAGGTCAAAGTAGGGAACTAAGAAACCAAAAATCGCTCAGAGTCACATTATGACTCCTAGTCAACAGTAAGTGAATCAGATAATGCACTGTCGCCTACTGCATTGATTCTTATTGAGTCTTTCGCCAAATTTCCAACCAATATCGTTCCCCAATCTCCATATCCACCTAATTTAGCTCCGTGCGACTTTTGACTGTTAATTAAACTCAATCTACTGCTTCGAAGAGACCGTTTTGAGCCAATAGAAGACAGTAAACCGTTGACAAGGGGAACAAATTTTCAGGGATGACATAGATTTTGACGAACAAATTAAGAATTCTAAAATTAAGAACAAAGTCTTACTATATTTTGCTTATAGAATAATATTCACTGGCGACCACGTTCGACTACGTTGCAGCTTGAAATTCTCCGTTTGTAACATGAGTATGACAAAAGCGTGGTTGGGTCTTTATTTCAAACAGCACTTGTAAATTTACTGTTCATTAATTGAGCGCTTAGTCTCAGATGTGTATGAGCTGTAAGTATTGTGGCTGCATGCCACCGCTAGCAAGCTAATTGCAATTGCTGCAACACAATTGGTGGTTCGAACTTTTGCCTTGCAGCCAAGCGCACAAGAGGGACCACGTATGCCACAGCTAAGTATCAAGAAGCTATCGAGTACCATTCAGCAGATGTGGAATAGCACATGTGTACTTCTGACGCATGTAAGACATGTTATAGGAGTGTGAGTGCTATTGTTGGAATACGCCTGAGTTCGAGCGCTTGAAATTACATTTCGAATTATTTGTTGTGCTTATGTAAGCTTACTTTGCGGGATAACTTGGTTCTTCTGCTTGCAGAGGCGACCCCCCCACTCTTCAGCTTCTCCTCACTGACCAATAATGTTGTTCTTCACTTCTTCCACACTGTCGAGTCCATTCGATGTCCAGATCGAGCTCTGCGTAAATCTTAAGTGTGTGCGTGCTCGTCACGCTCGAGCGCATCCATACTCTGCGCTCCAACGACTCCATTTTCGTTGGACATCGCCCGCATACAGATCTGCCACTTAAGGAGCTTTCAAAGAATAGAGGGAAGGTGGAATACGCTCTCAGCCATGTCGCACGCACAACACTTGTGGTGCTTAAATTTATATGCTTGTATGTTTCGTCTGTGCTTATGTATGTATGTAATGCATATACAAGTTTTGTTGTTGCTGGTGTCGCATATGCTCCACTATCCCTTCGCTAATGGCTCCGCGCCACAGTCAATGCCAATCGTCGTGTTGCTGGTGTTCATGCCCGCGTTGGGACCAGGAATCCACAATGCTTCAATAATTCTTACGTTCGCTATTACCCTGACCACCTACAGTAAGTACTCCTCCCACGCCATGCTTTGTTGTGCAAAACCACTCGCATCGAATATGCGCTGTTGTCACCAGAAGCAATAAAACTTCAGCAGCGAAAAAATTCTGTAACGGCATTAGTCCATTACTGTTACATTTCCGTTAGAGCAGAATAACAAAGCTCGTCTTTTATATTATAACTATCGCGCTTCGCTTTATTCATACTATCCGCTCCGCTGCACATTAATACGAAACAATGTGTCGAAGTCGAAGTCGAAATAGAATCCGACGCCAACGCCAAAGTACGCTGTTCTGAGGTGAGGTGTACTAATGGAAGTGTAAAATATTTATGTATCCGTATGGTGCTCTAAGCCGCGTACCGAAATTCAGTGACTTAATTCATACAAATATCAGTTATAACGAGATATTGCAGTAGAAATGACATTTTCGAAAATTTCCCAAAGCCGTTATTAAAAATTAGCAATTCGTTTTGGTATGATGAAAAAGAATATTACCCATCAAATATTGCCAACCTTTCAAGCAAACGAGCCTATGGGGATTATTTAGCCAATCAAGGAAAGTCAGTAGAAACAAGAAAAAACGTTAACTTCAGTTGCACCGAAGCTAAATACCCTTCACAGGTGCATTTCCGTTAGTAATTATGTGTTCAGTTTGTATGGAAGCTATATGTTATAGTTAACCAATCTGAATAATTTCTTCCAATATTACATTCTTTTTATGAAAAATAACTCTTACCAAATTTCGTGAAGATATATCGTCAAATGAGGAAGTTTCTCATACAAGCATTTGCTTCCGATCATTCAGTTTGTATGGCAGCTATATGTTATAGTTAACCGATCTGAACAATTTTTTCAGAGATTACATTATTGTCTTAGAAAATTATCTATACCAAATTTCGCGAATATATCTTATTAAWTGCAAAAGTTTTCCATACCAGCACTAGATTCCGATCGTTCAGTTTGTATGGCAGCTATATGTTATAGCTAACCGATCTGAGCAATTTCTTCGGAAATTATATTGTTGCCATAGAAAATAACTTGTGCCAACTTTAGTGAAGATACATTGTCAAATGTGAAAGTTTTCCATAAAGGAACTTGATTCCGATCGTTCAGTTTATATGGCAACTATATGTTATAGTGGTCCGATATCGGCAGTTCCGACAAATGAGTAGCTTCTTGAAGAGAAAATTGTGTTTGCAAAGTTTCAAAACGATATCTTAAAAACTGAGGGACTAGTTCGTATATATACAGACAGACGGACAGACGGAGAGACAGACAGACGGACATGGCTAAATCGAATCAGCTCAACATACTGATCATTTATATATATACTTTATAGGCCACATTAACATCGCATATAAAGTTCTATTGACCGTATGGTGTGTGGAAGATTAAAACCCACCTGCAACAAACTGATTGGACCTTATCAGTTTGACTTTAGGCCTGGAAAATCAACAACTGACCAGATATTCATCAGGTGCCAAATCTTGAAAACGACTCGTGAAAAAGGATTGATACACACTACCTCTTCGTTAATTTCAAGTTGCTTTTGACAGCACGAAAAGGATGTGCCTTTATGCCGCTACGTCTGAATTTGGTATCTCCGCAAAACGAATACGGAGGAGTAAACTGACGTTGAGCATTACCAAAAGACCCGCACAAAACGAGGTTTCAGACAAGGCGAAACCCCATCGTGTGACTTTTTCAATCTACTCCAGGAGAAAACAATTTCGGCTGCAGATCTGAATAGAGAAGGTGCAATCTTGTATAAGAGGGAATAGCAGTTGCACCGATGATACTCAGATCATTGGCCTCAACAACCGCCACGTTAGTTCTGCTTTCTTCAGACTGGATAAGGAAGCAACACAAATGGGTCTGGCAGTGAACGAGGACAAGACGAAATATCTCCTGTCATCAAACAAAGAGTCATCAAATAAAGAGTCATCTCATTCGCTACTTGGCTCCCACTTCACTGTAGATAGTCAAAACTTCGAAGTCGTAGATAATATTGTCTATCTTGGAACCAATATTAAGACCAACACGAATTCCATCCTCGAAATCTAACGCAGAACAACAATTGCCAACAGGTACTACTTCGGACTGAGTATGCAATTCAGAAGTAAAGTCCTCTCTCCACGAACAAAGACTAAACTCTACAAGTCACTCATTATTTCCGTCCTGCTATATTGTGCAGATTCATGGAAGATGACAACATTCGATGAGTCGACGTTACAGAGATATATCGCATTCAATGGAAGGATGGACAGTTATATGAATTATACGAATCAAGAAACAACGGCGTGGCTGACCACATCATGTCGTGCGAATTGATGAAACCGCTCCAGGGAAGCAGAGAAAGAGGGAGGCCTCCACTCCGTTGGAAAGACCAGAAGGGATATGGCTAAACTTGGAATCTCCAATGGGAGCCAAACAGCGAAAGGGAAGAACGATTGGAGCGCTGTTGTAAACTCGGCTATAACCAGCTTGTCGAAAGGAGTCGATTTAGCCAAGTTCGTCCGTCCGCCTGTCTGTATATATGCGAACTAGCCTCCATTAATGAAGTAACGAAAATTTTGAACACTTACTTTTCTCACCAAGAATATTTTCATTTGTCGAATAGAAATCAAGCGCTTTTATGTAGCACTGTTTATTTGAGAAGAAATAATCATAACGAAAATTTTATATTGTTTAATGCCTAAGACAATGATGCAATCTCCGAAGAAGATGTTCAGATCGAGTCACTGTAGCAGGTAGCTGCCATACTAACTGACCGATCTCATCTCATGTAAAGAATATTTGTATTTGTGAAGGTTATTATAGCTTCGGTGTAACCGAAGTTAACGTTTTTTCGTGTTTTATTTGACTTTTGCGATACTGTTTATAACATAACAACCACTAATTCATCGGCAAGTTGAGCTAACTATAATCATAACAGTGGTCTCAGTAGAAATATGACTTCTCACCGCGCAGCTTCACAGCTTCTCCTTATAATGTCACCTACAACTACAACAAAAGCTTACTTCGTTGCGTTTGCAAAATATCTGTCTTTCTGTATATATGACATATTCCTTCTCATAAACTCCGGCACCGCTTGGATGTTTGGCTGGTGGTTTTGATAAAACGCAAATGTTTTTTATTACTTTTCGTGCGTCAATTTCATTATTTTATTAAAATGAATGTGACAAATGTCTCATTTCAGAAACGCCTCTCTCTATCTACTAGCCCCGCAACAGCCGACATTACAAACAACAACAACACTGTTTGCACATTCTCGCATTTTGTTTGCGCACCGTCGTCCTCTCGTCCTTTTGCTGGGACGCGTTGATGGCTGGCACAATGCGCGTCACTTGGCTACTTATTTATTTATGCGTTGCAGCTGTGCTGTGGTTTGCCAGCCTTGTGAGCTTGATTAACTGGCGTGTTTTGTAAGTTGAAGTTGACGTTTTCGTGTCTTTCCGCGCCGCACGCACTTGCTCTTTAGAAAACTAATTACATTTAATAGGCGCTGCTTGTCACAGCTTCGCCTTAGCCAGTGCGAGGCGTCTGTAAAGCGGAATCATACCATACTTCGCACCCCACCGAGATTCAGTTGAGTAAAGTTTCATATATAAATATCAAGAAATTGCGTCGTTGGACAGTCCAGCGTGGAAGCCTATGAAGTCTACGAAAGAAAAGGCAGAAGAGGTTCATGAAAATTATTGGGTTCATAAAACTTTCAAGTTATTTTTTGTGTCAGAATTATTTGAGTAAATGTTGGTTTCATAAACCGAGAAATTTCGGGTTTTTATACTCTTGCAACCCGTTTCTACAGAGTATATTAGTTTTGTTCACCTATCGGTTGTACTAATCACCTAAAACTAACTAACTTCAACTACGTCGACGACATAAGGCAATACGCCGACCAACAACCTTCCAACAAGCACTGCCATTCACAGTAGAGAGGAGTTTATTATGTTCCTTAACTTGGAGCATACGAGCCTCACTATGCAGATGTTCAATAGAAGACATCAAGAGGCATCCTGTCGTAGTCCGCAGTGCAGTATTCTGACAGGTCCGAATCTTCCTCGTCTGCGTACCACTGCATCCAGGCAAAGCAAAATGGGAGTTATGTTGTCTGCTTGAGCTCCTATTGATCGTGGAGATTTTCTGTTGGCCACTCGGGTGGAGCGGCGGCCAAATGCTCGAACTAGGTGCAGGTTGCACAGCCGTAGAAGTTGCAATAATGTGTTGGCAATAGGGAGCTACGTAACTTGACCGAGTTGGAGTTTGAACGGAGCCTTTGGCGCAAGCGCAGCAAAAAACTTCCACCGGGCTCGGGTTGGACTCAATGCCAGCACGAGTCAGGACCCTGCTGCAAGGCTTTGTTCCAGTGACGACAAACTTAAACGGGGTTAGATCACCGACGTAACAGCCCTTGGCCGGATAAAATCAGGGCCGATGCATAGAACCGGCTCTTGTTAAAATTGACTTTTTGTCGAATATACCGGTCTGTGTATGTGTTATTTTCAGTAGATATATACACTTGAACTTCCATAACTCGAACTCTTGAATTAGCAATAGAAGTCAAAAAAGTCTCTGTAGCTCGAAGTGTTTTTCGGATTGTGTGCATTCAAGTTAGGGAAGTTCAACTGTATATATAACTGCTTGAATTCTGGTCCTCTGGTTGAGGGCTTGCACCTTAAGGTATTTCCCTGGCTTTAATTTTTGCAGTTGCAGGAGTATCAAATGTTCAGCTGCCCCGAACTTAGGGAGGGTCTCCTTACGTCTTTCCATTTTTGTTTATATTCAAACATGCTTGAGTTTACACCAAATCATAAGTACGATATCTGTGGCACTATTATACTTTAATCTGTAGTAATACTGAAAGATCCAACATCTTGGATCAAAGCCAGTTCCATTGAAATATAAAAATTGTTATAAAAACCTGCCGTTGCTTTAAATATTGCGAAATTTTTCATTTTACTTACTTGTACTCCGGCGAAGGGCAGCCCTGAGCTACGCATAACAGCACAGCACCCTCATCTTGTGACACTTGTACATGGGAGGTATGTTCGACGACGCTCGGTGAAATAATGCCACGGTGAGCTAAAAATTTGTAATAATTTGGTGAAAATAATTAATAATATAGCACCGACCAAAAAAAACAAGAGACCAAGGTTCATTGAAACCAACTTATTTGGTAGTAATAGTGCGAAACTGAGAAAAATATACAAATAAATATCACAACAAAAAGGAACAAAATTGAGCGTAAAATAAAAATTCGTCTTCGAACTTAGCATCCGGAAGAAGCATGGCTTTCAACCTATTTACTTTCATGCTATATATAATGCATATTATGGATAGATTTGGAGATAAGTGGAGACCACATGCGTCCCTGATAAATCGGATACTTTTCAGATTCAATCGGTTGAGCTTGTTTCAAATGAATTTTCCATCAATGATTGTAGGTTTGCTCCTCATAACAAGCATGGTTATTGAGGTTATACAATTTGGCATGAACTCAACAAAATCACTAATTATTTACAAATTAAATAAATACCTGATGTCTTTCTACAAATGTAGTGTATGTGTGTGAGCATGAATTAATAACAAAGCCGAGCAAATATTTTCGTTTTTAATTTCAAATCGTGAGTGCTAAAAAATAATTTATGCGTTTGCGGTTTTGATTCATGAAAACTTTCAACGCCGATCAATAGAAATGCAACAAAGACAAAAAAGCACAAAAAAAAAATAGAGAACACAGCAATGCGATTTTATTTCCACTCGTTGAGTGTGCTCATGCGTTCAAATTATAAATTTATTCAATTAACATATTCGACGCACGAGTTTGCGGTCAAGCAGCTCAAAAAAGGAGCTAATTAGTGACGCTCAAATTAAACGAAAATTGTGCACACACACACATGTGAAATTCCCTGAGTTATTACTGAAATTATTAATTTGCATTTTCGGCTTTGAACTTTCAAATTAAAGCTTTTGTAAACCATAATTATTAGCATAAAAAATTGCCATTAATTATTGAAGCAGTTGAAATTAATTATTGAATTATTTTAATTGAAATTTGGATATAGATATAGAAATGATAGGATCGAACTACTCACAGTTTATTCTGAGACGAGTTGGGGAGCTGACGACCACTTGACGCGTCAAACGGTGCATGCTGCGACAGCGAAACGACTGTGATTCATCGCTCTCCTGCAGATTGTGAATGAGCAGCTCTCCGGTCGGCAGTAGATGGAACTTACCATCTGTGGAAGAAGTTATGAGGTTTTCTGTATTAATTGCCTAATATTTTATTCATCTGCTTAATCAATGTTCAACATAATTAAGATAAGAAAATGATAAAGTAAATTTTGATCAAGAAAGGTACGAAAATTGTTAAGCTTTGGAAGCGCATATCGCACAACGTTGTTGAATATGCAGTGGCCGGCAAGAAAATCACAGTTTACACCTTGACAGAATCAGCATACAGAACATCGCATCCGTACACCTACTGGCACACCTGAAAGGATAACGTACGCACAAGTATTGCTGCTCGCCTCCGGTTGTCGTTTTTGTCACTCGCACGAATAATCACATTTTCACCTTTAATGCCAAGTCGAGCTCACTGTTTGCACTCACTGTCAAAAACTTGACAAAAAATGCACACTTTGCGAACTTTACACGACGATATGCTAAGCTCGTTGCGCGCTGAAGTCCCAGTGCTTTGATAAAGGACACGGCAGACAAGGAAAGAATAAACTGAAAATGCTCTTGCTTTGACTTACCTCCTTGCAGTGATGGGTAGATGTAGATAGCAGGTTCATGAACCCACGAGACCACTCGCACCAATTCCTTAACGAACGTCGGCACGACACAGCGCAGTATGGCGGTGCATCCTCGGGCGGCAGACAGCACCTCGACATCCACTTTATATGCCTGCGCAACAACTGCAACAAGGCGAATTACAGTTAGTTATGCTGTCAAAATGCATGCATTTGCAGTCAATTTTGACATTTATTAAAAAAGCGTAAACAAGATATAACACCATGAGCCTTTTTTTCATTTTATTTTCCCTATAAAAGTCTGGCTGGTTGAAGCGTCAGTAGTAGTTTGTAGAAATGAGAAAAATAATTTGATTTCATTGCTTCGATAGCTTTAAAGAGCTTTTTTCCTAGTAAATTATCTTAGTATCTCATTCGCTAACGATAAAAATACTAAGTTTTCGTTCATATTTTTGAAAATTCCTAATTTATTTTTAAAATATCATCCCCCTCAAAGTTATCTAAGAGGATTACCCTAATACACTTGGCACAAAGTTTTTTCCAATCCACGAAAAAGTTGTTAAAAGAAAAGATGAAGAATATGTTGCTTGAAAATCGCCAGGTAAGTGTTAGACAGATGATAAGAGAGCTCGACATTTCTCGCAAGTCCGTTCGAATGACTTTGGTAGATACTTTGTGTATAAAATACGATCTTGCTCGACTGTTTTCAGTCGATCGAAGAGATGAAACAATATTCGCTGAAGACCAGCCCATCCAGGACTGGAAAAATCGTTGGCATAAATGTATTACATCTTCTGAGGATTACTTTGATGGCGGCAAAATAAATATTAATGAATAATTAAATATTTTTTCCTTTTACTTCCAATTTCTTAGTCACAATGTGTTGTCAAAACTTATGAAATTTCACCGTCGCTTCGTATATAAACGGTAATTCAGAAGATTCCTATTAACCCTTGAATCGACTGCTGCACTTCCTTTGCGCAGCATTGAACTCGACGTGCGCAATCTCATCTTTGAACACCAGCCTGCATGACATATCTACGCACAAGTTCCGAGTGGCGAATATACTTTGTCATTCACATATATGGCGAGTATATTCGGCACTATAATCATAACCTTATTGAAGTGAAAAAGTGATTGCTTATTATACTCACCGGCACGCACTTGCACGTCGCGCGACACGATGCGCCCTACACTGTTGCTGGCGATGCAACGGTAAATCGTATTGTGCACGTCTTGGTGGTAGGCCGCCGCCGGAAATGGTAAGAGCACCAACGTGCCGTTGCGCAGTACACGTCGCACGCCGTGAATTTCCGAGACTGCAGTGCCGTCCGCGTGCACCCAATCGATGGTGGGCTGTGGGCTGCCGGACGCCGAACAGTCGAGCCAACCGCCAGACGAGTTGGAGAATTCAACCCGACCGGGCGGCTCCATTACGAAGCCGGGACCGCGCAGATGTGTGTCGAAGACCTCGGCCAAAGTGGCATCTGTAAGAAGAGAAATTTGAATAACTGACGTTAGAAAACAGTAGCCAAATAGTTTATTTGAAAGAATATATGTATAGGTCAAAAACAAAATGAATTACTATAAATGTAAAGACGCGATTTGTTGTAATTCCAAAGGAATATGAATAAATGAAAAGGCAAAAAACCAAACGGTCCAGCACTTGAGACTTGTTGGCTCATTGGCTAGTTGCCTTGTTGCGCTAAATGCAAATGGAATCGCAAATTGCGGCCGCGCTTGGCTAAGCAACTGTAAAACTGCGAACATTGAGTTGGCAAGTGCAAAACTGCGGCGCAGAAAACATTTTCGAGCGCAGCATGAAGCACGGAAATCGCCTTGAAATACGCAGGAAGTAGCTGAAGAAAAACGATTCGGATATGAAGGAGCGAACATAATAAATGTAGAAATGCAGCAAGATGACGGAGCACTCGAAAATAACACAGCAGTGCAGCGCAAGAATGGCAAGACATTATGAATATAAATAAAAATTTCAACTGGACGTCACATTTGCGCTCAGCGTGTGAGCAGCAGAAGCCAAAAATGAGACAATGGAAGTGAGCGGACCTACAGGTCGGCAAACAAGCAAAGATTCTTTTCAATCCGACCACAGTCAGCTCCAGCTTCCGCCTGCTGTTCGGAATATTAGCATACGAAAGTCCATGCCAATAATTTGTGGGGATACCACAAATGTAAGTATGTGGAGAAGAATGTGCGTTTTTGCGTCCTACTCAAGGGTCTATTAAAATTTTCCAAATACATTATGATATGCATCATGCACGGTTTTGTTTCATTTTTCTTTTCATTTACAATTCTATATTTTTTGCACAATTACCGCCATGTTTCACAATTAATATCATGTATTTATTTGGTCTTTTCCTTCCTATGATGATAAGACAATCTTAAGTGTCTTCACGCAAAGACTTGTAAACATAAACTTATTATAAAAGGCAATCCATTTCGAGGTTCCTCACTTTTTTTTTTTAAAGAAAATACGCAAAAACTTCAAATTTAATAGGGAATGTTTATTATCTTTCGAAAGAGCATTCTTCGCAATTTATTTCTAAAGGGTATCTCTACCATATGTTGGTCGCGGCTACGTCTCAGATGGGCCTTCTCTTGAATCCCATTTTCGATGACTCATTCGAGCATTGCGAATGGTAACTGGTGAATGAAAGCCTGAATCGAAAGGGATTTTCATATTAGACTCTAGACTTTAGATATTTCCACAAGAAAAAGGCCAACGGTATGATGTCACATGATCTTGATGGCCATTCGACCGGCCCAATAACGTAAATTTGCTCACCGAAGTCTTCTCTCAATAAATTCATTGGCTGATGCGATGTGTGGGAAGTGGTACCGTCTTGTTGAAACCAAATGTCGCCGAGATCACTAGCTTCAATATAAGGCATCAAGTAATCGATTATCATAGCGCGTTAATGGTTGCCATTAACGGTTAAGAACTGAGGACCGATGATACCACCGATCCACAAAAAAAACCAAATCCTCATTTTTTCGAGATGAAATGGCAGCTCTTGAATCTCTTTAGGTTGGTCTTCGTACCAAATGCGGAAATTTTGTTTCCTTACATATTCATTGAGCCCGAAATGGATCATATCGTTGAACAAAATTCGGCTCGAAAACGTGGGATCTTCTTGGAACTTTTCAAGAGCACTTAGAGCGAAGTGATTCTACTTGGGAAGGTCTAACGGCTTCAGTTCTTGCACAAACTGTATGTTGTACGCTTTCAATTTAAGTTCTCAACATAAAATGATCCAAGTCGTTCCATACTTCAGTCCGAGTTGCTGCGAACTGCCGCAAAATCGACCTCTCCACCATCTTCGGTACTCAGCTACGGTTGCTATATTTTCTGCTGGATGTGGTCTATTCGGTCGAATATTATCCAATAAAGAATGCTGCGTCTCAAGATGGGTGATGGTATTGCGAATTGTACGCTAATTAGGCCGATTATGTTCACCATAAATTGAGTGAAGATTCTTTACAAAACGAGAATTTTTGTATTAAAATTGAACGATTTGTTAACGATGATAAT
Source organism: Bactrocera latifrons (assembly GCF_001853355.1). Lineage (NCBI taxonomy): Eukaryota > Metazoa > Arthropoda > Insecta > Diptera > Tephritidae > Bactrocera > Bactrocera latifrons. The sequence goes on along the minus strand of NW_017535908.1, from coordinate 300,488 downwards.
GATGAAATGCCAAGCAGTACTGATCAAACATAACATAACAACTTGCTTACGTCTCACGCGTTATCTGTCAAAACAGGCTTTTGAAAAAAGTATATCTACTTGATTCAACCTTTATCATTTAATTAGGTGTAAACAACGCTTCTTCTTAGTTGCAAGGGGTCAGATTTATCTAACATTGCCTCATTGTTGCTTCCTTATAAGACAACTCAACCACTTTTTTTGATACCTTGAAACTTCGAATACATGCTCATACACTAATTTCCGACTTTCTGATGTTTAATATTTCATATTTTCTGTTTTCATCAGGATATCGGCTTCTTTTGATATTAATTTGAACAATAAGGAGCAATATGCTGGAAGGTTCGTGGTATGTTTGTATGTTTTGCCTAAAAGCAGTAGTGAGATCACGATTGATGATCGTTTCAATCTTGGTGATAATCAATGCATGATTGCTACAACAAAAGATATCTCTATTCAGCTTCAAAATGCTCAGAAATATTACTGATTTGGAAACAATAAATTCCATTAATTATTCAGAGGCGACCCCCTTGTAGTCCTTGAGTTGGTGTACAGTACAAGTTATTCGTTAGCTGCGAGCCAGGTCCCAGGTTTTTTATATACTATATGTATATTTTTGATTTTTTAAAAACTCACGCATAAAAAAAAACATATTACTGACTTTAAAAAATGACTGTTCGCCATCAACAATATTACGAACATTTGGAGCTAATTTGTTCACGGAACAGAGTTGCACGTTTTGATGTCATTACTTAAAACGACAAGCTGACACACACTTTGTCTGAAAATTTAATTGGAAAGAGTCTTAAAATGCACACAGTTTTTAATCTGAGACGATGCAATGAAACCGCATCAATTGCAATGGGTGCTCGAGTGCTATCAGTCGCCGACACAATACGAAGTAATTACTTGCAGCATTTCACTCTCGACAGCTGAAATCTCTGCACACCAAAATATCATTCATATTCGGACGAAATGAGTGCATGTCTATACAGGCAAACATACTATTCGAAACAAATATATGTACATATGTACTGTATGTGCGGAATTAAAGCAAATACAATTTAAGGCATTAAAAATATACTTACGCTTTCATGCGCAGCGCCATTGTGTTTAAATGCATGTGTGGCTGTGTGTCTATGAATGAGCAACAGTACCCTTTCGGCGGATGTGAGTGCAAAAGCGAGTACATTTGAAACGCTCGGGACCTAACAGCTTTTGTTTGCATTAACTGACGCAAAAGTGATGGCGGCCACCGAAACTGCATATAAACAATTTTAAGACACTCAAGCTGACAGAAAATACACCAGACTTGTAATATGAACCAACGGGACTGAATCAGCCGCCTTCCTACAAGAAGCAACTAGTTCCTAACTAGTTCCTAACATATAACTCATTCATGTCCATGCTTTACTCGTGTTCATAAGCACCTGCTGGGAGTCCTAGGTCCCAATCAGTACGGTGCGGTTAAAAATCTTCCAGGAAGCGAAATTGAGACAGGGTTTTTGTACAGACTAGACACAAAGTTTGGATTAATACTAGGCTGCCATGGACTGCTTTTAGTGTTAGCACTGTAATAGAATTTGGTCTGCCGATTTGGGTTCCTACCAGGTAGCTTTTGCTATCCTTAACACAAAAAAGTATATGTTCAAGTAGATGAGAATGTATATTTGTGTGTAGACTCTGAAATTGTTATGGGAGTTAAAAGAAACGCAGAGAAGTAAAAAAGGGAATCATATTTTTATGGCTAATATAAAAATGTTTGTCGCGTAGCACAGCAGTACAACAGTTCTGGCATGTCCGTACTTACTTAAGGGAACAATAATTTAACGGAGTTGCGAAAGACAGCAAACACAGCAAATAAAAAGGCAGAAACGCATAACGGACACCGACGCATACCGGCACACCGACTGTGCATGAAAGGCGAGAATGAAGAATTCTACTTTCTTTTGGTGGTAGCGACTAGCGGGCAGTTATAGCCACGCAGAAACGGAAATATCAGCAAAGTCCTCACTCGGCGCGTTGGAACGGGGAACGGAAAGGGGGCGTCGGTTTGCTATTGCAGTCGGTTAAGCCGTTTGGCATTCTACAACGAGTATAATCTGCGTTGACATATAAACACACAAAAACTCATATAAAACACGCACACTAATCCAATGCTTGTAGGATTACTTACAATGAAAGGCAAGAGTGTACATTAAAGGGAAAGGAAATAAAAAATGAGCAGAAAAGAAAAATGCGAAATGAAATGTTGGAAAGGCGAAACTCTCCTAAGATTTGCAATTGCAATATTTTTACGAGCGCACTTCATGTTGCGCACATTCATACAAACATACCCCAGCGAGCACATCAGCGACATCGACTAAGGTGCCACTTGTTGTTGCTGTAGCGGCAGAAACGGAAGTAATTTATAGTCATATATTTTGAAATCGGAATTAAACTCATATTTAACGTGTTCTGGCGAATAAATAACACGAAATATCTTCCGACAATGTCAGTCTCGAAATCCAACGCAGAATAACTCTTGCCAACAGGTGCTACTTCGGACTATGTAGGCAATTGATACGTAAAGTCCTCTCTCGACGCACAAGGACCAAACTATATAAGTCACTCATTATTCCTGCTATATGGTAAAGGCATGGACGATAACAATATCTGATGAGTTGAGGTTACAAATTTCCGAGAAAAAGGTTCAGCGGAAGATTTATGGTTCTTTGCGCATTGGCCACGGCGAATACCTCATTTGATGGAACGTTGATCTGTATGAGATATACGACATTAACATAGTTCAGCGAATTAAAGGACAACGGCTTCCTTAGCTAGGTCAAGTTGTCCGAATGGGTGAAAACACTCTAGCTCTGAAAGAACCCGCCGGGTTAAGCAGAGGAAAAGAAAAACCTCGACTCCGTTCAAGAGGGGGGTGTAGAAGGACCTGGCTTTGCTTGGAATTTTCAATTGGCGCCAAGCAGCGAAAAGGAAATACCCCTGGTACACTGTTGTGTCTACGCCAATAAAAAAAAAGAAGTTGGTGTGTTCAAAGTGTAGTTATGTTCCTACAGGGTGTTTGCATATAATACACATGCATGCAATCAAGCCATTAGCTTAAGTTATGTAGTAACACAGCACTTGTTGTGGTGAGGTTGGTGGCGCGGTGCTTTGCTGGATTATGGGACAGAAATACTCAAAGCCATAAAAAATCTGCTTATTGTGTAAGTTGAAACAAGAAAAATGCTGATAATTGCAAGCCTGAAAATGAAGCGCGAAGTTGTCGAGTGAATGAATTTTGCACGGTGGAGCTGAGCGTGCTTAAAACTGCAACGAGAACAATTTCTCTTGATTTCTTTAAAAAAAAGTTTTAAATTTAATTTTTTTTAATTTTACCCTAAGAATGTCATAACAAATGAGAGTGTGATATATATTTAGAGTTAAAAAACTTAGTTATAAACAGGATGATTTTGCTTCATCTCACTTTACTAAAAAGAAATCTGACAGCAGGTTTTAAAGTACAAAAGAACGATTTGAAACGTTTGAATATGAGGCAGCTATTTACGCGGCAGTCCTTTTTTCTTTTCTTTTTTTTCAAGATACCAAGTGCAACCAGATCTTTCTCCACCTGATCTCTCCAACGAAGTAGATGTCTTTCACTTCCTCTGCTTCTCCCGGCACCGGAAGAAGGTACCGTCAACCTCTTAGGAATATTTGTTTAGCAGAACTGCTCATAGTTATATTTCGGTACATTTACGTATGTTTAAGTTACCTGTGGCGAATTTAAAAAAAGCATTCAGAGTAATCATGGTTATAGTCCAATCCAATACCCATCATATAAGCCTATCCTGTAAAATATTCGTAGTTATATTTAGTGTTTCTGCGATATACTATATTCCTTGTCTTTTTATCATAACTTTAAACTATTGAAGGGACGTCTACGAGATATATAACTTCAAATTATTACTGGGCGCACCGACGCTTACCGTCACATCTTTCGAAACGAAAAACGATTTTTCAAATAATTTATTTTTGAAAACTTCAACTTCTAATATCATCAAAGCAGGAAAGTTATTATATCCTTTGGGGTATCAATACCACCAAATGACACGATATGCTGCTAGATTTACTTCGCAAGTCAAAGGCTTCTGAGTGAATGTAGCTTCAATATGTCATTACTAAAATCGTTTTACTTTAATGATTACCACATTGGTTGAGGTATACCTCGACTTAGAAATTAAGAAAGCGTGTCACCTGCTCCAGCTAGAAACTTTATGATATATTAAAGAACATGTAATGGATGTAACACAAAACGAGTATGTCTAACTGATATTATAACTTCTATTATATCTGCTATAGACAGATATAATATCTCAGATGATTTTTAAAAATAGTGAAACATAAAATCAACTTCAGAAATAATTTATTTAGAAGCATTCCGCTGGAATCGACAAGTTTTTCCGGCTTTGCCAGCAGTTATACATATACATACATATAATATACAACCGAGCGACAGCGTTGATGGATTTGTCCGTCTGCATATATTCCGCAAGAGTTGACTTTGTTCTCATTTTTGTAGCCGCGTGTGTTTGAGCTGATGGGCGTCAGACAAGATAGGCAGCGCTTGTGTTGGTGTTCGTTTAGGGAAAAGGATTAATGGCTGTGGCACACGCTGTAATGAGTGACGAGAGTAAAACGAAGAAAGAACTGCATTCGAGAGCCGTGAGTAAAATACGTTGAAGGAATGAAGAATGTACGTGGGCACGAAGAGTAAAAAGAAATAAAATATTGCCAAATGTATGTATTTTTCCACAGCGAAATGCAAAGCAACCGACAATAGTCGCTGTGACGGTCGGCGCTGCCAACGGCTGTTGCCAGCTTCGATTTCCTTTGAGGATTCCGAGAACTGTATTCGCGCAATTGTGCGAGTGCCTGTGTGTGTATGCATGGACGAACCGCCGCTGCAATCACTGAAGTGCTCACCAGAGCACAGACAGCCAGCTTCAGCATTTGTGGTAGCACACATCCGACAAGAAAGCATTGATTTTTCTGCAGCTAAACCACCAAGTGTATATTTGCATGGAGAAAATTAAGACCATGACATCAATAGAAGTTTAAATTTTAGAAATTATTTAAATACCGTTATTTAAAAAGAGCAACCTTTGCTACAATAATAAATTTTATTAGAGTTTTTTTTTCAATATCAAAAAATATTTTTTGAGAAGTACTCATTTGCATTGCTATAAGAATCAACGATTTTTTGACAGCCAATTGTAACAAATCTAGAGGAGTGGTGTGTCGCAGTGTAGCGATGGTGTGATAGATACAGAGAGCTGAAAAGGAAGCGAGACGCACTTGCAGACAAACAAAGAAAGAGGCCGAAAAGAATGAGTGCGAAGAGCTTGACAAGCTGGTCGACAGGGGTAATGTTTGAAATTTCAACAAAAAGATGCGGTGATGCTCAGAACATACTAAAATTGTGGAGGAAATACTCCTCCAGCCTACTGAATTGAAAAAGCAATATATAAAAGCATAAGAAGATGGTGAACTCTATGCCCCCATCGATGATGATGGAGCAGACGTTCCATTGCCCGACCATGAAGAACTTCGAAAGCAGTTACCTGTCTGAAGAACAACAAAGCGCCGAGCAATTTAAATACGACGGCGAAGAACTGATAAAAAACATGCATCAGCAACTTTGTTGAACGTGATTGGACGAAAGCATACTCGGCGATTGGCATTTAAGTGTGCTCTGCCCAATCCACAAAATAGGGAGATGCCTCTATCTGCGTCAACTACCGTGGATTAGCCTCTTCAGCATCGCATATAAGGTTCAATTGAGCGCCAAATCTTGGAAAAGACCCTTGAAAAGGGGATCGATAAACACCACCTTTTCGCCGATTTCAAAACTGTTTTTGACAGCACAAAAAGAAGCTTTCTGCCGCTACTAATGCAGCTGTGTAAACTGAGGGCAGTAACAAAAGCAATAACAAAAGCGTCGTCAGAATCGAAAATGACCGCCCCGAGCCATTCGATACCAAACGAGGTTTCAGACAAGACGACCCTCTATCGAGTGACTTCTTCAATCTACTGCTGGAGAAAATAATTCAAGCTGAGTCACGCATAATTCCCGTCCTGCTATGTGGTACAGAGGCTTGGACGATGACAACATCTGACGAGTCGATGTTCCTTTGCGCATTGGCAATGGCGAGTACCTCATACGATGGAACGATGAACTCTGTGAGACATACGACGACATTAATATAGTTAAGCAAATCAAGAAACAGCTAGGTCATGTTACCCAGATGGAAGAGAACTTTCTAGCATTGAAGGTTTTCGATTCCACGGCGATGGAGAGACCAGATGGAGAAGGACCTGCCTTCACTTGGTATCAAAAACTAGTTTAGTGCAATGCGCAGAAAAAAGCCATTTGTGTAATAAATGTATGGAAATTTAATACATGTACTTTCTTTAGCTAAAAAAAAGTTTATCGGTTTCGTGCGATCCTTCGGATTACCATAGAAGCAAATGCTGGTAAAGTACCGAAACTATTTTCGAAATTTCCCTTTTGCTGGTGTTCTTCACTATATTTCACTTTTCTTTTCAGACATTCTGCTATGGTCAATTTTTTTGTTCACTACTTGAAATATTTTCATCTTAGACCCAACAATAACCATTACCATATATAATTTGTATGTTAAGCACAACTGACTAAATATCATATCGTATTATGATTTATTTTTATCTAAGACCTAGCTACCAACACCTTATCTTCATTCCAATCCACGCACAACAATAAATAATAAAAATACTCACTTTCGCGCTCATCACTTTGGCTCAATGGACCAAGTTTGAATTCCCCCAACTAATATGTGTGGATGGGGTAAAACGCAAACGTAAAGCACTTTATATTTCCATTGCAGCCACTTAACGACGCCAATCAACGCAACAACACCAATAACTTCATAAAATACCAATTCTAACTTTGCGTATTTATCGCCCATAAAAAATGCACAATTTTCCGGTCTTTTAAATTCCAAGGCAGAGCAGAGCGTGGAGCCCGAAGGGGCCAGCAGCAGCCGCAGCATGTGGGAGTTGCGGCGCCAGGAGTGCCAGGCAGGCATGCATGACGATTGCGAAGCCAAAGATACTAATAAAAAATAAGCAGCACTTAGCTGCAAGAAAATCAAAGAGCATGTTTACAACAAAACAATATATTTTCTTAGCATTTCCTGGCTTTAGTTTTGTGCGTCTCGTCTCGAAGGAAAGCAAGGCAACGACTTGTTGGCGGTGGATAAGCGGAGAGCCACGTGCCTTCAGCCGGAAAGAATGGCATGCTTCCACTCGCATCGCATCGCCTCCGTCTTAGACATTGGTATGCAAATGTTATTGTTGTTGTCATTTGTATATTTGTGTTCTAGTGAATCCAAAACACACGGCTAAAGAGGAACTGCCGCTTGCTTAACGACAAATAAATATATAAACAGTTTGCATGTTTGTCTGTTCACAAGTAGTTACAAGCAAACAAACACGAGTCAGCGGCGGGTCTATCGAAATTGTTTAGTCTTCAAGCAGACAATATTGGCTTTCGAAATTTGCGCCTTAAAATTGCATTTCCGTAAAAACGAGTGGGTGCGGGTGGCCGTGAACTGAGCGGCAGCACCAACTACGGGGCTTCCTCCATCAGGCACAAACACTCACTCAACACATTTTGAATATCTTCGCCAATGTTTGTTGCTGTTTTTCTTTACTGTTTGCTTCAAATATTTTCACACATTAACAAAAATATGTTGGAATTTTGCTGTGAAGAGATGTTGGGAATTGGTTCGGTCTCCATTGCTTCTTTGCGACAGGGTTCGGGTTTTCGCTTCAACATAGAGATATGAACCCGGGCAGACTTTAGTGCTAAACGTAGATTGTCTTTTATGTATCGGGTTTCGAAAACAAATGCACATTTTTATCATTGAAAATCGCTTTATTATTTTTAAAATATTCTGATTACCTCTTTGATTGTCTTTGAACCAAGTTCGGAGCATTTTGCAACTCAGATTGAGATGTCTCCAGAAAATGCATCTGAACGCATTAATTGCTTATTCAGCTGTCGAACAACGTTGACCTCTTACTTTAACAATTTTTGTTTGAAAGGGAACAAAAAGAAATCGTTTGGTTCAAGGTCAGAACTTTACAGAGAATGACTTATCTAATCGATGTTTTGAGTGCTCAAATAAAAAACTGGCAATAATTTGCTTGAAGTTCTTCGCGAACAACTTTTGTTAGATTCGGCTCATTCTGAAACACCCATAAAGTGGACTGCTGTATATTTTCGGACTCAAACGCGTAAGTCCAAGATTCATCACCTTTCACGATGTCGTCTTTCAATCAATCAAATTGTGTGGAATATATGAACAATTTTTATTTACAGTCAAATTTTCATGCAATATTAAATATATTTCAGTTCCACTAATGCAACTGATTTTAGACATTATTCCCGAAAGTCGTTATGGAAGAATCTACAACCTTGATTGAATTCAACATACTATCGAAAAACACTAGTCCTTTATGGAGCTTTATAGTCAAAAATTGAATTAAGTTGATCTACGTCTAAAGTTGTAAAAAATAATCGACCGATAATGTTAGCGATTTAATTCATTTTGAATATTTTAAGTTACTTTAAAGAACGCAAATAGCACATATCACCAAAAATGCCAAACTTTACGATAAAATTGTAAGTTTCCAGATGGCAACACCAACGCTGCCAAATCCCGAAATATAAAATGTAACCGACGTATTCACAAAATAGTGGTTCTAGAGATCAAAATGCCATGCTATTTTAGGGTTATGGAGCCATGAACAAAAATATAATAATTGCTCTATACGAAAAAGTAATCACCAAAGCTTTGAATAATATTACTCTTCGAACTGCGCTTAGGTATTCAATATAATTCTCAGGTTCGACAATATTTTTATTTGCGATCTGATCTAACAAGAAAGCAATAACAAATTCGTAGCAGAACGATTTGCTCATTCCACTTCTGGCTTGCCAACTGTACCTCTTCAGCGCACCCAGTATTGAAATGTTGTTTGCACATCGCAGAAGCAAAAAAGCTTGCTATACGCCGAGGCACGTTTGCTTGACAAATGCCATGCATGCTTTCACGCTTTCGAGTTTATCTGCGTCTCACTGCTCTGATTCCCAGCATACTTGCTTCGGTTTTTAGTAGACAAATCGACCAATATTTGTGTGTATGTGTGTGCTATGTATTTCCTACTGTTTATCTATCGAATATGCTGTGTTTGTTGTAGTCATTGTTGTTTTTTGTTTATTTTTGTAGAGTTTTATTATTATTACTTTGTTTCAACAGCACAAAGCACCTTAAGTGGGTCAGTAAGATAAGGTTTCCTTACAATTTTTTTGCTTTTCCGCTGGCACAAGTCCAGGCGTTTTGCTTGTTTACACAGGATAAGTAAACTTTTCGCAAAGTGTGGCAAAAAACGGAAAGGAATTCACTGAAGAAACTTTGCATTTAGCACCTGTTGATATGGTAGTGTTCCAGATATGTTTGTTTATGGAGTGTTCTGTTTGCAGACGTCAGATTTGAATGAGAGTTCTGATTTGTTTGAGGAACTCATTTCGTGTTCTACATGTCGTATTCGCAACTATGCGGCAGAATGGCAAAGCAAGGCGCGGGAGAGAGCGGCAGAGCATAAAGGGGGAGCATGAAATCAGGGTACATTAAATATGACAATTTGGTACATAAGAATATAAAAATTTGCTGATGCCTGCGGGATCTGTTGTGTTCGGATAGAAGTACGATATGACAGATATATACTATACTATACTGATATATCTCAATCAAGCCAAGTTTAATTTTCAAATCGCAAAAACTGGATGAACCGAATCCGTATTCGTTAAATTAACTCAACTTACAGTCAACATAATCACTCATCTTGAGACTCAGCTTTCACTATTGGATAATAATCGACCGAATAGTCCACAGCCAGCCGTACTTGATTGTGAACACAAACGCCGTAAAGAGTAGATTGGGAGCCGTACGTAGCAACTCGAACTGACGTATGTATGTATCGACTTGGCATATTTAAAGCCACATTATACATAAAGCCTCTAGACTGTCCCAAGAGACATCGCTTCGCGCTATGGGCTCTTGCAAAGTTCCAAGAAGATCCGACGATCCAAATTTTGTTCGGCGATGATCAATTAAACTTTTTAGAGAACGCTTCGGTGAGCAGATGATTTCACGTTTTGGACCGATGCCACCACCATCGTGTGCTATCAAACTGTTAGACTTTTTCCCGTAGGAATATGTGAAGTATAAAGTCTATACGGACAATCCCGCTGCAATTCAAGCCTTAGAGCAAAACATCACGCTTGTCATTTGCCAATTACCATTCGAAATGCTCGAACGAGTCATCGAAAACATCATCAAGCTGCTTTCTCTATATTTCTCAACCTCAGAGGCTTTCTACACACACAGTAACGAGCGTAAAGTATTTAGTACGTCGAATCTCAACAATTATGCTGCAAAAACTTACATGCGCTTACTTTACTTCATTAACTTTATTGACTTGTGAAATTAGAAATCGTTATTATCCGACATTAGCTGCTTCACTGCCAGCAAATTAAAGGATGTCTGTTACATTCGCCACAACAACAACACATGTGCCTTCCACAGAGATAAAAAAGACTGAACGCGTCGCGCAAAACCACATAGAATTGTGGAGATCAGCTGAGCTGGCTGCCTAACATCGTGCATGTGTCAGCCTTGGAAGTCGGCGTGAAACTTTCGCTATTTTTAGTTACTGCCAAAACTTTGTAGCCTAACAATTACACATATACCTCCAAACATTGTCGCATTGGCGTGGGTAAATAGAATAGGAAGCCGTTCAAGTGATTGAAACCCCAGACGCAGCTCCTCGTTGTTTTCCGTTAATATTGGCTACACTTCGGCAATAGTTTCCAATACATCGCATGTAGAAGCGCTAAACGACGCGGATAACTTCAAGTTTAAAGAAGTCTGCAACTATTGTTGTGCTTTTCCACTTTACTCCTTTCTTTTCTCCTTAGCTATAAGTTACTGTTTGTTTGTACCGTACACACGCATCCACCATTATTTGTCTGGGGCATTTTGCGCCGTTCAACTTCCTTCATTTTAGTGACAAAAAAGAAAATGACAAAATCATACAACTTTCAGAACTTTCTAAATAAACTCCCTGTTGGTACGCACATAAAGGGTATACTATTTGCTGTGGAGTGGCATAGATATTTGCAAACAAAAGGTTTTGTTATTTGCGATAAACAAAGTCCACTAAACGCGTGTAATATTTTCAATTTGCGTCGGAAAGTGAAATACCACACATCTGGCTACACTATTTTTACACCTACTCACCCACACACAGCCAATAACGAAGGTTTTTCGTCCCACACATACACATAATCATATTCTATCACATGTCCACACAACGCTCAATTGACGGAGCTGTCATGTGACTTTGAAAATTAATCAATCACATGACACCGTTCTTTTCATCTCTTTCTCACCATCGGCTAGTAAGAGAATCCTTTGTTTGTACCGTTGCTTTATTGAAAGAGCCGAATGGAAACAGGTCGCCCATACCTTTGGTGATCGGAGAACAATGACAGCTAGTGACACACTTTCATCGTTAATCCGGACTTAATGATGTGTAAATGGACCCATTCACACAGACACACTCACACGTGCGCCAAATGACGAAAAGCTTTCAATCTGCTAATTCTCGTAATGTTGAAATACAGTAAACAAAAAGAAAAGATTTCGGCGAAAGCAACTAATTGCTGCTTGTCACGTTTGTTGTTGCTCCATAAACGAGATGTGAAACTATATATGTATATACATATTTACAAAACAGTTATGTAATCAAGAAAACGCCAGATTTCACAGGGTGAGAGGTGTTGGTTTGGAAGACTCCCCTCCGTGACAGGTAATACAAAATACTTCGAGTAAAAGTTGTGTTGGTAAAATTATCAAGAAGATCCGTTGTTAAAAGAGTTATATATATATATTTTTTTTAATAAGTGAATAATAAATTTAGTTATTAAAAAGTAAATTGTTGCTGCTGTTAAAAATTTTGTCATCAGTCTCACAATACAAAACGTTATAGAAAAGATTCTCAATAGTGTGTTCTAGTGTTAGTTCCAAAAGTTGTATTGCATTCTTCATTTTTTCGAGAAATTTTTTTTTTCAGAATTACAAAAATAAAAAAAAACATATTTATGAATCTTTGCTTCCTATTCTGATAATTAAGATTTTGGAAGATTAATACTACTGTGAGTAAAAAATAGTAAGACTTTGTTCATAATTTTAAAATTCTTAATAATAGGTTGTCAAAAAGGTCTTGCGGTATTTTTATTGAATTTTCAATTGTTCATAATTTTTTTTTTTTTTTTGATAACTCATGCCCAGCTCTAGACCGATGCTACGGCTGCTACTATGACGGTCTCTTTCGACCAATTCAGCGATTTTATCGCAATTTTCGACGACAGGCCTTCCGGAGCRTGGCGCATCTTCGACCACCTCTACATCAGAACGAAAACGTTGAAACCATCGTTGTGCGATGGAAATGGAAACTGTTTCGGGTTCATAAACTACACAAATTTTATGGGCGGCTTGAGATGCATTTTTGCCTTTATCGTAGTAGTACTGTAAAATATGCCGTATTTTCTCTTTATTTTGCTCCATGTTTGCGACGCTATAACTCACGAACGACTTTAACGAAACAACAATCAATGAAATACGTATTAGCGCGTGAAATGAGCTTTCCAAGAAGGTATAGCATGACCCGATGCGTCGAATAAAACTAGAACTACGCGCTCTCAGCGCCAACTAGTGAAAATACCGCAAGAGTTTTTTGACAACCTAATATATTCTTCAGAATCTACATATTATATATATATCGTCCACCTCAAAGTAATCTATCTTGTCCCCAATACACTTGTACCAATTGATTTTTCAAAATGGTTCTGATCTTTCCGATATTCCAACGATGCCTTTGACTGTTAATTGTCGATTTGCAAGCACCAATTTATTTGTTTTGTTGTCGTGTTAATCATCAGCCGATGTTGATGGCCGTCCTGAACGTGTTTTGTCATCGACATGTTCTCGACTCTCTTTGAACAATTTGTGCCAATCAAAGAGACTTGCTCGACAAACAATTATCACCGAATGCCTTTTCCAACATTTTAGAAATTTGATTCCGCACACAAAACTTAATAGAACTTCTTTGATAAATAATTTTACTCATCGTAAAAATCGCCGAATGAACTTTAGGTAATTCAGAAAAAAAACTTATACTATACCCTAATGAATGTTTTGATGTATCATTTGGCATAGATATCGCCGACAGTAATAACAAGAAGAAATAGGGTTTTCGCACGGAATTTAAATTAAAAAGTCTTACCCACAATGGGTATGTGAATAAGGTAGGCAAATAAGCCATATATTCTTGATTGGTATATGTTATACAACTAATTTAATCAAACTTCGACTTCGTTTATTAGCACTAAAAATACCTTTCGTTTAAGTTTCGATTTTTTCATATCTTTTGTTAATTTCACAATAACAAATTTTTAAATTTCTTGAATGTAACATATACATAAATATTTCCTGATCGCAAAATATTGTATGAATGTGAAGCCATTATTTTCCAAATAATTAAATCTTGAGAATTGTATAATGAGCAGAAATAAGAAAAATACCTTAATTTCTACTAAAGCATCTAGCTAACATAATATAACTACAAATCGATAGGCTGAAATCAAGTTCTTCATCTTCCATATTTATATCACATATGCGTTCCAAAGTAAATAAGATTTAAAAAAAAAACAACAAATGCTTTTTTTCGCAAAATCAATTTGTTTTATTTAAAATAATCTCCTTCTACGTCAATAGAGCTTTTTGCACGATCCAAAATCATGTCGAACGAGTGTTTTAGCTTGTCGGTATGGCCGCCAGCATACCGGTTCAAACCTTTCGAATGACCTCTATGTCTGCATAACGCTTTTCTCTCATGGGCAAATGCATTTTTCCGAAAAGAAAGAAGTCGCACGGTACTAAATCACGTGAATACGGGGAGTGGTTAATGGTTTAAATGTGATTTTTGGTCAAATAATCGTCCTTCGAATGTTGGATTCTAAGCAATTTTGGGCCGTCAGTCAATTGCCAAATGTTCGATCAAGATGCGATAAATCGATGTTTTGGAGATGTTCAATTCCATTTCCATGAATTTCCGTGATGATTTCGCCTGATTTTTGATGAATTCATGCACAGTTTCGATCGAATTTCCGGTGATCACGGATTTTGATTGGCCCACATGTTGATCGTCATTTATGTCCTGACGACGTTGAAACCACTCATGCACTCTGCTACGAGATGGGCAATCATCACCATAAACTTGTTGAATCAATTGAAATGTTTCGGTAGAAGTTTTACCAATTTTAAAACAAAATTTAAAGCTGGCTCTTTGTTCGAAGCCCATTTTCTTGGTTCATCGTTGAGATATCATGAAATTCTCATTGGATAATCGATAAAGGTAGCAGCTTCTAACGCACCAGTGGGCATATATGTAGATAGCGCCACAGAGGACCAAATTCCAGTAAAAAATATTTATAAGCAACCATCAGTGTTCCTAAATTTCAATTGCGGAAAATTTGTTTTTTATTTATTTGTTGTTCCATCTATATTTAAAGATTTAATAAAAATACGCACGTATTGATTGAATAAATGCTTTCCCAGCAACAATTCTGTGAAAAAATTCAGAGCCAATACTGCAAGTTCGCATCATTATTCTTCAAGAAATGTTTGCCGTTCAGAGTAGTGACCCAGAAGAGCAATGAATGCTTGCATGGACAATTTAATAGACATTTAGAGATCAATTCTACAAAAAAATATCGTTAACATCATTTTTTTTTTTTTTATTTGTCTTACAATAAGTTTTCTTTTATTCTGCCCTATGCCCCAGCTATGAAAGTTGCGTATACCTTTCTCACAATGATGGAATCTAACCTCAAAAAAATGCTCCATTTTCTGCTTTTCTCAAAACGTATGGATGAGAGTTGCCCAGGTGATGTCATTTTTAGTTTTTGATAATTATTTCAGTAGGTTCCACTACTAATTATAATGAATTGATCAGTTTTGTTGTGTTCAATATAAGAATTTGTAACAGATTTAGTTGGCATTTTTTTTTTTTTTTTTTTTTTTTTTTTTTTTTTTTTTTTTTTTTTTTTTTTTTTTTTTTTTTTTTTTTTTTTTTTTTTTTTTTTGTTCTTTTCTCATAGAAAAAATGCAACATTTATATAACGTTGCTATATAATGAGACAACATTTAGTAAATCAGTTTACGCAATTTATTTTCAATGGTAAAAATGCGTTTCCGAAGAAATTGTTTACATCGGATAACTATAGCATAAAGCTGCCATACACGAGATGAGCGACCGGAAAAAAGTTATTGGATTTGTGAAGGGTATTACATCTCTGAAGTTAAAATTTTTTTTTTTTTTTTTTTTTGGGAAATTTGTAATTGATTGAGCGGGCCTCAAATACAACCTTATGTAAATATAGACTTATCTGGTGGAAATGTTATGAGATATTGGAAAACTTATTTAATCTCCAGAGTGTTATTATACTATTGAATGCAAAATTATTTTTTATTTATTTATTTTTTAATTTTTATTTTTTACTTAGTAGCACTAGCTACTAGGCCTTCAGCCGCCTTATTAATAGCTTAGGTACTATAATTGTGTTTTTTTAATGCTTCTGCTAAGTCAATGTTGTCAGAGTAGTGTATGTGTTGAATTGTTACGGAGTTGTCACAAAAAGGGCAATTGGAACAAAACATTATTTTATTTAAGCAAGCGCGACAAGAGAATCTGCTAATAAAATCTTACTACATATTTCGTTCTCAAATTCCTTTTAGACATAATTTGTAAATTATTGCGAGAAGACATTTTAAATATTAAAGGAAAACGCTTGAATGGCCTACACTCAGCTCTGAATGTGATATGTTTTTGTTATTACTGTTCTCCTTCTGCTATCTCGCTACCCATCATTCACACTTCGCAGGCTTTTAAGTAATTCCTGTGGCGCTTCCGACCCCCTCTGGCGTGCTGCTGGTGTTTTCCTTCGTTTAACAGGAGTTTTTATTCAATCCCTTACCATATTCGCAATTTCTTCCACACCAAATATGCAAATGAATTCGGTTTTATGCTAAATTATATGTAATGCCAAATGTGCGAATGGAGAGATGCGAGTTACTCGCTTTTTTATGACATCGAGCAAACACCCGTCTAACCCCTGCTGCCCTGGGGTGGAAACCGGGCAGATTCTGTTGTTCTACAACACGCCAATCAATGTGTGAATATGAATGGGCACATATGTATGTGTTTGAGTATGCATTTGAGTGTGTGTGCTTGCAAGGGGTGGGGTAACATGCGAAATAATTTCGCATTATTACCAGCAATTTATATGCAAACGAAAACTATAAAAGAAAATTGTTCACCACGGCGTTTCCGCATGGATGTGTGTGTGTGTCGGCGTGTGCGCATGTGGTTGTGGAAGAATTTGTCACAATCAGATTGCGGTATCGTTTAGATGTGATAAAGTGACTATTAATTTGTACTTTGCACAATTCTCGATTGCGGTTAGAGGTTGCCGTTAGAGTGTTTGCAAAATGATTTCAATCCCAGAGGAGGGCGACAAACGTTGTGGGGGAATTATTGAAATTGAATATAAATGATTAAATTTTATCGTCACTTACTCACACTTATGAATATGTGTAAATATACAGAGAGCTTGATGTTTCCTGCTACAAATAGCAATATTTTATTCATTTGGCAAAATCTCTTGTGTTAGGCTTCCAAAATAATGAAAAACAACTTTTTGGTCTTAAACAAGACACGAACAATTCACATCGATAATTCATGTTCGCAATTGTGGAAACTTCTTAGTGGGACTTCTACTCAGCTCTACTTATTTCACGGTACGTGAAAATCTCTGCTCCCGTGGTAAGGAGTTTTTCTAGAACTGTATTTTCAAATCGGTTGAGAAGATTTCTTACCAACTACTCAAACTATATTAATGAAATTTTACACAGGTGTTCGAAGTATAATTTATTTTGTTCAATTATAACTATTAACAACTAAGGAGGAACGCATTAAGGGTGTAACCGAACATTTTGGGCTCTTGCAACTTGCAAAGATCAAAGACCGAGAAATTCCTTCAGGAGCTGGAAAAACTTTGTATTAAAAACTGTTATTTAAACTTTTTAGTTATTAAATGCTCCTAGGGGTTCATGAAGGTACATCACCACCAACCATATGGAGTAAAGTCACTTGGAAGTTAGAAAATCTTTATATTGGGTATATGGAGGCTAATGGAAGCATTGACCCGATTCGACCCATTTTTGACACTTAGACTTACTTTTATCAGGAAAGAATTTTCTGGAGATGTAAATTATATATGTCTCACATTGACCAATTTTTATTGCTTTTATTAATTTCTTCTTGAATTGTAAGTTTGAAATTGACAAAATCAAATTAAATTAAACATTTTCTTATATGGGCACATTTATACGTGACTTTAGCCTGTGTTCACTGTAGCATATTAATGTCAGAAGATTGTCATTCAATTCCATCCATTTTCACAATTTCGGTAGGAGTATTTTTTCATTGCTCTCGTTTTCAAATGTAGGGGATAAGTTAAACACTTCACTAGACGGCTATTTTTACGGTGGTAAATTTGACAGCCAATCTTCTGGCAAATGCAAAGCTGTCAGCGAAGCGTCAGTTCTAACTACGACAAAATTAAGCCCCAAGAATACATTAGTCCGTGATGAGACTTAGTCTTTTCTTTCCCATGAAGTAATGCCTAATCCGGTGTTTTCGTGGGAGAAATATGAGTTGGAAGTAGATTAGATTTAACAGATTAAAGTTCCGCACTCTGGCTTTTGATGCTTGATTCCACGCACACAAGTGCCACATGTCCCGCGATCCCCAGTGTAAAATTAAAGTTGTTTATATCTAATTTAGAGCTTAGTTGAGGGACTTTACAGGTTTCTGTTAATTGCATTCTGGGGCGTGGCAGATTACGCCCATCTACGACTTTCTCACATTTTCCGCTAAAAAACACGTGTACCAAGATTCATTAAGATATTTTAATTTGTACTCAAATTATCACTTGCACAGACAGACAGACGGATGAACAGACAGTCATTCGGATTTCAACTCGTCTCATCATTCTGATAGTTTATACCTACATATATAAACCCTAAATAAGTTATATAGTGATAAAAACGATCGTTAAATGAACAATAATATAATATTTTGTAGCAACATATAATATAATATTTTGTAGCAACATATTGGAAGAGTATAAAAAAGCGTAGCGAAATTCGCACAAAAATATGCATTTTGTACTAAATCGTCTACCAAAAATGCAATTTTCACTTTTTTATTTTTCCTTAATTAAAACACGTATTTGTTTTCTTCATTCTTGATAATCCTGTAAGACGTTCTGTTGTCAATGCGGAGGCATCTTTTTTCTCTGAGTTGTGAATGTTTTTCTTTGAAAAGTTCACAAAATCTTTGTAAAATATACATATACTATGTATCGTTGGAAAACTAAAAAGTTTGAATAAAGTTTTTTATTTATTTATAGAAAAATATACTGCAATAAGCCTTTTTTTGCTCGAATAAACCTTTCATCAAATGAATGATTTCCTCGCTGCAGTGTTTCTTTCGAACCTCTATACCCTAAGGCATAGAAAAATGCATTCAATATTGCTCATGTCCCTCCGCCTGCGTTTACATTTTCAAATCAAAAAGCTATAAACGTAATGCCAGAGTTTTGGAAGTGTAATTTCGTGAAAAGCAGCCATGCTCACATTCAAACAAGCTCAAAAACCACGGTGAAACATTTTTTTCTACATGAAAGCGTTCAAGCCGTCGACGTCACTCATGCACTTATTCGCAGACAAAACGAGACACGAGAAATGTATAGAAAAAGATGTTAACAAAAACCAAGAGATCTCCCTTGTTAAAACAAAAATAGCAGTGGGAGAGAAGAAATGCTTATATGTATAAAGCTGCCGTGTAAAAAGGCTGCACTCACCGAGATGTGATAGAAGCAAAAGCACAAGAATATGGCAACTTGTCCTCATGGCTTTGTTTTGGTTGTCTTTACGCGCGGTTTTAGGATTTGTAATTCTTATTTGTTTCGGCTGCCTTGATTCTAGTTGCTCCGACTTGGTGCCGCTTTCAGGAAATTTGCCGCTTTACACAATTTTTTTGTTTTTTATTGATTAAAATAGCGCAATCGCCGTTTAGTTAATTTGAACTTTAATTTAGTACAATTTAGTATATACTTTCCCTTATTTCTTTTGATTTTGGTATCTATTCACAACTCTTATATTCAAATTCCCAAATCACTCGCAAATCTTTAAGTGAAATATTATCACCAACACTGTGTCTATTCCCTGCACTTCCTGTTACTTTTAGGTATATCTCGTCAGGTGATGTTTTTGATTTACACCCTTATCTTTACTTTCGGTTTATTTCTTTGAAACTCACTATTTGGCAGTTGAAATAAATTTGAACTTTACACTTTCAAAGCAGATCACCGCACACACACAGATCTTCCAATTATATTTGGTTTCGTGTTTGCACCTTTTGTTTAACCAAATTTGGCCTCTTGTAAGTATGAATATGTATGTGGTAAACAAATTTGGCACTTTTTTGTTTTCACTGAAATTCTATTATACTATGCGCACCGTCACACTTCGCCAACGCTCAAATCTTGTAAACATACCAGATATTTAAGTATGTATGTATGTGATTTGCTCACTTCACTGGCCATTTACAAATATTTACCGATTTGCAGCGACTTGAACTTTCCGCATCGCTTGTCACTCGCACACTGATTAAAGCCACGAACTCCTTTAAAGTAACGTGAAATTTATAATTACCACTCGCGCGCCTTTCAATGCAATTCGATTGCGATTTTTTATTGCTCACTCAGCACTCGAACACAATCAGTGCAATGCAATTGCAGCAGCGTTCACGATGGCGAATGCTTTGCGAAAGTCGCGCGTTACATTTCTAGCACACATACACACACAAATTCACTTCGCTTATAAGCGTATGTATGTATGTATTTCGCCGCTGCTTTGGTTCTTTCCGTTTCCGTTTTCCGCGCGCTCGTTCACTCACCACTCACACTCTTCGCCAATTGTTTGCCGCTTACGTTGTTGCTGTTGCTGTTACTGCTGCTTGATAGGCGCAAGCAATTGCGATTGTGGCATTACACTTGACATTTACGAAGTCGCCTGTGTCGTCCAATAGCTTCCACCGACATTAGACATCGACACCGGCAGCGAAAGCGACACCCAAACCAACACCGCTGTCTACCCAAACACCACGAAGCAATGCACTCACAACGTGTGCGCGCTCTCGCTTATCTCCCGCACTGACTGCTTGCGCGCTCTCTCGCATATACTCGCACGTATTCACTAACCGGAAGGGTGGTCGCGCACACACCTCCGCTTATCACACCGTTCACCCTCACCAAGTAGGTTCCCTTTGCTGGCTCGCACAACTCACAACTGCCTCTTTAAATGGCTAACTTGCTCTACTATTTCCATTATCCGCCAAACCGTGCACGTCCTTCGAGCTATCAGCTGCAACTGAGCACCGGCTCAACTTGGACGCCATGGTCTAGTCCATGTACCTTTCACCGGTGTACTTTCGTGTCCGCCTTGCTTCGGTGTGGTGTTTTAGCAGCTCATCTGTGTGGTTCACGTTGGCAGCCATGTTTGTGTGCCGGTCGTGGTGCGCATGCTCACCACTTTGGGCCGCCAAGCGTTCTGGCGGCAACACACGCACACGCCAAATGCTTTGCTCTTATCACATTCCTCTGTTTATTTGTTCGTTTCGCAGAACGCTTTGGCGTGGCGCGCTTTTTGGTATTTTGTTATCGTCCGCTTTCTGCGTGCTAGTGTGCTGCCATGTATCAGATTTTGTTGCCCATGGTTAGGGACAAAAACAGCAGCAACATACCGCTCAAAACTATATGCAAGAACACTGGACGCTTGGTTTTCTGAGAGTTTGTTTGTTATGCAAATAACTTATTTACTCTTCTGCTGCTGCCGAACCACCCGTACAGACACACCGCAATTAAGGAGAGAGAGAATATGAGTGTTGTAGGCTTAATGTTTCTGGAAATGTATCTCAGCTAAGAGCTCCTGATTTCACACTCCGCAGCAAACGATAAATACTACCCAAACATAATTTTTGTTAGGATCTTGAAGAAAATAACCTCATCCTTAATTTGATTACATTCATTAATTGGTGACGCAGGGAACTTTTCGTGCTATAACAAAGTAATTAAATTATTCGGTGAAGTTCGAGGAAAGTGAGAAAGCGACAATTAGATGAGCAAGTTGTAAAAAGAAGATAAAGATAGATAAAGATCTCATCCGAGGCTGTTTGTTCTGTTTCATTGAGGGCGTTTTTTGCGTGGCAGGTCCCAAACTCAGCGCACAACCTTGTGGAGGAAATGTGTCGCCTTTTCACTTTAGCTCGCCTTCAAACGAAAGTTCTTTAGCTACCCAGAGAATACTGGGAAGTCGTAAGCTGCTTGAGCCATATGCAAAAGAATCGTTTCTGGCCACTCCCGAGTGAATGGTAATCAGAGACCTTTTCTCACTTGCGAGAACTTCTACACATGACCCCATCGCCCGTTTTAAATGTCTAGCTTTTTAATTAAAATCGGCAGACTCATAACTGTGCCTAGTTTTTCATAGGTCGAAGCATCTCGCAAAAAATATATTCGGATTCACTTGAGGGATATTGGCATATTTCTTTGAACACATGCATCATTCGTTTTAATTGATATTAAGTAACTGCGACTCAAATCACTATACACTGTCACTGTTTACGTTTGGGGAAAATATAAGTGAAGGGAGAGAATGTGTTCCAAACTTGAAAAGTCCATTTATTTTGCAGATCAAATGAAGATAAACAAGCCACACGACTTTAAATACAATTTCGTAAGAGTAATAAAAAGATAAAATACTTAAAATTTCAGCAATAAAAAGTTTATTTCCAAATAGAGGAAATGCCCCGACAACACAACCCCAGCAAAGCGACTTAGCTGCGATTGCAAGAGTTAGAACTTTAGTGGTTTCAGAGTATTTCTAGTTCACGCAATAAACACCAGTGACTAAAGCCGAAAACTTTTCGGTAAACTACATTAGTGGCACAAAGAGGCGGAAAGGTCGCTGCTTGCTGCTAGGCCGTTAACAACGTCGGCAGACATGACGCGGCGGCTGGCGGGAAAAACTTAATTACAAAATAAATTAGTTTTCGGCTAAAGTGTACGTGCATCCATTTGCGTGCGGATGGACCGCTCCGCACAAGCAACAAAGCTCAGCAACAGCAACCGAAATGAAGCACAAATATGCTGGTCCCATGCAAAACCAGCCGCAGCGACAGCCATTTAATTCCAAAACACGCCACTCCCCAAAACTACTTGGGCGAAAGCGGCAAATTGAAAGGAAAAAATCGTTATTTTTTTAATTTGTTTTCCACATTTTTATATTAATGTAAGAAATATGGCAGCATTATGTTAACATGCCGCCTACATACGAACATACCTAAATTGTTAACAACAACAATTACAGTCAAATGCGACAAATGCGGAATTTTGAATTAAAAACAGGAAACAAATAGCCGAACACGCGGAGAATGTTGAAAGTTGGCGAAATTGTTAAGTGGCAATTGTGCGGCAGGCCAAGCAGGAAAGGGGAATGCAAACACCAACGCTGGCAATATACCACAAAACCAAAAACAACATTGGTAGCATATTTCTGCTGGCAAACTCTAAATTGCTTTAAGCGCTGTACTAAGGCAGCCAAAATGGCTGAAAAGGGGGAAACACATTCCGACTGAAAAAAAAATTTTAATTTAAAATTTTAATTTTTTTAAATCGTGAGATACACTTACTATAACAAAAGTTTGAAAATCTCTTGATTTGACTAAAAGCAGAATTACGGGTTTTATCAAATGGCGACAAATATGCTCCTGGGTTAAGTCCATAGATAATGACGATTTGTCTTAGTGGATTTTTCCCGAAACAAGATCGAAATATGCGCTGAGTGCGAAACCCGCGATATGCTGTAGAATCAAGCCTAAAAAGTTGGACAATCGGGTTTGAGTGAAATTCTGTCTAACTTTGACTAATAACTACATCATAACCTCGTTTACATATTTGGCCAACGCCACTTCCTCTAATACAACCAAAAATAGCAATCGTAGCACACTGCCTTAATATGTGCGCATGTGTGTGTATGTGTGTGGGTGTATCCGTTATTTCATTCATTATTTGAATAAGATATTTTAAGTCGCTGCCTTTATGACGAACAACGTCTTGCTGCTGTTGACACACTTATCAGCGCGCCAACGCCCCCCGAAGGGAGCACACAACAACAACAATAGTTTAGGCGCAACACTCGCACACACACACACACGCCTTCAGCTGGCGGCGGCAACAACACGAGGAACGTGCTTATTTGTGAAATTATTTGTGGCGCCCCACTGGCAAACGGTTTAGCGGTCTAACGGTTACATGCGAGGCTGTGTGTCTGTGTGTCTGCTCGCTTGGGTGCGATGTTTGCTGGGCGGGCGCTGTTTGCTGCGTATCGGTTTGATGTACTTGTGGCAGCGTGCCATTGTCGGCTTTCCATTTGTGTAGCGTTGCCACTTACCGCCACGGAGATGAATGTGTCACCCATAATTGGAAACAGCGCCGAGGCGCATATGGCGGTGGCGTGTTCCTGTTAATAATAAAGACCATCAGCGCAACCAAAAAGTCATTGACTCGTTGAGTTATGGTAATAGCGCTTCCGTTTGCCACACACACACACATGCATATACATGATATCATGCTGATATCTGTGCAGACACGCTCAAGTATGCGCTATTTCTGTGAAGTGGCGCAGGACTGCGCGAAGCAGAGGGTAACCCAAAGCGACAATGACACAGCAGCACCCAGACTGGAGCACAACTTGTAACGCCCATGCAAACATACACTCACACACACACGCGCCCACTGACATTAGTAGGTGTTCAGGCAATTCTGTATATCATGTTTCGTAATTGACTCGACTTCAATGTAACGTGATTAAGCACACACACATATACACAAACATATGCTCTCTCTCTCTGCCTATATCTCTCCGTTGCTAATTTCCCTCTCGCGCTCCTTCTCTCTTCTTCGCCACTAACCATCTACTAAGAGGCATTTGTGCAAACTACTGCGATTTGGCACTTGCTCAAGTGCTTGTGGCATGCTACACATCAAAACGAACGCGACAAACACACTGGCAAACAATGCCTTGTACGGGCTGGATATTGAGCGCATTCAAGCCGATGCCTAGCCAAATAATCGTGCACGCAAACAGGCATAAAAGCAAATAAACATACCGACAACAGACCCCAACCCCCAAACCAGCGCCATGGACCGCCTACTGTTGGCAGTACGTACAGCAGCAGCGGCAACACGCTCCTAATGACCAAATGTACAACAATAAAGGTTTGCACTCGACGTGCGGTTATTTTTATTGTTGTTGTGTTGTTGTTCGCAAAGAAACTAAACCTCAACAAATCATCAGCAGCACCATGATCAACTGACCGCACAGGATATGAAGTAAGTGTGTATCATCACCATCATCAGCAGCCGCAGCACTGTTGGTTGGCAGCTGTAAGTACAACAAACACTTGCTGTTGCAAATATGAGCGGCGTCAAAATACACACACCAGTGCATGAAAGTACGCCCAGCTTGAAGTTGGTAGTCACTGTATGCCACACAAACCACTACACACTTACTCACACATAGGGGCTTTAAGTCTCGAACTCATAAGGAACCCGTCGGAGCCCGGCATTGTAAAATATTTAATATCAAATTAATTCTAATTTCGAATAAATAGTCAATAAGTACCTCAATAATCATATTATCCAACTCTTTCAATAATCAGTTCTCTCAAATCAGTTACGTCTACAAAATGTCAACATCAATCTGGAGAATTCTTAATATTTCCGTTTATGTAAATAATAACACTAAAATTTAAGAGCAACTCTTCTCTCTTCCTCATTTCTATAAATAAAAAAATTGGTCCCTCCTGTACTGAGACATGCTTAACGATTAAGATAATTTTGAAATTCCCATTAATATATTTTTCTTAGTGTTTGTTGTTGTTGCTACCACGAAGGCAGCAGCTACATATTACCACCGAAGTACAAAAGTCCATCAAATGACACATATTCTCTCTCTCACAATTGCATGCAACTTGCAAGCTCACTTTAATGCATATATTGTGCCACACTCACACGTGCATGATACATATATACATATGTGTGTGGTATAGGTATAGAAACACAAATTAGTTGCCAACAAATTTCGCATTGCACCACTTTCATTCTATTTTCATTTTGCATAACTTGTTTGAATTTGGTGTTGTTGTCATCATTGTTGTAACGATTTAGAACAGTGTTTCTCCATTGTTCTTGTGGCTACCCTGCAGTGAAATATCACTCGAGTCGCAAACATGTTCACAGCCACAAATTCGTGTCTCGAATCCGACTAGTCAGACAGGCATCAAACCTGCACCAAATATAGAAGGTTTATTTAGGCGTCACTTGGATTTCTTGGCATAAAAAACAGCTTTTTTCATGGATTTTTTTCTCATATGAAATATGAAATATTTTATTAGAATTTTTTGTTGTTACTAACATATACACTATTAATTAAGAAATTCTGAAATTTTTGGAAAAAAAAATATTTTAAGCTCGGGCATTGTCATGTCATTTTCAGCGAGCCCTCGGAAAAAAGATGGGCCCACATTGACAGGATAACTGCTTACAGGCTCATCTAAAGTAAAGAAGATATGTTTTTAGGTAAAACCTTAGGTAAACCTAACCTTAAAAAAAATTAAATTTTCAGTGAAAATTTCGCCATAATTTTTTTCGAATAGTTGTAATCGAAAAACAGTTTTTCGTTCAAGTCTTCAAGAATTGTATCTTTAAGACCTGTGTAGAATTTCATGAAGATCGGTTGAGTGGTACACGAGAAATCTTGCCAACCGACACAAAAACACAGTTTCGAGAAAAACACGTTTAAACGGGGCGCACTTAGCCTGAAGCGCACAAGTTCTCAATACTTGATCTCCGCAACTATTACTCGGATCAACTTGAAAATTTAGGACAAAATTCACCTCTTTCACCTTGTAGAATTTAATTAATTTAATAATAATTAACAAAAAAAATATTACGATTTTTTGAAAGCCATAAACTCTTGTAACCCCTTAAAGAGTTGTTTCATTTGAGCAACGGCTTCTCCACAATTAAACTTTATCTTTCACTGCTAAAATTCCAGCCAAAAGTTGGCGCAGCTTTCAGAGGTCAACAAGTCAAAAATAACAATTTCAGCTATGCCAAAAAAACAGTTAGCCAACTAGTTGCGCTTATGGTCCATTACAGCCCTGAGTTAGTTTATAACTAGTTGATTTCACTTCGAGGCGCAACTAACTCACACATCGGGTGTACGCTCGTTTAACGTGTCGCCTGCCAATGTTGATGTCGGCTTTGTTCTTCTTGTTTACCCGAAATCTGAATACAACGAACTAGTGTATTTTTATATGTATGTTATGTATACATGTGTTTGTTGTATATATGCATGTTTCGTATATATGTGTGTGTCTATGTGCGTAGCATGAAATTCTGCAAAGACGATTGAGTGCACCTTTGTGTCCTCTTGTGTTTGCGTTGGCTTAGATTTGTGAATTTGTAAGAACTTTAAAGTTGATTAGATTCGTTAGGGAAGCGCTTTTATTGCTCTCTGGTGATGTTCACATATATACATACATATACAACGTCATTTACATGCGTAGTCATCTAATATCTCACAGCTGGGAGCGAGCTTGTTGCCCGATAACCTATTGACCTTAATCTGTGCGTTTTTGTAGCAATTTGTTAACGCAACACATGCGCACATTTGAACTTTGCACTCTTGCATAATTTTGCGCTTACCTACATACCTGTGCGTGTGACATCTGTTTGTGTGCGTCTTTGCAATTAAGCTGTTGTAAGCACGTGATATGTGACTGGAAGATCCTAACATAACACTCTTCCCGCCACACCTCACTCAAGTGCTGTTCTTTCGTCTACTCTCAATTAAAGGAGCTAAAACGTGTGTCATTTGTGTCGGTGAGACATAACTGCTTACTTCAGCTTCAATTTATTTTGAAGGTTAATTCCTGACCACATACTGAAGTAGTTTTTGGCGATTGCGATCTTTCTAAGGCTGCACTGCTTCCTTGCTTCTCCCCAATAAATGCTTTGACAGAGATTTTACTAATTAAGCGACTAAAATTGCAAAATTTAAAAGTAAAAAGAAAAGCTTATTTTTAATTCATATAAGTGCATGCACGGCGTGCTAATAGATGTGTGGTTGTGTATTATTTCACTCACCACAGCCAGTGTGTGCGCTTATAATGTAACCGTCGACCTTTTCAACGTAACATGATAATAATATATATGTACACTATGGTGTTTTTTATACTCTGAACAAGGTATATTAAGTATGCCACGAAGTTTGTAACACCAGGAAGTGTTGGAGACCTATACTGTGTCCAAAAAATAAGGTGACATTGTATTTATTTTGAAAATTCTTTATTCATTCTTCCAAGTCAATTTCGTCCTCTTCAAAGTAATCCCCCACTAGATGTATTACATTATACCAACAGATTTTCCAATCTTCGTAACACTGGTCACCCGTTTTTTCTAGTTTTTTTAACTCTTAATTTTTTTCAGTCCCTTAATGAAATTTCCTTGGAAATACCCAAAAACAATTCCCTGAAAATTTGAGCCCTTATTATTAACATTTAAGACTGGACCAAGGCATGTACAAATTTTCCATTGAAAATACACGACAATCGTGATTTTTTATCTTTAAATTTCTATAGTTCAGAGGCATTTTGTGGCATCTCTTTTACTTTAGACACATATTCTTTGGAATTAAACACTCTACAAAAAAGCCCATTTCGACAAAGTTGAAGTTGTCTAAACCTGATTTTTCCACAAAACTCCAATATTTTTATATAGATCTCGTAAATGACAATAGCTATTGAAAAATGTGCATACCAAACTTGAAGGAAATTTTATTTGCTACAAAAGAGATCTGAGGTGAAACCGCTATCATTAATACTCCTCGAGATACTCGGCTTTTTAAGTAAGGCTGTATGGAGTTTTCACTCCCAACTTATTGGCGTTCAGAGAAAGGATTTCAATAAAATTGGGTGCGTAAGGATACCGTTAATGCTTCTGTAACAGTGATAATGGGCGAAATCGGATGAGAAGCATTCCTATTTTCCATATAAAAAAAACTTCTAAATCCCGTTTGATTTGTTCACTAGCACTATAAAAAAAACAAAACCCATTAAACATTAAAGGTTGTAATGCTTCCTACTTTTAATTAAAATTTATATGAAAATCCCATATATTAATTTACCTTGCGAGAGGATTACAACCGAACTTATCACTTCCTTACTTATTTTCAACTATTTTTTGCAAACCATTACGCCTAACAAGATGTGTATCCATTTAATTTCTCTATCATATTTTACTTATTGACTTGTATATGCGATTTAAAGATAACGGAAACAACAGAACGTTCTCATATTTTACATGTGGGAACTATGAAATTTTATTGACTAAATCTATTTTATTGAGGAAATATTAGGTCGTCAAAAACGTCTTGCTGTATTTTCGCTAGTTGGCGCTGAGAGCGCGTAGTTCTAGTTTTATTCGTTGCATTGGGTCATGCTATACCTTTTTGGAAAGCTCATTTCAAGCGCAAGTCGTTCGTGAGTTATAGCGTCGCAAACATGGAGCAAAATAAAGAGAAAATACGGCATATTTTACAGTACTACTATGATAAAGGCAAAAATGCATCTCAAGCCGCCAATAAAATATGTGCAGTTTATGGACCCGATAGAGTTTTCATTTCCACCGCACAATGCTGGTTTCAACTATATCGTTCTGGTGTAGAGGTGGACGAAGATGCGCCACGCTCCGAAAGGTCTGTCGTCGAAAATTGCCATAAAATCGCTGAATTGATCGAAAGAGAGCGGCATAGTAGCAGCCGTAGCATCGGTCAAGAGCTGGGCATGAGTCATCAAACCGTTATAAAATAAAAAATAAAATAAATAAATAAATAAAAAATACCGCAAGACTTTTTTGACAAGCAATATTTATTTCTAAACTTCTTTCGGAGGAATTATAGTACCCTATGCTACAGTTGAATCCTAGATTCCTATTATTAAATGACTATATTGTTTATGTTTATGTCTTCCCAGTAAAATTTCAATGCATGACTGGTATTGAACTTCTCGCATAACAAGTAACACATCCTCCAAGTGTCTTCGAATAACTTAGTTCGCATTTAAGCCATGCTGGCCCGTCACTTCAAAGTGTTTCAACCAATAGTTAGGTGATACAAAGTATCGTATTTCGTGCAACATGTAGCAAAGGCATTAAACTTGTGTAGTAAGGCGATGTAACAGAACTACAGCCGTACATTGCTAATGAAGCTTGCATTTCCGAACGATATAATGAATGTGTTAGGAAGGGTGTGATTATGGCGGATGTGCTGCTGCAAACATTTCGTACTTTCGATAGTTAAGTCTTATTACATAACAGTGAACATGAGAGCGATGAATATATGGTTACACCTGCCGTTAATGTAAAAGTCGAAGCTGGATTTTAATTAAGAAGTCTTATTTAGCAAAAAATTTAAAAAATGCAATAAATGGAAAATGATTAAAACTCAAATAAAATAATTTCTCTTAGAATGTTTCCACAGAACTGTTCCCAAACATCACGCTTAGACAATATGATGTGAGAGTGAAAAACTGCAGTAGGCCAACGAGTATGGACAGTATACTAGGTACGCCCTGAGAAGCTCGATCACACCAGCGCACAATTGTGTCTGCACATATGTGCAACTAATTACAATTTGCCTGCATGCGCCATATATAGACATGTGCAGCTGAGACTAGATGCAATAACGGGAGAGCCTGAATGCCACACAAACACACGCTTACACGATATGCACGTCAACTGCAAAATTTATTGATGTGCGTGCGCTTGTATGAGCATGTTCGTTAATGCATTTAAATATGTATGTTAACCATAATTAATATGGAATTTCATAAATGTTGCGTATACGCCGAGGCTTACATTACATGGCGCTTGTAATGTGTGAGCAACTGGAACAACAGCAGTGGAAACAACAAGCTCAATTCCACTTTGAATACACAGCTTGTAAGTTGTTGGTTTTTGTTGCGTTTGCCTGGTTCTCTAGGGCCCCGATAAGCACACAAATAATTCTGTTGCAAATATGTCGATTGCATTGAAACACACTTTATCGCCCGAATGCCGGTTAAGTACAAGATTTAATCATGTTTCCGCATTCCCTTACACATGTGCAGCGCATAGCGCGTAAGGCAGCCAAAGTGGGTTATGGCACTCGTGCGTATTAGCTCGACTCGGTAATTATTGCGAAGTAGCATTCGATTTGAATTACAGCACTTTCAAACAAGTTCTTTGTTGCTTTATGACGAATGAATTTCCCCTGGAAATCTGAAGAAGTTGCACTTCAAACTGAAAACTACTAACTCTTAAAGCAAACTTGTAATTATTATGAGATTTAAATGAATAAATATTTTTTTTGACAAAATCAATGACTGCTTAAATTGTACTTTAGGCCTCAACTGGCTTTTTATTTCATATTCCAAATAATTTCAAGAACTAGAAGTGAAATACTATATCCAACGTCAGTAATAAAATTGCTTAATTTACTCACAATTTCATTAACAAAATTAGAGGAATTGTTTCCTATAAACAAAAATTTATTTCAAACCAAACCGTGTGTGAGCGCTGCCGCAGTGCGCAGAACAATTCGAGTAAAAATTTTCAATCCACAAATCAATAATGACCTACATGCGTAAATTCTTTGCCGACTATTTGTAGTCCCATTCACGCCCCCAGCTCGGCCCGTGCACCAACACATGCAAAAGCAATGTTGCGATGCCAAATCGGTGGAGCAACACGAAAAAGTTATAAATCTACCCGAAAAGTTCTCCAGCATTGCAGCATATGGGCCGACACGTATGTGCACATGTGCGTGCACCGTCAGTGACAACACTAACAAACAGCAACGGGACATGAATTCAATAGTTGAACACAAAAATGCGACGTTGGCGGCTAGAATACTTTGGAAGCGCCCACGAACAAGGACAAAAAACCGAAATCAAACAGCCACACATACTTAGAAGTGCCACAGACACACATTTATTCGCAAACTTGCAACAGGCAGAAAAAAG
This sequence comes from Bactrocera latifrons, assembly GCF_001853355.1. NCBI lineage: Eukaryota > Metazoa > Arthropoda > Insecta > Diptera > Tephritidae > Bactrocera > Bactrocera latifrons. Next base: position 269,003 of record NW_017535908.1, on the reverse strand, counting down.
GTTTGAATTGTCGGTATTCGCACTGCTTTTTACGCGAAGGCCGCTCTTTTATCGCGCTGCAGGTACATAAGTGAATGTATGTGTGTGTGTGGAGTGGTAAGTACGTTGTAGTACAATCAAATCTCTTCAAGGGAGCTATTCTGCACGGCATGCAAATAGGAAAGCGAGGAGCCGCAAACTTCAAACCAACGTGTTGCAATAGAGCGTGCACGGGAAGGCAGTTGGATTGCGGAATGAAAGGCGACAAATGGGCATAAAGTCGGTGGCTGAAACTTAAAGCTTGGTAGGTGCGCTTTGCAGTTGTCGTTGAGTATTTGTAATACAGAAAACCAAACTTTTTGCAAACTATACGGAAAAGTTTGCTCGGCTGGTTTGACCCTCGAACAAAGTGACTATGTCCAACTTTACATTCCACATATTCCGGAGGATCTGATCACTGGAATCAATTTTGTATTAATGAAGGCATATTTCTGCTTAGTAATTTCATAACTGAGGGAAAGCATAATTGAAAATCCTCAAGCACACAGGTAATACCGTTGTTTTTGAGATTTTTTACAAACCTCTCTTTGTACACGACGTCAATTCATAGATTCAGCAGATCACTTATAATAGCCGTGTTCTGCTGCTGTCTTGACTGTAGACCAATATGGGTCAACGTGTCATCAAACACCCAAAAATAGTACACGAAATAGTATAAATGCAGTGTTGTTGTGAAGATCTACCCCACTAAAGCCAATACAATGCGTCATAATGGGCTTTCACAACAAAAAAGATCCACCACATTTTCAGTTGCTACGAATTTTCATTGATAATAATCGCATGGCCTACGAGAACCAATTTTCTTCCTTTGTTATCTTCTCTGCATCCGCTGTTTGTCATTGCCCGCCCGCGCACATACACACACACACTCATCGGAATGTGTACCTCGCTCGAACGTTAATTGCGCATAGAGTCCTATTCGGAGAATTGCATATGACATATTTGAATTTTCACAACTGCACCGATTGGCATGGCGTATCATTCATCGCTGCGCCACCACACTCGCCGCCGCACTCGCCGTGCTCGCTGCCGAACTGTTGCTCTCTAAGCGCTCAAAAGCTGCTGTGTATGCAAATTACAATTTGTGCTCGTAGGAGACGCACTGCCTTTGACGTTGGCATTAACGGCGACAATAACAGCAGTGCCGGCACGGCGGCGCGGCTGTGGCGGGAATGCGGCAATTGCAAATCAATTGCGCATACGCCCCGCCATATTCGCTCGCAGTGAATGGGTCAGCAGCAGTCGCATTCGCAAACAGCAACAAGCAGTGTCCAGCAGCAGCAGCACTGAGGCCAGCGCTCCAACATGGCCCACACAAACATGCACGGCTCTGGAAATGGCGAAAAGGCCAGTCAGCCGGCCGGCCAGTGAGCCTATCGGCATTTGCAGCGCTGCGGCAAGCACGTTGTTATTGTTGCCACTTTCCCGGCTGTTGCACATTCATTACACGGTTACTGACACAACTGCAGTAGGGGCTGCTGCCACTGTTGCAGCTGTAGCGGTTTTGTTGTTGTTTGTTATTGCTACAAACGCTGTTATTGCAGCTGCTCGCTAGCCATGCAGTCGTTCAGCCTGCCACAGCGTCGGCTGAGCAGCTGGTGAACCCGACAGTCCAGGCCTGTTGACTTCTGCACAACAACACTCCTGCTCTATTTTTGGGTGGAAACAGGCTCGTGAGTCCGAGTTCCCGTATATGAGTGGCTGTGTGAGTGTGTGTGTGTGGGGCAGTCGGCTTGTCGACTGTTAATGGCCGTTCTGCAATTTGCAATGTTGTTATGTGCTGGCAAACAAGCAGCACGTGTGTGCACATAGATTAAAATGCGAACCGAGCGACATCACACATGCACACATTATGTGAATTTATGTCATTCACACACACATACTTACATAAATAGTATTTATATGGGAAACTGCGACTCCCCGAGCCTCGTTTTCGCCATCGTGTCATAATAAAAACAATGTTAAGAGCCAGTGCAACAACAACAATGCTGTCATGTAGTTGCAATTGGTGCATCCTCAGCTGCGAATGTTGAAAAACGCATATTAAAACAAAAACAAAAACAAAACCAAGAAAAAACAACAATTAAAACAAAAACTCCTTTATGCATTCTTATTTATTTGCTGTGTACACGACTAACCGGCCAACTCGTACGCACTTCGCTTCGTTTAATTTCTTTTTCAGCTCATTCCCTCTGCTTCGCCCCCCTGCCGATCGTCGCGGATTGCTCTGCATTTCGGCTGCGTTGTTTGTGCGAATATATGGGCATAATGGTGCAGTTGTTGCTGGAGTTGTTGTTGCCTCTGCTGCTGTCAGTGCAGCTATTGTCGGGCCGCCGCTCTCAGTCACCGGTTCTCCTGCGCCTCCATGTCGGGTCAGTTGCTTTGTTGTTGTTGCTTTCCTTTAGGTGTTTTGCTGTTGTGTCATTTGTATGGCTTTTTCTCCATTTTAAATCGCTTGACAATTTTTATTTTGGGCGTTGGCTGTCGCACATTCGACTTCTCTCTGACACACACTCACACATATATACAAGGTAGAATATGTATGTATTTCTCGATTTCACATTCACTAGCAGTTAACGGTGCTTGCACATATGTATGTGTGAGTAGTTGTCGTTTTGTTGTTATGCATTTGTGATTGAGTTATTGAATTGACCTGATTGCCGACTGGTCTTGAATTAAGCCCTTCAAATCCGTATTAAATTCATTTGCATTCTAGTCGATTGCTTTTTTTTCGCTATCGAACAATCGCCAGCTATTCAGAAAAAATATACCGCTATTATTAAAAACGTGCTAAGTGCAAAAAATTCGAATGGAAAATATTTTCTCATTGATCCCATTTGTCTGGCGACTTTTACCATAAAAAAATAGAACTACGAGTTTGCTTGAAATTTTGGGTTTCCAATAGAATCACAAATACGAAATCAAGGTAAACCCCCAACATACACTTGTGCCAGTATTTTTTTTCCAACACTCCAAACAGTCGAAGCGGTCGTTTAAGTTTTGCTGAAAAGCCACAACTCACACGGAGCTCACTCACAGAATAATATGATTCCGACCAAGAGTTCTCGGCGCAATTTGACCGTTCGGACGATTTGCCCACACCTCGATAATCGAAGAGAACTGTCAACATAACCTTGATTTTTGACCTGCTTTGGTTCGGTTGCGTGTTTTTTTCGGCTTCAGTTCCCTTTGTCATGATATTCGGCCGATGGTTCGTCTATTTCCGGGTCGTAAGCATAGATCCAAGACGCAGCGCCAGTAATAATACATATCATGACATCCTGGTGGTTTTCTTAAGCCAAGTGATCTTTCAAAATGGTTTTCACTTAAACGATGCCAGTAAGATCTCTAACTGTTCATCCTCGATACTCAACCACCAATTCCTTTATTCTATTGACATGTTGATCATCAGTTGATGTTAATGGTCTTTTAATAACGTGCCCCAATCAAACAATTATCACCGAAGGCCTTTTCAAACATTCCGAACGTTCCGGCACTTGAAATTTAATTATCACACAAAGTTTAATGGAACTTCTTAGTTGAAGAACCTTCGAATGCACTTTATATATGTATATCCGAAAGATAAGCTTATACATTTATGATTATTTAGATGTGGCATTTACCACAGATGTCACGGAGAGTCTCCAAGCTAATAAAAACAAAATGACCTTAAATTTCCAAAATTTTACTACAGCTCATTTAATTATAATATTTCAAATTTTACAATTTTTTTATACTTTTTTATATTTCAATATTATTTACTTTGTATCTGTATCTATGTGTACATACATAAATTTTATAACGGATTTTTATGTGTGCAAGTTACGACGAGACCACAATTAAATAATGTTTGTAGCAAAGTCAAATGTACAGTGGGATCGCGATTATTCATACCTACAATTTCTGCGTCGGAACATTAGTAAGTGGCGAAAGAATGACAGGTGGCAGAAAAGTTACTACGCGCTGATTACCATGGCTGTCAAGAATGCGTTCAACACTACGAATTGAACGCACGTAATCAAAGCCCTGGATGAAATACGCGATCCTAAATACCTCATAAGCATTATAACGACTTATTTTCAAAACAGAAGGCTGATTTTTAACACGGACGAAGACGCCAAGAACTCTATCTAGATTGAGGAACCCAAGGCTCAATATTAGGTGCACTATTATGCAACCCCATATATGAAGGGGAGCTAATAAGATAGCATCCAACAGATGTGAAACTAAAAGTGGCTAAGCAATTAGTAAGAAGAAATTAATCCAATGAGCACTTCAATAGTCTACTCCAATGGTTCTCTTCTGTGAGTCTGGAATTTGTTGAGCACAAAACAGAAGTTTTACTCTTTAGCACCAGAAAGGTGGAAGAACAGACAGAGCTCACCATATTGGATTCCCAAATTAAAAATGAAGGGGCTTAAAATGCCCTATCGAGACATATTACTAATAGAGGCTGCGTGAGTTCCAGCCGGTGACTTTTAATTGTAAAGGCAACGAAATCTATAATATTGTATATAGCTCCAATATGGATACAGGCAATGGATATAAAATACTTTATGCAATTCAAGTAATAAGTTCTTTCCGGACTATATCAACCGACAGTGCCGAAGTACTAGTCAGTATGACACCCATGGACATTTTCAGGGAGATGAACTCAAGCGATTATATCAGACATCAGCGCCTAAAACTGTATCGACAAAGACAATGAAGAAGAACAAGACCACCGATATGTGGCAGCAGTTTTGGCATACCTCATCCAAAGGGCGCTAGACCCATAGGCTTATACCGGACACTCGGTGGTAGTTTAACGACTCCCGTGTGTCAGCTTAACCGGTGGTTCCGTGGGAGAGTCTCTAATTATTAATTAGAGACAACCCAACTTTCTGCATCTACATTCCTCACATGGGGTATTTTGTTTGCACATTTAATGGCTATTGCCCCCTACAGCTAATGCTTTTCAATAGTCAATTATTTTGCAATCGCAGCTTCACTGTATAATCCTCCTTGAATTAAATGGCGCATCAAAGTGTCTGTGGAAATAGCCGGCAAAGCAATTACTGAAAGAAAGTAAAAACTAAAGTTGAATTAAACGAAGCATGGAAGAGCAGCAAGGCGACAGTGCGCAATTGAATTACAGCAAATCGCCGAGATTATTTCCATAAATTTTATGGAAATCGCGCGGTGCAAGTACACTATGGAAGACACACCACATTGCGCCGCTAAGCTATTTATCAGACTTAATCATTGAAATAACTCTGGGGCGTCTGACTGAGCAGAAGTTCAAACATGCGAGAATGCTTGCCAACGTGAGTGTGCGTGCGTGTATGTATTTGCATATCTAAGAATGTGAAAATTACTATGGTAAACAGCAAAAAATCAAAGCCACACAACAAGATGCAAGCTCGGCAAAATGACACAAACCCAGCCGAACTTCCGAGTATTCACACGCGTAGTGTTGCTATCTATGTATGCGTTCCACAAATCGCGCCACATAATCCAAAAAAGAACAAACACTTGTTTATCTTAAAAAGAGTGAGCAGTGCATGCAACACTACGGTTGCGGCAGTTGAAAAAACGCGAACTAAGATTCCCGCTCACCGCATGCATTGCTGTAGTCGCGGCATTTCATTTGAGTTAACGAAGCCCTACGAACCGCCGAAGAAAATATTTACCAAAGAAAGTCTCATAGATGTGCATGAGAGTGTGTGTGACAGTCTATGGCTGAAGAAATTTCAGAACTTTTAGATAACGAAGGCATTCATGGAGTTTTCTTAAATGTGACGCACGTTGCAGGTTTCGTACTTAAAAGCTTTTCATAGTCGTATATGCCACACGCATATAAATATTCATTCACACACATGTATTCATTTTCGAGATACTATATCTTTGCAACTTGTAGAAATTGGAAGAGGTAGAAAATTATTATCACTTAAATTTACTTAGATTACAGTTAAGCTGCAACGACAACGCAACACTAGCTGACGACTCAGAATTACAGTGGGGTAAGCTCAGTAAAATGACGCAGCTTTCAAAGAGCGCCACGTTCTTAAGCTATAGTTACGGAAAAGGCTGCAGAAAACCACAATGGTCACCATCGTTGCATTTGAGCTCAGGAACACAGGGTTTGTCCGGAAAGTAATAGGACGGATTTTCTTCTCTTCGGAGCATGCGCGCACCGTCTTGAATCGGTAGAGGACTAACGTTCCTAGCTAACGAACCAGCTGATCACTTGTCTTCGAGCACCTGGAGAGTCAAAACAAACATTTTCGTGTACCACGCCTTTTTGGATGGCCCGAAAGCGGTCGCTGACAATTGATCAGCATGAGTAAATCCAAAGTTAAAACGATGGTCATTGCCTTTTTTGACATCAAAGGCATCGTCCATCATGAATTTCTCCCGTCAAACGAAGAGTCAATCAGATCCGACAAGACTTCGCAGCCAATTGGAAGTTGCACCACGACAACGCTCCGGCTCACACCGCCTTTCTTGTGAACAGCTACCTAAGCAAGACCGGCATCGCAGCGCTTCCGCAGCCACCCTACTGCCCAGATGTGGCCCCCCGGACTATTTTGTTTTCTTACCTCCAAGCACCTCGGCTCTCAAGGCTATTCCGGAGAATGCCTTAAGTGACGCCTACAATGCTTGGAAATCCCCTTGGCAGCGCTGCATCGACACGAAGGAGCCTATTTTGAAAGTTTTTAAAGAATTGTAACAATTGGTTCAATAATTTTTTTTTTAAATTGGCTCAGTTATATTACTTTCCGGACAAACCCTGTACATTTGGAAAGTTAGGACATGTAACTCGAAAAAGTCATCAATTGAAAAATTTCTTCGTAGTCTTTCTTCTTTTAATATTTGTTTTACCATTAATCCCCACTCGAAAAGACTGTTGCCATTTAAAGACTCTTCCCAACATTTTCATGATCTTGCGACACTGTTCCGATTCGCCTTTCCGTTGCTAACGCTAACGAATCGCGCTCGAGCAATTTCACACGTTAAATTAACCTTACATTCGCGGAAATTTCTTATGCCAACAACTTTGTTTGCTTATGTGTGCCATTTTTTAACATTTACCCGCATTTGCTGTTTGTTGTTGTTGTCAACTTGCTATCTGCGCCTGCAGCATTGCGTTGTTGATTTTTGTCGCGATTTGTTGCTGTGATACAAATTCATTTTCTTAGCGCCAACTTATTTCTCATTTCTACTTCTTCAACGTGCATCTCCGACTTGGTTTGCACCCTCCTCTCACACACACACACACACATGCACACCCTGACACCATGTAGAGACTTACGGCTTCCGAGTATGTATCCTTGGGGTAAATATTTGTCGACTGTCGTCTGTCTACACCGCAAGCAAAACACATTGGTTGTTGGCGCACATTCACACACAAACACTTACACACAAGTTTCGCGGTTACATACATACATACATGTATATGTACAAATATACGACCACGCTTATTTACTTGGAAAGCACTGGCTGGTTAATTTGATTGCGGGTAAATATTTTAATTGAGATTTTTATTAAATTTGCGTTGAGCTTAAGTCGAGAAGAAAAGAGGGGAACTATGTAATCTCAATTACTGTGTGACTCAGGCAATTGAATTTAAATTTGCATTTGCGTTGAATGATTTCGCGCTAACCGAAATGCCATTAGATTCGAAGTTGAACGAAGATTTAACAGTTAGCGCCTCAATATGCGGTAGTCCTTTCAAATTTCTCCAGCGTTGAAAAACGACCATAATTGTGTCATGTGGGCTGGAACATGATTCGGTAAGCCCATTCTAAAGGAACTTAAAGTTCGCCCTCCAGAAAATTGAAGATTATCTAAATGACATGGCTAACGGATAAGTAACCAGATTATCTTCTTCGCCTTCCTTTATTAGCGTGCACATACATCGAGGATCAATCAATGTTGTCTAATATGTCTTGCTCAAACAAGCATAAAATATCTAACTGTTAATTAAGGATCACATGTTGGAGCACTTTAAAATAAATAAAATAAATTGCTGACTATAGTTTATGTTAAACTTTTCAAGTCGTATAAAGTTATGGAATAATATGTTACTAAGCTTTTCAAAAGATACATAAAGGTCATAAAGAATTGAGATTAAAAACTTAATCAATTTTTTGCAAAGCGAATTGTATTATATGTCAAGCTACTGAATGGGTCCTTAATTCCAAAGCGCCAGCGTCCTTAATTCCAAAGTCCCCAAGGGCGCATGAAACTGGCAGTGAAGTACAACGCAAAACCATTTATGGAGCTTGGGATTTTCCCCAAGTTATGGAAATTCTCGAGTGGATTATCTATGTTCGATTAGAAAATAACCTAGAAAGGGGGATGTAACGAAGCAACAGAGTACTTTTGGCTAAGGCTAGTAAACAAATTTTAATGTATACCGCGCCTTTATGAGCATTAATGCAAAAAAACATATGCAAGAATGGCAAAATCTGTGTTCCAGCTACGTGCAATTACAACATTTAGCGTTCTCATGAGTCTCATGGCAGCTGCTAGCATTATATCCAGGATAATGCCGCCAGACAACATGCCTCCAGAACTGAACCGGATCTAAGGCAAAAGCGAAATTATAGGCAGGAAGCTGACAATGGCAGAGCGTAAAGAGGAAAACCAAATTAGCATGCAGGAATGACAAAATCCTTGAGACACAGCAGCAAAGGGAAGGAAAGTACGGCGAGATAGTTTTTAACAGGACACGGATATTTCAGAAAGTACTTGCATAGGTACGGTTATGACAGTGGAGTTACTCTTTCTGTGGTAGCAGCTGCGAAAATGTGGTGCCTATATCTGGAGATGTATATGGCAAACCGCATAACACCTGATAATTTATATGCTGCAATCAGACGAAGATGTTAATATAGTAAGATAATACTAATTAGGCGTGGTCTCGAGTGGGGTTTAAGGTACACCCGGGCAGTACGAATCCTGCATACTGCATTTTACTAAGTGGCAGGTTCTATGAAAGATATCCCCTTCAGAAAATAATTACATATTCTTATATGATTTTTTCAACGAATTTATAAATTGTTCAGCTTCTGATCTCTTACTAAAGCGAATCAGGCAGCACTCATCTTTAATTTTTAGCCATCTATCAGGCTTAATCACTATATTTTCGTCGCAAAATATAATATATTTGTCTCTTTCGTCTGGGTCAGGTTGGCTAAGTTTTATGGCTGACACAAAGGTGGCACCTAGATTATTAACTATGCAGTCCTCTGTGCTGCGATAGACAAAGAATACCTGTAATCGAAATTGTAAGTCATCGAAGCGCATCGTGCACAATAAAAAAATTGTTCCGGCATTTAATTTTATTCCCAGCATTTCGATGGGGCATTTGAAAGTGTGAGCTCCCATCTCTTTAATCCTAGATCTCGCAAACGCGGAACATTCAAGAGCAAGTGCTGAGCTAATACCATTCTTTCATACAGCTCTTGCAGGCAGCATGCGGAAAAATTCTCATTCACACAGCAGGTGGGCAAGGATTTTGCGACAGCACACGATTAAGGAGAACGGAGCACCTACCCGTTCCCATTCTACTGTTAGCAGGACTAGGGCACACTTCTATGCCAACTCAACAGCTCCCTGCGATTCCGCTGTGGCATAGCAGTCATAAAAGTGTTATCACAAAGGGACTCGCTGCCATTGATAACAAGATTAGACATTCCCGAAAGAGAGAGGTTAATAAGTTCCAGGCTAGTATCGACGCCCTGCTATCAAAGTGGATAGTAACTTTTCTAAAGAAGGGTGCACTACGACTTGAATGTCCGCAACTGAAGTTGATAGAGAGTGTTAACCAACATAGCCCTCAAGCTTTGACCCATTCGTAAAGAAGCTCACAGCCACTCTCCTCAAATGGCTTATACCTGGCCATAGCTTCTTCGTAGGTAAGTGGGTAAAAAAAAGGCGCGAGAGTTTGATTTGGCGACGTGTCTTCGAATTTTCAGACATATGTTCATTCGGAAACCAGAAACCCAGATTTCCTGAGTCTGATAGCAACTTTCGCGGCTATACACCCTCCGACGACATCTTTATGTATTTTATGCAAAATGACATTTCGTCGAGTTAACTCAACTTGTTTTTTTTTTTTTTTCTTTTTGATGTTTATTAAATTGCCTTATTTTAAAGCCTGCCCAAAATACAAAGTTTCTTTAGTGCGAAAATTTCGGAATTAAAGTAACATATCTTAATAGGAATGGTTTAACTCTGTCAATACAATACGAAGCTGATGTCTTGCGGCACGTCCGAGTGCCGCACTTAACACAACATGAATTGTCAATTGAAAGAAAGTGAGAAATTTAATCTAATATACACGAGCTCATATATATACATATGTATATGTATATAAGACGCTGTGGCTTACGAATGTGTGTTATCATATTAGCAGCGACACAACCGCAAAGGAAAGACGATTTCTACAGGATATTGGTCGGCCAACGCATCACACATCTCTTGAAGTCAGATATTGATTTCTTCTTTGAAATTTTGATAGCAGAAATGTTTGTGTTGCAAGACTCTTCGAGAGTCTCTTCCCTCACGTACTTTTCATTTCTTTCGACATTCGCACATTCTTATCTACATAACTTACTTACACATTTTCCAATTCATTGCAAATGCAACGCTTTAACACTTCACTGCAAGATGCAATGTCAGCTTCATCGGCAACGCAAGGGAAGCAGAGCATTCCGAACTACATACCATAAGGAGAAATGCGAGAATAAATCTGCGAATGGCATGGCAGAGCAGTCGAATTCTTCTTTGAAAATGTGCAAAACTCTGCGAAAATAAGAAGAACTTAAAAAGTAGCATGCACTTATTAAAAAGCACAAACATTTGCTGAATAAATGCGAGATGCGCCGGGATGGAATTACAAGGGATCTGCGGAGAATGCAGCTTGAAAAACATCCAACATCTGTCAGTGGAATAGAAATGCAGTCGAACACAGCCTCGCACCAGCACATTGCGACTTCAATTTTAGCGCTGTTATATAATATTATATTATTTACACTTATATTTGTGGAAGTAAAAATTTGTGAAAATGGCATTTCCAAGCCCTTACACAATTTATTTGAATATCAAAATGAGATTTGGTATTATCTAGCCTAGCGGGGCTACCGAGCTCTACACTAGGCAATGGAAAATGATTACAAAAGATTAAGATTATGCGGAAACTAAGCGTTTTGGGTCGAATTCAGGGTTAACAGACATATTTATAAGTATATTACATCTAAAAGCCAAAAGTAGTATTTATTGAAACAGCGCATTTGTTGTCTGTTAGCATTTGACGTTGCACTTTGCAACGATTGGCTCAACCTTCCATGGAACGTGCCTTCTGCAAGAAGATGTAACATTCAAACTTCGAAAAGTTTAAAACTCATTGCGAGAGTTTGATTTCTTTGCTTGTCGATAATTCAAAGCAAGCGACCAGCTAGCCGGCAAACGAACCAACCGACCGACCACTCGCGCGACCAAGCAACAAACGAACCGAACAATCATTGCTGAACACACTCGCCTTTCGGCCCACCGCCCGCTTGACTTTCGTCGGTCGCATTTTGTTGCACGTCCATACTTTGAGTTGCCGGCATTGTTGCCTCTACTGGCCGCAGCAACACCAGCAACATCTCGCCGACAGCAGTGCAGCAAGGACCACAAGCCAAGAGTCAAAGTGTTCGACATTACTTGAAATTCATGGAAGCAGTCCTCGCAAATTTTCCATGATTTCACCTTTTTCTGCACGCCTGCCTGCCTGAGTGCGGCTTGGCCGAGATGCTTAAGCCAACTTTGGCCAAGTGCGAGCAGCAGTGTCTGCTGAACGCTTTGAGCCCTTTCTTTGTACACACATACACACATATAGTACATGTTGCTATGTGTGGTTCGCTCATTGGCCTGCTGCCTTCCTGCCGAGCTGATAATAGCCCCATTATGTGGCCAAAGCATTCTGACACGCGTTACGTTTCGTCTAATTAAGATTTTGCTGTTGATATGGAAATTTCACAGTTAAATATCCCAACTTCGATGCGGATAATTGGAATTGTATTTGTACACATACATTTACAAGTATGTAACTGCTAACTGTAAATATAACAAAATGCCAGTGTATAGAGGAAATGAGCTCTGTTATTTGAATTATTTGTGTGGGTGTATGTGTGCCTCGTAATTGGCTCAAACGCATAAGCTGGAGGCTTACTAACTTTGTAGCGAAACTCTGCTACGATTCGGGATGCGTATCTGAATGTTACATGTGCCACTTAATTACAAATTAACTTCATGTAACTTTTGCCAATATAATATTATACAACTGTGTAGTATTACATAAGTGTTGTTCAAGTAGTTGCAAGATTTATGAATATTAGCATACATTTAGGGGCGCACGTAGAGCTCGATGTCGTTGATGCGTCGAATTATTGTGCGCTCCAGTCAAGTACGAGCACGCAACAACAAAAATATTCCTCGATAAGTGTTGAAACTTACTTTAATGGGGTCAGCCTATGCTAATGAAGACCGCAGACTGTGTTCAATGCTTTCTTGTTAGCTAAGTTCCCATTTTCAAATAGATATCCTAATAAAACACCCGAAGCATTTATTTTGCGTAATTTCGGTGTCAATTAAATTATTTTGTAAATGCTGTGACTCAAGCTCAAAACGAGCCCCTTTGGTGGAAAAAGGAGCTTGACTCTTGCAGACGAAAAGTACGGGAATGTTTCAACTGGGCCAAGCTAGCAGAAAGCGAAGACTGTTGGAACGAATATAAGCATATTCTAAGGGATTACAAGAAATTGGTGCGCAGGACAAAGTGAGAATCCTGGAAGAACTTTTGTAACGGATTTAAAAAATCCAAGGAGGTAGCGAGGTGTGGGAAATTATTATTCAAAAGCTCCGCCTCGTCCGGTTAAAGGGTGGAGCCTGATTAAGAATACGTCCTCAAAGTTATATATGGGAATTTGAAATACTTTCGCAGCTGAAAGAAAAATAGTGACCGAGCGTCTAGTGGACATATGAACGATTGGGCAGAAAGCGAAAACTTTGACGCGCGATTTCTCGCATTTCCATTTTTATGATTTTTTCAAATTGGCGAGCAAGATAGGAAAATGCGTTGTATTTGGAATTAAATTCTAGGTGAACCTAAAATACCTTAAAAAAGTTAACATTAATCCGGTTTTTAAACGATTTAAAGTAATTTTTTTAATGCATTTTTTTTTTTTTTAATCTGCGAAAACTTGTTTAGTTTTCCAATTTTTGTTGAATTTTCTTGGTTCACTTAGGAATTACACTATTGAAAATTAAAAATTTCTTTTGTTTTTTTGTTTCAAACGAAAATTGCGACCTGCCCGCCACACAGAAATTGCACACTCCAGGCGCCTCCGTAAATTTTTTCAAACATGAAGAATGTCTAATGTATAATAATAAAAAAAATTTGAGAAGACTCTTCAAATACATAAAAATAATCCTAAAAGTTTCATTTCAATCAAACATTTCTTTCCTTTCCAATAAAATCCTTGAAAATATATATTTTTTGAAGCCTCTAAAGCATGCTCCACCCACAAAAGTYGCGGAAAGTGGACGAACAAGTGGCAGATCTCATAGGAAGACCTAGTCTGTGTGAACTTTCCAGGCTGTAAGAACGTGGTAAGTCCTAGTTACGAAAAGAGGCAGTAAACGTTCCCAAACACATCTTGACGGAGAATAAATAGAATGGGCAATCCTCTCATTCGACCCATACAAAATTCCCGGCACGGACGGAATCCTTCCAGCAATGCTACAGAATGCACTCTGTCTATCTATTTAAAAATCAGCTATGTGCCACAATCATGAAGAGAGGCTAGGGCTAGGGTAGTTTTCATACCGAAGGCTGGTAGGAACAACCCAACCTAATCAAAAGAGCTTAGGCCTATAAGCTCAACTTCCTTCCTGCTGAAACTGCTAGAGAAAATCTTAGGGCCGCTTGTTCAAGGCACAACAGGCATATACGAAGGGCAGATCCGTAGAAACCACACTCCATACAATGGTATATAATATCGAAATGGCTCTTGAATATAAGGAGTACGCTCTTGGAACATTCCTGGACATTTGTGGATTGTTTCACATCGTCTCTACGGGATTTATTCCAAACAGTATCCAGTTAATAAGTATTGAATAGCTATACAATGCTGGATCAGAAGCCTTTTGACTACCTAACGGATAAGAGCAGAATGGAACAAAGCAAAAAGGACCAAGGAAGTCTGCAGAGGTACTCCCCAAGGTGGAATACTATTCTTCGCTTGGAACGCAAAGCTCCTAAGATAGTGGCATATGCGTACAACATTGCCATCTTAATAACGAGAAGGTGTCTACAGACCATTAGCAGCATTATGACCACCACTCTCAATAACTGGGCATCGCAAACGGAACTTCGGTTGAAGGGGGTTGTGGGTATGTAGAAAACGAATCTGCTGGTGTTCACAAGAAAACACAAAATGCTTCTATGGAGGTTCATGGGATACAACTTTCTCTCAAGGACCGCAACAAGTATCTTGGGGTAATCTTGGACATCAAACTTTTGCCGAAGCACAACGTGGAAGAAAGAGTGAGGAAAGCCAGAAATTATCTGTATGCGTGTAGGCAGATGCTCGGCTCAACCTGAGGGCGCTGCTACAGCTATTGTTAGACCAAATCTACCCTACGGTGCTGTGGTATGGTGGACAGGCATACTTAAGATTTCACCTATCGGAAGCCAATGGAAAGAGTTCAGAGACTTATAACGAACTGAAAGAGATAGATAACGGTACCAGCCAAATGTCATCAAATTGCTTATTAAAGTTGATTTAAATAATAACAATGTCTGCTGCCAAATGTCAGGTAGATATCAAAGAATATTCAGCTCAAAACTCAGCATTTCAAAAATTAGAAATACAAATAAAATGCTTTATTTAAAGCAGAGAGATAATCATTAAAGCACACCTACAACAAAATAAACGACTGATAGAGACAAACATGCACTGAGACAAAAGGCAGAGCTAGAGACAATAGCGCATACGGCTGAGTAAACGGTAAATTGTTACAATTTAGAAAAAATGGCGAATGGCAGATAACGAACATAAAAGCGAATGGGAGAGGGACAAGCAAATAAAACGCATTGCCAGAATACATGGTCTTTATTCTCCGAAGCGCTTATCGCTCGTGGACATTTATCGCACATGAAAATTAATTTTGCGAAAAGTAAAGGAGAAAACACAGATAGGCAACAATAGGCAAATGAGTAGACCCTAGTGGAAACAAAGGTCAGTTCATAAAAAATCAGAAAACACGCTCACGGCAATTCAAGCAAAACAAAGCAAAAGAGCAAATGGAGATATACCAGCAGGCAGAAATACATATTCCAACAACAACATTTTTTTAATTGTATATACACATTATTTATGGAGAAAATAAATTAACCCAAACATCAGCAGCACAGACATTCCTCTCTGCAAGTGATTGCAATGGCTCCAGCAGCGAACAAAATTATTTAAAAACAAGAAAAAACGTTAACTTCCGTTGCACCGAAGCTAAATACCCTTCACAGGTGCATTTATGTTAGTAACTATATGTTCAGTTAGTATGGAAGCTATATGCTATAGTTAACCGATTGGAACAATTTTTTCGGAGATTACATTGTTGMCTTAGAAAATTATCTATACCAAATTTCGTGAATATATCTTGTTAAACGTGAAGGTTTTCCATACAAGAACTTGATTCCGATCGTTCAGTTTATATGACAGCTATATGCTATAGTTAACCGATTGGAACAATTTCTTCGGAGATTACATTGTTGCCTTAGAAAAWWRTCTATACCAAATTTCGTGAATATATCTTGTTAAACGGGAAAGTTTTCCATACAAGAACTTAATTCCCATCGTTCAGTTTATGTGACAGCTATATCCTATAGTGAGCCGATCTGAACAATTTTTTCGGAGATTACATTGTTTCCTTAGAAAATTATCTGTACCAAATTTCGTAAATATGTCTCGTCAAATGTGAAAGTTTTCCATACAAGAACTTGATTCCGATCGTTCAGTTTATATGGCAACTATATGTTATAGTGGTCCGATATCGGCAGTTCCGACAAATAGCTTCAAAGTAGCTTCTTGAAGAGAAAATGGTGTTTRCAAAATTTCAAAACGATATCTTAAAAACTGAGGGACTAGTTCGTATATATACAGACAGACGGACAGACGGACAGACAGACAGACGGACATGGCTAAATCGAATCAGCTCAACATACTGATCACATATATATATACTTTATAGGGTCTCCGACGCTTTCTTCTGGGTGTTACAAACTTCGTGACAAAATTAATATACCCCTGTCAGCTACGGTTGAAAATTCAATGTAAATAATACTTTTAAGTCACTTAAGAGTTACAATTTTTTAAAACGTTTATTGAGCTCATGGAATATTAATCATTCTCCACGAATAACATTTTTTTTTTATCAAACGGCATGGAAATAGAAAAAAAAACGCATAATTCCTCTGTACATCCCTCATGAGTGTATTGAGAAAAGATTCCCTGTACCAAAGACTTTGAAGAACATATCTCTTTGAAGCATGAAAATCTATTATATATAATATTTTGACAAAAAAGTACCCAGAATTAAAAATAATTGCAAAATATTTAATTACTATCAATATTTATTTTGTAGTCTTCAAAGTGATCCCACTAGATGTAATACACTTACACGTTTTCCCAGTTCTCGAAACCCTTTTCATAAGCACTTTTAGGATGGCCTTCAGCTCATTCAGCGCACTTTGTTTTATCTCTTCGATCGACTGAAAATGGGCTCCACGGTGAGTCAATTTCATTTTGGGTAACAAGAATAAATCACATGGAGCCAAATCTGTCAAATCGATGGTATTCATTGCGTTTTTGCCTCTAAATTCGGTAATAATCGTGACTCGATACGATGGTTCATTATCATCATATAAAATCCATGAATTGTTCATTCACAATTCCGGCCGTTTCCGACAGATGTTCTCACGCAAACACCTCAATACGGCCTCCGCATTTAACCCCTCATTTAACGTCTATCCCTCCGGAACAAATTTAAAATCCACCAAACTACGAATACCGGAAAGAAAACATTGAGCATCACCCTGAGTTTTGAGCGACCTTTATTGGTATCGACTCATTTTTTCCCTCCATTCCGATGACTATTTACTTATTTGCCTGTCAAACTCATAAACCCATATCTCATCGGCAGCTATAACGCTCTCCACGATTATGGGATCGGAACTCGCAAAATATCCATCAACATCATTCAAACGGACTCGCGAGAGATGTCGAGCCTTTTTGCCGTATCTCTAACACTTGCCCAACGATTTTCAAGCACCAAAAAAGTGAGGTATTTTTTAAATATTTTCATCAGTTGAAGAGGGCGAAGGTCGTCCAGAACGAAGCATGCCTTCAACGAACTGTCAACCGACTTTTAAGACTTTCGACGAACATTCGCAACGATTTCGCATACGAAATTTGGATAGAATAACAAAATTTGAGACACATTCTTTATTGGATATTTCATTGTAAAAATGGCAACGCACCACTGAGGTGTACCGACTTAAGCAGTTGCTGTTATCAAACTAGTTGACCAATTCCCACGACAGCCGGTTCTACGTACGGGAATTGACTCGGATTTCATCCGACCAAGGGCTGTTTTTTCTGCGATCTAACCTCGTTTGGTTCGGTGAGTGTTAATTTATGTGTTTGTGAGCAAACTAGTTGACAGATTGCACTCATATTTGGCATAATAATTATGAGTAGTCCTATCAACTTGGCAAAATAGTATTATGCCATATCTGGGTCTCAATGTCAATTTGGATTAATTCGGATTTATTCGGAGCTTCAAGACTTCAGCACGGCGGTCTTCTCTGCTGGGTGCACATCATACATTGTGCAAATAAAATCAGATTTCTAGGTTTGAATTCCACACCCACACCGACTAAGCAACCTCACAACTCGCAACTTTTCCCACTTCAGCTTTTTCCGCCTTTGCGAAGCGGTGCAAATGTGTTTTACGCTTCTTATTTTACACGAAGTTTTTATTGTCCACCCCTTTTTCCGTATTCGTCACTCCACCAACGTTCTGGGTAGCGAGGAGTAGGGATTAAGCGCCATACTGGGTACTTAATGGAAGCCTACTTACGGATACACGTATAGTGGAACACCTGCTTGTGTGTGGGTGTACTTGTATGTGTGTATACTTTTAAATCACTCACTGAAAGCAAACTGATAGTTATACATAAGTGTGTGCAGGTACATATGTGCGTCGGCCTTTGAATGTGTGTGTAAATATTTACTCGTATACAAATTAAATTTTTTATCGTACGCTCGGGTAAATCGCGTAGATTAATTTATCATCTCACGTTACGTAAGTGTAATGAACTTTAGAGAGTGCCACTATGTAGAGTACTCTAGCGAGTGTGTGTGTGTATGTGTGCCACTGCATGCAAGCTCAACTCTTTCCGCATTTGCATAGTCACGCACTACATGCCAACGCACGTATGAACGTAATGACTTTCATTAAAGTTTGGTCTGCTCTCACACACTTATGTGCATGAGAGTGTAGGCATTCAGTTACAGCACCCAGCAGGGAAATCATGACATATGTATGTATGTATCGCTCAAACTTCCTGCATGTCTGAAAATTTAACATAGAAAGCTGTCGTCGATGAAAATACTTTATTTTTATACTTCTATGGAATGTAATATAGCATATATTGGGTAGTCGAAATCGAAAAAGTCTTTTCGTATTTTGTCAATAAATATCCTTTCTCTAGTGCTTTCAATCATATTGTGTCATACCATATAATGTTGGAAAGCTGAGATTTTAAGATTCATTTAAGAAATTTGCCATATTTTGAAATTTGTGTATATAAAAAGGGACCAATAGAACTCAATAAAGTTTGTGTGGTTTACGGGAAAACGATCTGGAAATTTCGATGTGAACGATATCCTTCGCTCTGGTCGACCGATCTTTGAAGAAGTTGTTGAAATTATGGAAAGGATTGACCAGGAACCTCACATAAGCTGCTATGACATCGCTAAGGAACTTAACATTCGTCATCAAATAATTTTAAGCCATTTAAAAAAGTCTGGCTACAAAAAATGCTCAAATACGACAATAATGTGCGAAAAAGATCATGGTCCAAGCGTAGTGAAGCTCAACAAACAGTCGCAAGGCCAGAATTGACGCCTCGAAAGGCTGTGCTGAGTATTTGGTGGAATGGGAAAGGAATCATTAACTCTGAGCTTTTCCAGCCTGGTCGAACGATTGATTATACATTTTACTGTCAACAACTGATGAGATTGAAGCACGCCATCGAAAAAAGATCAGAACTGATCAATTGAAAGGTTTCGTCTGCCATCAGGACAACGCTAGACCACACACATCTTTGATGACTCGACAAAAACTGGGAGAGCTTGGCTGGGAAGTTTTGATGCATCCACCATATAGTCCTGACCTTGCACCATCAGAATAACATTTGTTTCGGTCATTGCAAAACTCTCTTAATGGAGTAAAGTTGGCTTCAAGAGCAAGAGAAACCAGTAACAGCGGAAAAATGGCAAACAGTGGTCAACCAAAATGGTACATATTTGGTTAGTTAAAGTTCATTACAAATATAAAAAATACGTTGAAGTTTGATTTGAAATACGAAAAGACTTTTTCGACCAACCTATATTATTTGTAAGGCCTTTAGAATATATATTACTCTCTCACTCTCACTTCCATTTCATTGCCAATGAGTCGGTCGTGCAAGGTAATTGCTACCGTTGCACGTTTTTCCTACTGGGCACGCCATTTCGGTGGTGTTAGATACTTTTATCATTGCGTAGAACTACGTAGACACATACCATTACACATTACATATTTCCTTTTATTGCATTACATTGTGTTTAAGTGGATTTATAGAGTTGATTACCGTTCCTCGGCGTGTAATTGAAATGCTTTGAAAGTTTAATTGTGGTAAAAGCCAATATAATGTTTTTGGATATGGAAAATATGGCAACACCACTTTGTTCTACAGTTCATACTTTGCTATTCGTCTGACAAAAGTAAAATGCAAAACATTTTCATATTTGATTGTTATTTTAATTCAAAACATGGCTTAAATTTAAAATCCTCAGAGCACACTTAGCACTTTTAAAGAAAAACATTATCACTTTCAAAATAAACTCCTTTTCTCCGCTGGTCAAATACGCAAAGTAAGGTCTTACCAGCTTTTCTTAACCAAAATCTCCTATTGTAATACCCTTTTTTTCAGTAAGTAGTAGTTCAAGGCATAAAACTAGCTTAAAGCCTTGATTACACCTGAACTCGGCTTTTGCTTGGTGACCTTGAAAAACTCATTATGTCTGTACTATGTAGAGTAGGACAGTATATATCAATTGCACAAGACATAAACTGATTAGACTTAAGTATAAAAGAAGACACCATTCTGGCACAAAATTTAAGGCAGCCACAAATTTCGGCACTTAATTTCATACAGTTCTACATTTGTACAGATGTATGTATGTATATTTGTTTGGGTTCACAATATGTTATGTGCCTCTGACCAACTTTTAGCGACATGCTAAGACTTGGCGCTATACTCGCTTGCTAAATTTATGGACGCCTTTATTATTTCGCAACAACAACGGAGTAAAACAATTGCGTGAAAGGATTTTCGCCACGTCTGTAAGCACAGGAGCATAATTAAACAAGACACCGTGCACTCACCAACACACATACCCATATAAAAATAAGCGTAGGATTTACCCTTAAGACCCTGCCGATGTCTTTATAGGCAATTTACGTAATTCGGAATTTATACCAATCCATGCAGTTGCATATACGTATATATATGTACATGAAGCTATTTACATATAAGGATAATTAAAATGCTAATAAACTCTACTTACTCGTGCAGCTGCACGGTGAGTCCGCTTTTCATACTTTCATACATATACAATACATTCCTAAGCTATGTGTATAAGTATATACAAACACACGCTTCCACGTAATTAACTGATGCTTTTACACCAAAATTTGCACGCCAACAACACCACCGTCAGGTAGGATGAACGAGGAAGCACGTACTTTTCTCGCCCTTTCCCGCGTACAAACTGGCTTATTGTCGCCAAGACCGGTCGGTTAAACCTCAAAAATTAATGAGGCGGCCGTTTGTCTCATAACTAACACACATATGCATATATTTGTATAAGATTTGCTTTTCTTGAACGAGACGTCTAGGACGATGAACAAGAAAGTTGTTTCGGCTGCGAATGGTGTTGGGTTAGTTTCTGCGTGTTTCTGGTTGGTTTTTCCGGGAATGTGGTAAGGGGAAGTTTGTTTAGTTCAAAGCATGGCTCGAACTAAAGAAGAAACTTTGAAAGTGATGAAATACTCGGCAAGTAATATCCACACGAGTTATCAACAAATTGTCAAATATAGCGACGACTAAATGTTAATCGCTTTGATAAATAATTTTTAGCTTGTACATGTGTGAAAAAATAAAGAAAAAATGAGGATAAACTTATAAGAATTATCAATGACATTTCCTTCTCTTTCGCTAATCTTCTGTTATATGTAGAAGACTTAAAAATTTTTGCATTAATCAAAAACTCACAAGATGTATTCATACTTCAATGTGATATTGATAATTTTTATGATTGGTGCCTGAAATCGTAGCTTTTTCTGAATCTAGATAAATGCTCTCAGATCTCTTTTTGGTAGGGGACGTAACATCTTATCTTCAAGTTACAATATTTCTAACTGCGTCCTAATACCTAAATCAATCATTCAGTAATCACATCAATTATATCACTTCTAAATAATTCTCTGTGCTCGGCTTTGTCCGTCGAAATGCTTTAAATTTTACCAACCCCTACACTTTAAAATTACTGTATACATGTTTTGTTCCGTCCATTTTGCAGTACGCAATGTTCATTTGGAGACCATATTGCATATAGTCAATCTCGTTTTTTTTTTTTTTTTGGAATTACTGGAAAATCGACTGTTAGTTCTCTGCCTTTCATTTGTTTTCAATGTAATTAATGGAGGTTCAATACTCCTCAGCGTTGTCTCAGATCTATTTCCCCTATTTTATTATAAAAAAGGAAGTACTCATTTTGCTGATTGAATGAAACTCGGACAAAGTTGTACCACAGAAACGTATAATATGGGCTATATGTAATTCTCCAAATTGACTGTAGTTTTCTGTTTGATTTTACACTAGATATCTCACAAATAAAGGGTGATCTAAGTAGAGGTACTTCTTCAATAGACTTTTTTGATATATCTAGTCGTGTCAAGTTGTCATGTTATTTTTGTTCAGTATTGTTTAACTTTTCATCGTGGCCTGAACATTGTTTACAAATCGTTCAACTTTATTACGAAAATTCACGTTCTAAGAATGTGTTTCGCTCAGAATATGGTCTACCAAATCGACCTTATTCTGAGTGTACTATTCGCAACACCATCACCCATCTTGAGACCCAGCATTCATTATTGGATAAAGTTCGACCGAATAGAACACGTCCAACACGCAGTGAAGACTGACGTACGGAATGACTTGGTGCAGTTTAAGTCGAGATCTTAAATGGAAAATGTGCAAGTTGTACAAGAACTGAAATCAATTGACTTTCCCAAGTACCACCACTTCGCACTATGGACTCTTGAAAGGTTCCAAGAAGATTCAGCGTTTTCGAGCCAAACTTTTGTTGAGCGATGATGCCCATATCTGGCTCAATGGGTATGTAAACAGCAAAATTTCCGCATTTGGGACGAAGAGCAAGCTAAAGAGATTCAAGATCTGTCATTTCATTCAGAAAAATCAAGGGTTTGATGTGGTTTGTGGAGGGCCAGAGGAATCATCAAATATAAAAGGTGCGTTCCAAAGTAAATAAGACTTTAAAAAACAAAAAAAAAAACAACAGAACAACAAGTTTTTACTGCAAAATCAATTTATTTTATTCAAAATAGTCTCCTGCTACTTCAATAGAGCTTTTTGCAGGGTATAAAAGCATCTCGAAGAGTGTTTTAGCTCGTTGTTCGGTATGGCTGCCGGTATGCCGGTGCAAGCCTTTTGAATGACCTCTATGTCGGCATAACGCTTCTCTTTCATGGGCAAATGCATTTTTCCAAAAAGAAAGAAGTCGCACGGTGCTAAATCACGTGAATACGGGTAATGGTTAATAGTTTAAATGTGATTTTTGGCCAAATAGTCGTCCCTCGAATGTTGGATTCTACGCAATTTTGGGCCGTCAGTCAATTTGTGCGGAACAAACCGTGCACACCGCTTTCGTAAGCCCAAATGTCCGGTCAAAATACGATGTAACGATGTTTTGGAGATGTTCAATTCCATTTCCATGAATTGCAATGATGATTTCGGCTGATTTTTGATGAATTCACCCACAGTTTCGATGGAATTTCCGGTGGTCACGGATTTTGGTTGTTCCAGATATTGGTCGTCATTTATGTCCTCACGACCACTTTGAAAACGTCGAAACCACTCGTGCACTCTACTACGGGATAGGTAATCATCGCCATTAATTTTTTGATCAATTGAAAAAGTTTTACCAATTTTAATACAGAATTTAATGTTTGCTCTTTGTTCGAAGCTCACCGATAACACAAACATACTGACATTTAAAACGAAATAAATTCACTTCCAATCAATGAAATGTCATGAAATTCTCTCTGGACTTCAATGAGCAGTTAATTTCACGTCTCGGGCCGGTCGCTTGACCACTAAGATCATGTGGTAAGATTCAGGCCTTGAAGCAAAACGTTACGCATCTCAGGCGCCAGTTACTAGTTGAAATGCTTGAACGAGTCTTCGAAAAAGGAATATAAACACTCCTCATTAAATTTGAAGTTTCTGTGTTTTTTCTATAAACAAAAAAATTCGGAACCTCGAAGTGGATGACACAATAGTATCCCTGTAAGTAGTCGCACAATTTTTCAATGGGTTTCTTTCTTTAGTCCCATCAGAAGCTGAACTAAAATGTTGATTTGTGGGCATCATGGAATACTCTCCATGCAGCAATGTTACCTTAACTCAACCAGTTGCCGATTTCAGTTCATATTAATTGCAAAAGTAAACATTTCTGTATCATAATTTTGCGTATACCTCGAAATATTTCAAGCCGTTTAACACTTGTGAAGCGCGAGCTTATGAATGCTCGGATTCTCTTCTTTTTCACTCTCCTGGTTTTAAACCAAAATAAGCAACTTTTCGTGGAATGAGAAATAAAAACATCACAAAACAATTCCGCAGGTTTATTAATGCTTTCGAGTTGCATTTAAAAAGCAGATGTATACTACTCTCGAGACACATTTACTGCTCGTTTATTTATTTCTTTTCATGCAATGCACTTCCCCTACACACACGCACTCCACCCAACATCCGCACCAGTCAATGGGACCTTACAACAATGATTTCAGGCTTCATTACTGTCCGCTAAATGATTCTTGCTGTAGCAACAACCGTTAACCCCGACAGCGAAATTGTATACAAAATAATTGCTTCACTTTCAAAATTTATGCCATCACATGCCCACATGCACGCTCATAACGGGAACAATACGAATAATATGATTTCGAAGCACGATAATGAATTTTTCATAGAGTAATTTCCAACTAGAAGACTTTTCAACTTCAAAAAGTCGAAGGTGTAAGTGCGACCGGGAACAACAAAAGCCTCGCACAGTAGCGCTGTGAAATGGCACAAAATACAAAGCCGCAAACGCTGGGTGTCACCGGTGAGGCGATGAAGCGGTGAAGGAGCGGATACATATGTTACTCAGCCATGTACACATGTCCTCATTTGTCGGTGCGAGCCAATGCTATTTCTTGCAATTCAATACTTCAGAGCTTTGTAAGCATTATTTACACATTCATTCATTCTTCCTGCGTTTCTTTTATTTTTATATGCTACAAAAATAGCAAAAACACAAAGGCATTACTCCTTCTAAGTCCCTGCAGGCGTCATTTGTAAATGAAACATTCATCTTGGTCTATTACTGTTGCTGTTGGCGTTGCTGTTGTTGTTTGTCTAATACTTAGTGAGCTTGTTTTTCGCCGTCACCCATGCTTCGCCTTTACGATTCGGGTTTTGTTCGAAAGTTGTTAATGTGCTTTGGTTTTTACTGCTTCAGGGTCTTCTCGGAATGTTAATGTCGCTCATTGTGCGAAAGTTGTAAGGCCAACAGGAGTGTTGTCTGGCGCTCATAAACGCACCCCGCATGCACACAACGCGCAACGATATGTGAGGATGTGTAAAGTGCAAGTTGTGGAACAATATTTTGAGGAGTGCAGGCGTAAAAAAGCGCGCTGAAGCGACACTCAACGGGTTGTTGCCAGCGTTTTGCGTAAAAGTGCAATCCAACAACAATTGTTGCATGCCTTGCCGTTGGCGTGTTGCAGCATTCAGCTAAAAAGGACAGGTGCCGGGAAAATAATTACACAACAACAAAGTAGCAGTGAGGCGCGGACTCGTATAAATATATACGAGCAAATTACTTAGACTGCCACATATTTTTACAGTTGCTTAAAGAGACTACCTTAAAGATTAGATTTTGGGAAACATTTAGTAAATATGAAGGCCTCCAAAGACCAGTAATCTTGTGTACAGTTCGGAGGGAGCCGAAGAATTGCCTGCCGAGTTCATCAAATACGGAGCGAAGAACTGATAAGAAGCAAGCATTGAGCTTCTTTGTAGAATATGGTCGGACGAAAGCATGCCCCATGAAGACCCCTCAATCTGCTGCAACTACCGTGGGATAAGCCTCTTCAACATCGCATGTCCACCAATATTGGACCTCATCAGTGTGGCTTTAGGCCTGGAAAATTAACAACTGACCAGAAATTTTCCATGCGCCAAACTTTGAAAAAGACCTGTGAAAAGAAGGTCGACACAAACCACCTCTTTGTTGATTTTAAAACTTCCTTTGAAAGCACGAAAATTTGATGCTTTTATTTCTGAATTTAGTAACTAATACGGCTGTGTAAACTGACTTTGAGCAGTACCTAAATCTCCGTCAGGATCGGAAAGGACCTCTCCTAGCCGTTCGTTTCGGACAAGGCGACTGACTACCTATCGTGCGACGTCTTCAATTTACTGCTGGAGAAAATAATTCCAGCTGCAGTGCTGAATCGGGAAGGCACAATCTTTTATAAGAGTGTACAACTGCTCACGTGCGCTGATTATATTGATATCATAGACCTCAAAACCCGCGCCTTACTCTTGCTTTTTCCAAACTGGATAAGAAAGCGGAGCAAATGAGTCTGGTAGTGAACGAGGACAATACGACGAAGTATCTCCTGCCATCAAACAAACAGTCGTTGTTTCGTCTGATTTGGAACCAGTATTAACAACAACAACAATGTCAGTCTCGAAATCCAACGCAGAATAACTCATGCCAACAGGTGCTACTTCGGATTGAGTAGGCAATTAAGAAGTCTCTCGACGTGAAAACACTCCAGCTCTAAAAGTATTCGACACAATACCCGCGGGAAAACAAAGGAAAATTAAGACCTCTACTCCGTTAAAGAGATCAGGTGGAGAATGATTGATCGCATTCACTTAAAAGCGAATTTGCTTTACCAACCAAAATTCATGTGTAACAGCCCTCACGATATTTCGATCTGCGTAACCGGTACAAACTTTTATTTCCATCACCTCACAGAAACGTATCATCGCAGCATGCACCAAACGAGATTTGCGTAGCTTGAGATTTAGAATAAAAACGGGACAAAAGTTAAATGTAGTAATTCAGCAAAAATTCAAATTAAATCGTGCTCGTAACAACAGAAGAGTTCAGAGTTAACATGAGAATGTTTCATGGTAATTATGCCACCCGCTGGCGTAATGCAAAACTCTTCAATTCTCGGGCGCTTTAAAAAAAGTCAAGCGGCGTTTTTTGCGGAGCAGGGTTTCATGACCTTTTGACATTGTTAGTATGCTCCCTCAGCCGACGTAGCTCTCGCACACTTGCACGGGAGCTTGAAGGCGTTGTATTGGGGGTGTGTGTGTTCGCCTGGTATGACATCACGTTGCTCTTGAGCAGGAGTGCAACGCATACCTTCGAGCCTGGAGCCAGGGCAATGAAGTGTAAAAAGCGTAAACACGTGATACATACATATATCCGAGTATGTACAATTTCTTTAGCTACAACAATAGCAATAATATTAATGACAAAGCAAATTAGTACGGTGTTTTACTTTCTCAATTGACAAAGACAGAGTCAATATTTGTGTTTGGTTTTCTGATCCGGATAACCCTTTCTAAAACCTTTTATATTGTCAATATCATAGCTTTTATAGAGTTTAAATGGGGAAATTACTCGGAAAAA
Source organism: Bactrocera latifrons (assembly GCF_001853355.1). NCBI lineage: Eukaryota > Metazoa > Arthropoda > Insecta > Diptera > Tephritidae > Bactrocera > Bactrocera latifrons. Next base: position 241,599 of record NW_017535908.1, on the reverse strand, counting down.
GCGTTAACTTCTGTTGAACCGAAGCTATAAAGCCCCTTCAAATATACAAATCCTCACGAGAACTTGGATCAGTCAGTTTTTATCGCAGCTTAATGCTATAGTGGCCCGATATGAATAATTTCTCCGTCAACCAGTTTGCTTACCGCAGCTGCTTAAGGCGGTACACCTCAATAGTTTGCGATTTTTACAATGGATAAAAATATCGAACAAAGAATTTGTCTCAAATTTTATATTTCTAACCAAGTTTCGTGAGCGGAATTGTTGCGAATGTTTGAAAAGGCTTACGGTGATACAGTTTTATTAAGAGCACAAGCCTACGAGTGGTACAAAACTTTCAAAGGCGGACAAGAGATCATTTAAGACATGTCTCGTTCTGCACGACCTCTCCGAAATCTTTCGCGAGTCCATTTGAATGATTTTGATGGTCATTTAGGTTATGAAAGACGTTCTTGCCGATAAAGGGACGATCGCTTGATATTATAACTGCCGATGAGACCTAAGTTTATGAATTTGACATCCAAATAAATCAGTCATCATCGGAATGGAGGGCAAAAAACGATCCGAAACCAATAAAATCACGTCAAATATACTCAAAATCAAGATGATGCTCATTGTTTCTTCCAATATTCGTGGTTTGGTGTATCATGAATCGGTTCCGGAGGGACAGACCGTCAATAAGGAGGTCTACTTGGCCGCACTGAAGCGTTTGCGTGAAAATATCCATCGAAAACGGCTGGAATTATGGAAAAAAAATTCATGGATTTTACACGATCATAATGCTCCATCGCACCGAGCCACGATTGCGTTCGAATTTAAAGCTAAAAACGCAATGAATGCCTTCGATCGAACACCTTATGCCCCAGATGTTTGATCGTATGTTTTGTTTTATTTTCTTTTTTTTTTTTTTTTTGTGTTTTTTGTTACCCAAACTGAAGTTGCCGCTCCGTGGAAACCGTTTTCAGTCGATCGAAGGGATGAAACAAAATTCACTGAAGGAGCTGAAGACCATACCAAAAAGTGCTTATGAAAAACATTTCGTGGATTAGAAAAATCGTTGGATTATCTTGAAGTCGACAAAATAAATATTGATGAATAATTAAATATTTTGCATTTTATATACATACATTTCCTGGTACTGTTTGTATGTAAAATAGGGATATGTTAATATACATATGTATGTTCACACTTTGTACCTTTAATCAACGTTGGCGCTATCTCCGGTCATGTTTATAAATTATCATTACGCCGTGTATGTACATACATATACATGAATATTAAAGGGAGAAATTAAAAAAAAAATAATAATAATAACAAAAAAAACGATGCTTTTACCTGAGGTGCTTACATATGTACATAGTCTCATGGGCGCGCACAAAGGCTCGTCTAAAGCACTTCTTCAATATATAAATACATATGCTGTACATATATATCGACATAATATGTATATACATAAGTGTGTGTATAGCCATTGGTGAAGTGCTTGTGTGCTTCTGCGTTTGTGAACCTCAAGTATCAGCTTTAACATTTTGAGTGTGTGCGTTCTCTGTACACTCTTCGCTGAGAACATCGTTTCTTTGTGAGTACAAAGATTTGTGCATCTCTGTGCCTATGTGTGTGTGAGTTTAAGTATCGTTGTTTGTGCTGTGTTGTCGATTTATTTATGCGTTTTGATTTTAATGAGTTTGCAGAAATTGACAGTTGTGACAACATTCTGAAGTGTTTGCTGAAGTGAAAGTAATAGAAAGTCAAGTCTCAAACCACAAGTGCAGTTATTTCTGCTAAATAGTATCGATATATGAAGATTTATTTACTTTGATAACACTATACTCATTCACATGGACACATAAACGGGTCTCACTTTCTCATGCAGAAATTCTTAACAAATGAAGAGCAAAATATTATTCTGTTCCTTAGAATATTGTATAACTTTTTACCCTTAAACTAACAACGTGCCGAAGAGGAACTTGCAGAATATTACGCTAAAGTAGTTACAAATGTTTAAAGTACGAATGAGCATATTGGTTTTTTCGGGTAAAAAATAGCCTATTTCAAAAAAAAAAAATTTCATATAAAAATTAAATATTTTATGAGAGTTTTTTATTGTTACAAACATACACTATTAACAAAGAAATTCTGAAATTTTAAACTCGGCCATTGCAATGCGTTGGCAAGATAACTCATTACAGGATCATCCAAAGTCAAAAAAATACATATTTGGAAAAAAAACAAAAACAAATTAGAAAACAAGGAAAATTTCTGCGAAAATTCCACCACATTATTTTTTGAAATAGTTGTAATCGAAAAAAAATATATTATTCATCCAAATCTATAAGAATTGTATCTCAAAGACCTGTGTAAAATTTCATGAAGATCGGATGAGTAGTTCTCGAGAAATCTTGCACATAGCCTAGTTAGCCTCGAGCGCACAAGTGTTCAAGGCGGTTTCTCCGGAACTGTTGCTCAGGTTAACTTGAACATTTATGACAAACTCTAGAATAGAGTTGTTGTAGAATTCACCGTAAACCCATGTAATCCCTTTACTACTAATTGGATCTTCAAATCATCTTCCTGGGTTTTAGATGAAAAGATCATTTCAGAAATGGTTTTCTAACTTTGAAGAACGTACAAGTTACAAAAAGAGTTAAAATAGCTCCTCGAATGTGCACGAGATTCTGCAGGAGACCTACCATAATCGAACGTTTCCGAACATAAATTGAAGTATCATGGTATCTAGTATCTAGGTAGTCTTTGAGATTGGGGTTTTATTTCAAACACCTCTTTCAGTTAACTCATATTCGTTAACATTTCAATAACAATTTAATGTCTTGCATTTATTTAATTTWAAAAGATAAACATATAGCATACATGCCACGGCTTGCGGTTACAAGTTCAGAATCGGCAACAATTCGGCTTGTGACAGCGCAGTTGATCAAATTTCCCCAAAGCCGTGCACGTAAAATATTAACCGAAATGCAAATATTCCAGACATTCCCCTGCAACAAAAGAATTCGCAAACAAATGCAAGTTTGCATACACGCCTAAGAATTCTGGCAAAAAATCGCGCACCACGACGCACAGCGCCKAACGCGCTGCTTCGAAATATGCAACTAAGCAACAAAAGAAGGCAGCAGGAAAGCAAAAAGGGGTAAATGTCACGCGACACAAAACATATAGCGGTTATTTGTACAACAAAAGATGCCCCGATCTGAATTTCARCTCTGAGGGTGGAAGCGCACAACAAATTTGCGGCATGCAGCGACTTACATATTTGGTACGTGAGCGCTCACACACATTGATGTGGTTGCATTATATATGTATGAATATAGCACTTAAGTATATATCTATTCACACGTGAGTCGGTGAAAGAATAGCAAAAAAAAAACCCAAAAATGTTCGCATGCAGTCGGAGCAGCTGCCAAACGCAAGTGAATGACACCGCACAAAAAACACAGCGAGTTCTAGCAATAAAAAATAACCGAAAGAAAGCATTTGGGAATTGCAAAGTCATAGTCAGCATCCTTCGGAGCTTTGTAAATTTTAATATTTTCAAATTGGACTTGGGTTTTATTAAAATAATGTGCTTCTATGACAGGGGTAATGCTCCGAAATTCTACGAAAAGATGCGACGGCTAACAGAAAGTTTCAAGACCGGAGCATACTCTTGTAAACCCCCAGAGGTGATCTAGTGAATGATGCCCAAAAGCATACTAAAATTAAGGCGGGAACACTTCTCCAGCCTGCTGAATGGCAGTGAAGGCATAACACCAGGAGAAGGCGAACCTGATTCTCCAATCGATTACGATGGAGCAGACATTCCATTGCCCGACCATGAAGTAGTTCGAATATCAATTACCCGTCTGAAGAAGAAAAAACGGCAGGAATCGAAGATTTGCCTACCGAGCTATTCAAACACTTCGGTGAAGAACTGATAAGAAGCATGTATCAGCTTATTTGTAGATTGTGGTCTGACGAAAGCATGACAGACGATTGGAATTTAAGTGGGCTCCACAATCCATAAAAAGGGAGACACGACAATCTGCGCCAACTATAGTGAAATAAACCTTCTCAATGTCGCATATAAGGTTCTATCGAGCGTATTGTTTAATAGACTGAAGCACACCGTCAACAAACTGACCTTATCAGTGTGGCTTTAAACCTGGAAAATCTACAATTGACCAGGTTTTCAAAGATTCATCTTTGTATATTTAGAGATATTTGGACTAGATCTTTATGTATGTACCATATATTTTGTCTATTAAATTTTATTTTGTATAGCTACCAACAAAAGTACTGTATCTAACACAAGCCGTCCAAGTTTTTAAACTCTAAGTTTTTTTAAGAAAAAATATCTTAAATACTCCAAATATTTCCCCTTTTGCAATTATAAATAATCAGCCTCCCGTTGCAGCGACTTTAAATACTTCAACAATAAAACATGTAGTCCGGGTACTAAAAGTAATCCAAATAGGTATCCAACCAATTGAGACCTTCCGGACAATCGGCGAATAATTTTAAGCAATCTGCCCCAGCAACACCAGCCTCTCGCGCTCGCTGATAACTCTTGTCCAAGTCTTCCACCCCGGGCCTATAACAATTAAATTATCAATGAGAATAATCGAGTGAGATCATTATTCTATTTGAAGTACATACGTAAGCACTGTATCCAGGATTTCCGACAACAACCCCACATGTTGGTCCACCTGTGCGTTTTGACATATGGAGCGCAGCAAGCACTGTCGACCGTCAACTCCACGTTGACTCATTAGTGTCTCCAGCAAAGTATAAAAGAACAGTCGTGATTCGTCTGCTTCATAAGCATAGGCGGCGAGATCCGGTTGGCTGTTATGTAAAAGCCGAGATTTGCGCGCGAAGGTATCCTCCCATTTGTCCCACGGATATAGTGGAGAAGAGGGTATTGAATATTGGCCGCCTTGAAGACTGTACGAACAAACGAGTGATCGCCATGTAATCGGGTCGGCTAAGTTAACTTGTCCCGATGGGCCAACGGATAACTGTTGAGCAAATAATAACATCAGCGGGAATAAAATAAGCAAAATCAGGAAATCATGATTTGGTTCTATCGACACGGAGCATTCTTACAAAAGAGTTTTTTTACGCATATTTACAAACACAATTATTCCTAGATATATAGACTTTATAATTCTCAAAATGTGCACTAAAGAGGAATCTCCGGTAGGGCCTCTCTTGTCGAAATTATTGTTTAAAGTTTTTGCAGCACTGTACTTTGTATTCACTTCTTGTAATTTCAAAATGTGATTTTGTTATTTTCTGTACACCATTCACCTTTATTGAACCGCTGTCGTTGAATATCAGGGTTCTCTTCTTACGGACATGTATGAAATCTGTCAAATTCGCCCCGACCGTTATGCTATGCACGCTGGCACTTATACAATACAAGCGAAGCAGGAAGCACGTCAAAAGAATTTCTATCAGCTGCATACTGTGCCCCCATGAACGAACCAATCGAAGCTAAACACCACCGAACCGTTAGATTGTTGCTAATCAGACGAATATCGCACACTGCCGAATGGTAAAGAAATGAGCTCTCGACCAGACGTGCAATGCCTTTATATTCTCACAGAATTTTCATACTCAATTGAGTGGGCGAAGAAGTCACGGAAGTTCATGGAATTTAACTACAAATCGCTGGTCACCAAACAAATATTTAATTTCCAATTAACAGCTGAAAACCAAAATTGTTTTTGAGATGGGCCCATCATGCGTTGATCCAGTTAGTGATCTCTTTATTATGGTTAGAATGATACTTAATAATGGAAGTGTGTTAATTATTAAATAAATATATTTATACGTATGTACATACGCACCTGCTTAAATTCGTGCGTGAGTTAGATTAGATTTTTCCAAAACAAATCGAAATAGCTGTTTGAAAGAGCAAGTGCTTTCTTTATGGGCAGCATAACAGTATCGAGTATAGACACGAGGCAAGTACATTAGAGCGGGTTGCTTTCTGGAAATTAAAAAAATGTCATATGGAAATAATCTACAAATCATTCTAAACAAGTTTGACTATTGCTCGGTTTCGAGCCAGCAATTTTTAAGGTGAATTTTTTAGGGATCATACAGATGTTTCGTCATTTTTTGTGATACACGAATTGAATTCAATAACACAGTGCAACAGCTAATCTGGGGGGTGAGAAATTCCAAGTCAGGCTGATGGTACTAGGTCAGTATAGTAAAACCCTCATAGAGTTTGGCGTTCGTATGTGTCAGTTTTTTTTATGACCTTTTAAATTTTTTTTGTTATTTCCCATGGGTTTCCATCTTAACAAATTAATTTTTTCCAACCAAGCATACTAAATGGTCCAGATATACCAAAGCTGATTAAAAGTGACGCATTGAACAATATTTTGATTGACGCTGAATTGAATGCATGGCAGGCAATCAAAGAAGTGGCTTGTTCAACTACGCTGTTTCTGTCGCAAGGATGTTAAGAGCATTCTCGGAAATTGTTTTTTTTGCGAAAAACCATCAAGATAAGGAAACAATTTTACGAAAAACCCTTTGAGGGTTTTACTATTCTGACCTCGTACCATCACCTTGACTTGGAATTTCCCACCCCCCAGACCTAAAAATGTTCCACAGTGTAAGTAGATTGATTTTAATATGATAATTATCATTTGGCGAGTCGGCAATATCGAGCAATTCTATGACTTATCTCCCATACAATCGGGTATTAAGATTTTTTAAATTTCTCCTTAAACCTGCTGGCTCGAAACAGGTTTCAGACCCACGGTCAAATTTGTTCAGAATGATTTAATGAACGTAAGCAATTTTTTTGAAAAAAAAATCGATCCGCTCTAGTAAACATGCAGAGAAAAGTATGGTTTCAAAGGCGCATATGAAATCTTTATAGTCGAACTCACAATCCTAGTATAAAGAGAATATGTTAACTTAAAATTCATGAAATTTGAAGTTCAGAAATTCTAAAAATACCAAACCTGTAAATTATAAAAGCATGCCCGACAATTGGAATTTAAATCCACAAATCCCTCGTCACTGTGGGCAGTCATAACTTCGAAGTCGTTGATAATTTCGACTATATTATTAACCGCAACAATAATGCCAGCCTCGAAATCCAATGCAGAATAACTGTTGCCAACAGTTGCTACTTCAGATTGAGTAGGCGATTGAGAAGAAATGTCTTCTTTCGACGAACAAAGACCAAACTCTTTAAGTCACTCATTATTCCCGTCCTACTATATGGTGCAGAGGCATGGACGATGACAACAGACGATGAGTCGGCGTTACGGTTTTTGAGAGAAGGTTATGAGGAAGACTTATGGTCTTATGGTCCTTGGGGCATTGACAACTGTAACCACGACAGTCGATGGAACGATGAGCTGTATGAGATATCGTCGACATAGTCTAGTGAATTAGGAGACAGCGGCTACGATGGATAGCTCATGTCGTTCGAATGGATGAAAACACTCCAGCTCTGAGAGTATTCGACGTAGCACCCAGAAGCAGTGGAAGCAGAAGAAGAGGAAGACCACCACTCCGTAAAAAAGACCGGGTGGAGAATGACCTGGCTACACTTGGAATCTCCAATTGGCGTCAAACAGCAAAAAAGAGGAACGACCGGCGCCCTGTTGTTAATTCGGCTAGTTATAATAAGTTATCAATTTGTTATTCTCAAAGACCATTAATGAAACAACACAAATTTTATCCCAAGGTATTTAGTACTTTTGGGGAATGTATTAACCAACTTTTGGTTATTACGCTTTGTCTTCAGATTATTGGTGTGATCACTGCTATTATTATTCTAAAAGTTTATTATGGAGCTAACATAGTTCAATATCTGTATTTAAAGAGTTCTTAAATAAATCGTTACTTCCGTCAGAATAGTGCCTGCCCCCTCTCCCAGCATAGTTGACAGTTTAAAAAAAGATCATTTATCCACAAAGTTCTTATGGCAATTGGGAAATATGAATATTTCACATACGTCTTGGCACGCCATAATAATAATTGTTCACTTTACTCGAAAGCTTTCTGACGCTAATGAGCATTAAAATGCAACACTTTATTATGCCACGATGTTTGCTATGTCACAACAACAAAGGAGACGACACTTTTCCTGGAAAGTCTTACAAGTTTGCAACAATGCAAATGAATGCTACACATTTCGGAACTTAAGCGCTTGCAAACTTGCAACAATCAACACCAGCAATTTGCCATTGTGCCATGCAACAAGTTCTAGCAAAACATTGTTGCAAAACTCGACATTGTTGTTGGCCACGGAACCACGGCTGCACGGAGCCAAATGATAAATGTTCGAAAGTGCGGAAAGCTGCCGCTCGAAAAGGTTTGCAAACGCTATTATTTTTGAAGAGAAGCAACGCCGTTCCGTCCTATGCTAATAAGTCAAATCTATAAATACTTATATGCGGCAGTAATTCTTTGACGATTTCTTTACTCAAAGTAAAAAGTGTTTTTCTTTACCGTAGACACCGTTTACGCTTTTGTAACCGAGTTAAACACAGCGCGCCAGTCGTTCTTTCTTTTCGCTGTTAGGAGAAAATTTCAAATTCCAGGACCGTCTCCGCTTGGTCTTTCCGACGGAGTGAAGGTCTTCCTCTTCCTCACCATCGAGTATTCTCAGAGCTGGAGTGTTTTCATCTTCATTCGAATGATATGACCTAGCCAGCCTAGGCCGCTCTTAATTCGCTGAACTACAAGTATATCAATGTCATCGTATATCTCGTACAGCATCGTTCCATCGACTGCGGTATTCGCCGTTGTCAATGCGCAAGGAACCATACATCTTTCGCAGAACCTTCCTCTCGAAAACTCGTAACGCCGATACATCGTCTGTTGTCATCGTCCATGCCTCTGTACCATATAGCAGGACGGAAGTTATAAATGACCCATCAAGTTTTGTATTTGTTCGTCGAGAGAGGACTTTTTTACTTCTCAATTGTCTACTCAGTCCGAAGTAACACCTGTTGGCAAGATTTATTCTGCGTTTGTTTGATGACAGGAGATGTTTCGTCTTGCCCTCGTTAACTACCAGACCCATTTTCTTCGCTTCCTTATCCATTCTTTAGAAAGCAGAACTATCATCGCGGTTACTTAGCATTAGTTCCCTAGGACTACGCATCTCTACTCATATCTGAAGTCCACAGCCTGACATAACCTAAAGTGTTTAAATTTTAAATAAAGCAAACGATCACAAAAATCAATATTTGCATACAAAATACATAAGCTTTGACTGGTGGAATGCCCTTATAGACTATATACATATGTACTCGAATGAATATATGTAAGTGCAGAGAAAATTTATTCAAAAAAGTGCACAAACCATAGCAGCAAAAACATGGGCAAAAATAACAGAGCTAATACATGTCGGTATTTTATGTATGTGTATGTGTGTGCGTGTTGTTTGAAGGGTACGAGTATATACGGGGTTCGCTAAGCCTTCTGGCATGTGCGCGCTCGTTGAAGAGTTGGGTGACTCGATAGCCAGCGGCAGCTACGCCAACTTGGCAGACAAAGTTTTCTCGACGCATTAAGAAACAATAATAATAACATTGATGATGACGGCGCTAAAGGTGTTCTAAGGTGTGACGGTGTGCGACTGCTACGTTCTCGACAACAAATATACACATAAATGTCAGTTCGTACATACGAATAAATGTCAGTTTCTTTTGCTCTTCTCTTTGCTGTTCGCGACGACTACTCACTTGTAAAAACGCTCAAATCTGAGCTTTAAAATTGATAATGTAATTTACCAACTCAGCCACTCAATAAAAAGAGCAGAAGTCAACCATCGGCTTCACCGCGATTGAATCGCAGACGCAATGTTTTTCTATTTTTTGTGTTCGTGGTGTTTTTTGTCTTTGTTTTCCCAGTGCTTCCTGCTCAACAGCTTGCCAGCGATAACGGGTTTCACCCCAGTTGACGTTGTTTACATCCGGTTGTTGTCTGCTAAGCGACTTAAGCACGTTGCCATCTAGCAACATATACTTAGTTGTTATGATTGTTTCTGTACGGGTTCATGCTTGTTTAGCTACCTCAAATGAAATTGATGGTTTCCGCTGTGTTGCAGTCTCAACTAGACGGCATATGTAAATGTATATGTGTGTATGTATGTAGCCGCTGTAGCGACATTCGATTACTATTCAGGTGCGTGTGAATATGCTCAACGAAATTGCTCGTGAGTTGGCGCTGTCACCTCACTAACTCAATAAGGAAACTCAATTCAATTCATGGCTGCAACTAAAAACAAGTTTAGCTGGTAAAACCTCAAGACATCAGACAAAAGAATATATTCAAACATGCAGAGACACGTTCGCCAAAAAAAATCCGTCTACATCTATTTAAAGTACTTAAAGAATAAGTACTGAGCGAAATCAAGTTTGTGAAACCCTGAAGGAATTCGTCGGTGATCCTATGAACCTGTTTTATCTCTTCGATCGACGGAAAACGGGTTCCACGGAGCGGTAGTATCAGTTTGGAAAACACGAAAAAAACCACACGGATGCAAATCTGGTGGACATGGTGATTGATCGATAGTATTCATTGCGCTTTTGGCTTTAAATTCGATCACAATTATACTCTTTTTGAAAAAAAACTCAGCTTTCATACCCAAAATATCCACCAAGACCATCCGAACGGACTTACGAGAGTTTGTCAAGCTCTCTTGCCAACTTTCTAACACCTGCCTGACGATGGTCAAGCACCATTTCCTTCACTTTTAATATTTTCATCAGTTAATGACGTCGATGTTCGTCCTGAACGATCAGTGTTCAATGATCTCCCGATCGTCTTTGTCCCACTCGTAGGTTTATGTTTTGGATAAATTCTATTTTCGATATTTTTATCCATTGTAAAAATCCCATCGTACTACTGAGGTGTACCGTCTTAAGCAGCTGATGTAAATAAACTGATCGCGCTTATACATTTGTTTTAAATAAAGTCCTTATTTCTAATTAAATATGAACATATATATATATATATTTGCGTAATGCTACCAGCATTACTACTAGAGTTCTTTCCGTTTACTTAATTATAAATTAACTGGTGTGGACGTAGCACATAAAGTAAGCCCCTAACAGAAAAACTTTATTTTTTTATGCACCCTAGAATAGAATCTCACAATCTCACACTGAAAAGGTTTAAGGGAATATAACATAAAGAATGACACAGTGCAACTACTATAACGCCGGAATGCGAATGTGGAAGAAAAACTTTACGACAACTAAAATATGAAAAAGTCCCTGAAACAGATTACCATATTCAGACAGCGCTAATGGCGAGGAAGGACAGCAATAGCAATAACAACAACAAACATTCATATAAGTAATTTGTGCAACAGCTCAGCGGCAACCTGCTACGTGTTCGCCTTCGTCTGGTCTGTGGAAGTCAGAGGCGGAGCCGGAGACGCTTGAGTAGCTGCCACAGTTTTAGAGCTGAAAATTATGGGCAAGAACACACACAAAAGTGGTGCGTGCAGGATATAGCGTACAAACAATCACAACAACAATGCTTACATAAAAAACAATGTAAAAATTGCTGATGATGCTGATAATTGTGAGTGTAAAACAAAGGCAAACTACGCAATGTGGCTGGAAACAACTGCAATATTTGTGAACAAACCTCGAAATGTAAGTGGAGCGGTTTCTCACACCTTAGTGGAGAAGAGTCAACACCGCTTTAAGTAACGGGTGACCCAAGTAGAGGTACTTTATTCAATAGTTTTCTTTGGCAGATCTCACGTGAATCTCGCAGCTCGCAGTGAAGGAAATATAGTAGCTGCAACTGAAAGGGTATATGAAGACCGTGGAGAGCCGATTCGGCGCCGTTTGCAGCAACTCGGACTGACATATGGAACAACTTGGAGCATTTTACGTTGAGATCTTATTGAAAGCATACATAATACAGCTTGTGTAAGAACTGAAAATGCTAGACCTTACCAAGAGACATCGCTTTGCTTTATGGTCCATTTCTGGCTCAAAGGTTTTTTCAAACTAGGAAAATTGCCGAATTTGAGAGGAATAGCAAGTTTAAGAGATTCAATAACTGAATTTCATCCAGAAAAAGCGCGGCATTACCGCAGCATGATAACCGATTATTTTATACCTGAAATTGAAGCTCGTAATCTCGACGACATTAGGTTTCAACAAGACGGCGCCAATTCCCGTTTTGGCCGATTGGGCCCCACGGTCGTGTGATATCACACCGTTGGACTTTTTCCTGTAGAAATATGTAAAGTCTAAAGTCTATGTGGACAATCCCGCTTCGATTCAGGCTTTGGAGGAAAACATCAGGAGTGTCATTCGCCAGTTACCAGTAGAAATGCTCGAAAGAGTCATCGAAAATTGCACTAAACGGATGGACCAACTGAGACGTAGCCGCGGCCAACATTTATAAGAAATAAGCTCCAAAAAATAAATGCCAAAGATTGTTCTTTCGAATGAAAAAAAAAACATTCCTCATTAAATCTGAAGTTTCCGTGTTGTTTCTTTAAAGAAGTAGGAAACCTCGAAATGGAGCACCCTTTATAAGCGTGTTGACAAATGGAAAACTGGAAGAATTTAAAGACGAAATAATGCTCAAGACACTCAAATTATTATCTGGCGGAGTAAATTTTACGTTTTTCAACTTTTGAAAATTATACTATAATCTTTTTTAAAAGCTTGGACAAAAATACATACCTTGTCACATAGCAAAATATGCGTGTATCCGAAAGTGGCATACTTTAGGAAATTATCTAGATGTTGTGTTGCTATTGATAGATTGCGTAACATTTTTCAGTTATGTTAAACTTATGCCATATATAAAGAAAATAAACATACGAATTTACATAAATCCTGAGTGTGCGTGCCAGCATACAAAATTCTACCTACAAAGGCTCACCCCTGCAAGTGCTCAAGTGGTGTAAAAAAACACTATAGTTGTCACGAAAACAGATGAAAGTGTGAGGTACATCAGCGAATTGAATTCAAAACCCCCAGAAAAGTTGAATCTGATCAGGCAAATTTCACATTTTATTGAAGAGGAGTGACATTAAGACTACTAAGTTTCGCATTAAGAGGACGTTACCACTAGGGACCAATTCTGCCACTACAACAACAATAACAACTAGGGACGAAGGTAATTAGTCAATATTAAGAAACAAGCGTTCTTCCAATAGCAACCAATATAAAATGTGTTCAGCAACAATAATTCACATTTCTCTTCACAATAATTTACTAAGCTTAAAGTCTACTTCAAGCGGCAATTTAACAAAATTTGTCTGGTTTTACACACAGCCGTGTAATAAAATTCGATACTTTAAGTCCGCCACTTTTTGTCCATTGTTATCTATTTCAGCACATTACCTACAAACACTAGCTGTCTGTTTTTTTTTTTCCTTTGCTTCTTTTGGAAATGTAATATTTTTATCATAGATACTTTTTCATGAGAAGCTGCTACTACATACATACATACATACGAAACGTAGCACTGCCAGTTGGCTGGCTAGTGAGACCACTTCTCCTGGCTGACATTCATGACTTTGCATATTTTATATGCATTTTTTCCCAAAACTGCCACTGAATAATGCATAACTGTTTTTGTCGAGTTCTTCTTTATCTCTGCTCCTTCTGCATTTCTGCTCAGCTTTACGCGCTTAAACATATGTGTATATATATGTGGTTGTATATTTGTATATATCCGTTGATTTTGGATTTAAATTCTTATAATCTCATTTTGTTGTATCCTGCTCGAGCTGTTTTTGATTTTCATGCTCATTGAGATTTACATTTAGCAGTTCAGCTAAGCAAACAATGAGGTTGAAGCAATGAAGTTGTTAATCCGTAGCCTAATATCAAATAATAGTATCAAATTAGTTGCGCTGAATAAGAGATGTGTGCGTTTTTCGTCAATTGTTTGCTTATTGTAGCTTGTGAATTGCAAAAACAACAACGGCTTGTCGATAATGCTTAGAAAATTCGACGAAGTGAAGAACTTCAAAATGTAGCGAAAACTAAAATTTTATGCTAAAACAAATAAATTTCTAAATTTAAGCAATTCATAGTTCATTCAGAGTTTATTTGCATTTAGCATCCGCTTTGTTGGCATTTAGGGCGGGGGTTTTTGGCTATTTATGTGCCCTGTGCAATAGGAATTCCGCAAAATTTAAAATGGCGGAAGTGTACATAAGTGCAGTTGTATTTACGCTGGCATGCTGGTACATGTATACATTTTTCATAACATTACATAATACATTTTAAATATTAATGCGAATCCGCAGAGCACATCCGGGCTGGAAGCAATCGACGTTGTGTTGCTCCCGCTGCATTTGACACACATATCCACTGGGACACATAGCAAGTGTAATTATATACAATTTATTAAATGAGGTTGAGCTGAATGCAAGTGCACCTTTAATGAAGTAAATGAAAATATTTCGAAAATTCACTGGCCTGTGGTCATTTAGCAATTTTTCGTATTTCTACAACAACTTAATGTCTCAAAATAGATTTTGCAAATCCTGAAGAATAAATATGTATGAGTTAGAATTTCCAAGTACATAGAATAATAATTAAATAAATTATAGATAAATATATTTGTTGTTTAGACGTATTGACAATTGACTTCACTCATTAAATTGCTTACGTACTGCAATCGTACCAGGCTTACGAATACATATATATCTATTTTGTAATCCACAGTGAAGCTAGCTGAAATTATCTGCAAAATTAATTTAATTTCATATGTTAATAATTAATTTTTTTCGTAAATTCGGAATTCCAGTCACTAATTTGATATCTGGAGACGAGATTTAAGCCTGAGAAAGAGCTTATCTGCCTCGGAGAGTTTTCTGCATATACTAATTACTTACTTCCCTCGCCACTCTCTGAGTTTTCAATTCGAGGTCTGTTTTCTGAGCTAATTTCAACGTTTAAAGACCTTCCAACAGTCGGCAGTCATATAATGAACGCTTGCATAATCACGTATACGCCGAGGCTTACAGTCACTGCACATATTATATTTAATGATTAAAGCTGCAGCGAAGTGCAAATCAAAAAGCGACCATATGAAGAGCTATAAAAATGCGCACAGCACACACATATGTACATACATGCAAAATGTGCGAAATAAAAGTGCGTGCACGCGTCAGAGCCAACGCCCAAAGACAACAATAAAGTTGCAACAAAACAACAATGAAATACACAACTGCATTCAGCAAACACATACACACTCACACACGACGAACAAGTGCAATTGTGTATATCACCACATTCGCTTGCCTCTACTCACACACATCCGCACACATACGCCGTGTGTTTGCGCATGTGTGCGTGTATATACACACTTGCAGCATGCAACTTGTAACAAAATGCATCGGCGAGCAGCGAGCGAAAATGAATGGGAGCGCGTAAAACGTGAAACGCTGGTCAGTCGGCGAATAGGTGCAAATGAATGAGTATGCGCCGCGCTCTCTGTGTGCGCGCGTGCGTGCGTGTGTGTTTTTGCAACTGCATATAAAGCCATTTACTATATACGACACACACACACACACACACTACCATAATGACGTAAATTCACATTTATTATAATCAATGTTCACGTTTACGCATCGACAACCCACACACACACACGTACATTTATGCATTCTGCATGCGTGAATGCAAATACAACGTAGGCAGCAGAGTGGAAGGGTGTGAGCGCGGTGAAGATGGCAAAAGCATTGTTCGGTTGCACACACCTACAACCTGTCTCTTATACACATCTAGATGTGTATAAGAGACAGCACGTACATTTATGCATTCTGCATGCGTGAATGCAAATACAACGTAGGCAGCAGAGTGGAAGGGTGTGAGCGCGGTGAAGATGGCAAAAGCATTGTTCGGTTGCACACACCTACAACAGCGCAGGGCAGTTATGGATGCTCACAAGCGTATACGCCCATACACGCACACGCACACGCACATCGAAAATGTCGCTTACAGCTTACGATAATTACGTCTGGCCTCGCAAAGTACGCCCCCGCTGCGACAAGTGCGTAATGAACGCCCGCACACACTCACACAGGAAGCCATATCTATCGATGTTTCAGTCACGATGCATTTACCTGCGCCACCACACGGCGTATGAGTAATATGCACTTCGGTTTCGCATGCTGCTCGGCATTTTGTCGATGGCCCACTGAATTCAGTTTTAAGTTTCGTAAGGTTTTACTGAAATATAACGCAATGGGAGAGTGTGCCGGCCCACAGTTAGAGTAAAAAAATTTGGGTGTTGCATTATCGGTTACCAAAGCAGTATAAAATCTGCCACATTCAAAACTTTCCAATATGCTTAGAACCACTGCCATTTTCCAACTCTCTTCGGAGGTCTTTCACTTAACGATTTACACTGACTAAACCTCTTTTTTACAACAAAACGGTACTTTTCGCATACAACGTATCGGTTTCAAGAGATGTTAGTTCTAAATGGAATTTCGCCGTCAAAATTTTTGAAAGCGCTAGTCTCCATTCAAATACCCACATTACAAAACAGTGCTCAGTATTGAAATAATTTATTTTGTCTTGCATAATCATTCACAAACCGCTTCTAGGCTTGTGCTCATATACGTGTTTTGTGCATTTTTGGTTTTGAATATGGACGACATTTTGGAAACGTGTCGTTGAGGTCGGATGTAGAACACTTTCGTGTACACGCCACACATGTGCCTAGATATGAATGTGTTGCATGGCCATCGCCACAGTCTGGCACATTGAGTTTGAGCACAGGAAATTCACTGTGCAACTGCAGTTCGGCCGTCAGGCGGGTGGCCGTTCGAGCGATTTGAGCCACTTTAATATGTCAACGTCGGATGTCGAGTTGGACTGCATTGTGTTGCAACGAGTTGAGCCACATACAACAGCTGCTTTATGTACGTCCGCGCACACACACACGCACACAGCTGTACTGGTATGTCGTGTTGTCGAAAAATGCATGTTTAAACATATTTATGTTGTGTTTGTGCAAGAATATATGGATTTAATTTATCAATTATTAATTGCATCTGGCAGCTGATGTCAGTTCGGTTAGCACAAATGCATATCCCCACATATGCTTACGCATTTGTGTATATGTGTATCTGTGTAGGTATGTGTCACTGTCGTATGCTTTGTAACTGTTTATGTGTCTGTTTGTACGCATACAAATAAAGCTGCACAGTAATGACATGGTGGCACATACATACACACATATTTATTTTGCATACATGAGCGGCCCGCTTTACATAGAGAATTACAAATACATGCGCACATGAAAAACATATATACAAGCAATTTGTTAATAAATATGTACACTCTATTGGTGAGAACATGGCAGGACCATGTCCTTCTGAAATTAGGTCAACTTTTAAAGGTTTTCTTGGGTACTACAGCCTGATACACCAGCAGTTATATATATATATATATTTATGTGCCTACATAAATACATATTTTCAGACTATCAATTTTAAAGCAGGTTTCTGGAATTAATTGTCAGGAAATTTTGCAAAAAGTAACTGTTATTCCGAATAATAAACACATTAAGTACTGGGTGGTGTTCTCATAAGAAAGATTATAGTCCACCGTCACCAAACTGGTTGGACCTTGTCAGTGTAGTTTTAGGCCTGGCCTGGCCTTACAAGATATTCACCATGCGCCAAATCTTGGAAAGACCCGTGAAAAGAGAATCGACGCACACCACTTCTTCGTTGATTTCAAAGCTACTTTTACAGTACGAAAAGGAGTTGCCTATATGCCGCTATATCTAAATTTGGTTTGGCGGATGTGTAAACTGACGTTGAGCAATACCAAAAGCTCCGTCAGGATCGCGAAGACCGCCTCCGACTCATTCGATACCATACGAGGTTTCGGACAAGGCGACTCCCTATCGTATAACTTCTTCAACCGCTGGAGAAAATAGTTCAAGCTTCAGAGCTAAATACAAAAGGTTCAATCTTCTATAAGAGTTTGTTTCTGCTGAAGCACACCGATGATATTGATATTATTGGCAAATGGACCTGTTAGTGAATGAGGGCAAGATGTTATATCATCTGTTATCAAACAAACAGTCGTCGCCGTCGTGACTTAACTCTGACGTCACTTTTGACATACATAACTTCGAAGTCGTAGAAAATTTCATCTATCTTAGAATCAGCATTAGCCCCAACAATAATGTCAGCCTCGAAATACAATGCAGAATAACTAATGCCAGTTGGTGCTACTTCGGACTGAGTAGGCAATTGAGAAGTAAAGTCCTCTCTCGATGAACAAAGACCAAATTCCGCAAGTCACTCATCATCCTCGACCTACTATATGGAGCAGAGGTAGGGGCGATTACAACATATAAGTCGACGTTACGAGTTTTTGAGAGAAAGGTTTTGCTGAAGATTTATGGTCCTTTGGTCACGGCGAATATCGCATTCAATTGATGAACTCTATGAGATATACGACGTCATTGACGAAGTTCAGAGAGTCAAGGGACTGCGGCTATGCTGGCTAGTTCATATTGTCCGAATTGACGAAAACATTCCAGCACTCAAAGTTTTCGATGCAGTACCCGCCGGGGTAAGTAGAGGAAGAGAAGGCCACCGCTCCCTTAAAGAGACCAGCTGGAGAAGGAGCTCGCTACACTTGGAATCTCCAAATGACGCCAAACAGCGAAAAGAAAGAACAACTGGCGCGCTGTTATAAACTCGGTTAAAACGCCAATAAAGAAAAGGAATATCTTTAAATTACATATTTTTTAAGTTGAAAACTACTACTACTAACAAAATCACTGCAAATAAGTGGAGGAAGGAAGAAAGAAAAGGATGGATTTGCAAGTTTGATAGGCATACCTGGTGTTATTTAAAATATATAGCATATAAATGAAACCTCTCACACATATGCTCTTATTGACTCAACAATCGGCCTTTCTTTTTTTCTATTAAATTGAAAGAAAGTCATTTCGTGCCTTGGTAATTCTCTGATTCCGACCGCGTACAATATCGATAACATCAAGGACCCAAAGATTATATATACATATTCATTAACATCAACGTACAGCCAGACAATAACGTCCTTCTTTACTCTGAATTTAACTATAAAAGTATTTATAGCCCTAATTTTCAATAGTTTCTAACTAATGCAAAGGTCAGGCTGCCTTAAATATGCCGTGTCAACTCCTTTGAACTCTCACAGAAAACTTTCGCAAATTTATAAAATGCCTCTGTTGTCTACTCTCAAAATAATGTTTTACAGTAAACAAAATTAAGGTAAACGCTTGTGCATTAATTTGAATGTAAGCGCAATGAATTTGGAGGGATTCTAATTTGTGAACACTCATACACCTTTGTTGTGCCATTAAATACAACTAAAATACTGCAACAATAAAACACTGATGAGATAAAATTTAGCACAAACATTCCATTGAAGTAAAGTTTGTCCGACAACGAAATTTGCATAAACATTGTGCACACAATCGTCGCCAGCTAAAGCTCCACAGCAATCCCAACAGTCGATGGGACTAATTCGAAGCTTAACCAGTGCGCATTCTATATAAGACCAATCTTACTGAATGAGTCAGTTTGTTATTCACTTTAAAAAGAATAATTTTTTCCCGCTTATTGCTTCATTACTTCGGTATATCTAACGCACTTGCTTCCCTTTACTTTTCTTAAATTTACTAAATAATTACTAACTGTAGGAGTTTAGCTAGCTTTTCACGCCTTAATCGACGATCTTGTATAGAAAACGAAGTAAAATGTTGTCAATACTACAATATTATATATACA
This sequence comes from Bactrocera latifrons, assembly GCF_001853355.1. Classification (NCBI taxonomy): domain Eukaryota; kingdom Metazoa; phylum Arthropoda; class Insecta; order Diptera; family Tephritidae; genus Bactrocera; species Bactrocera latifrons. The sequence continues at coordinate 221,819 of NW_017535908.1, read as the reverse complement.
TATATATATGTACGATTTCTGCATGTTCCGAAATATGAAAGTAAAAATCAATTAACATATAGAAACATGCCTAATCGTATGAGCCGCAGCATTAGTTCCATCTCCAGCTAACAAATTATTACAGTAAAACTTTTAAGCATGTCTGAGCGGAAAGAGCATATTCAGCCAGTTAGAATGATGCATTGCTAACAGTGGCTCCGAAAAGTACACTGCGAAAAAGACGCGAGTTTCATCGAAGGAGAAACTATAAAAATCGACGAATCACAATCGAATTGTTTTAGCGTTCATTAAGAATTCATAGAACGTAAAGGCAGGATTTCAGCTCAAATAGTTACAATGCACTTGAACTCATAACTCGAATCCATGACCACCGCGATCACGTTTGCAGAAGTGCAGACGCTGAACCCAATTTTCGACGGCACTCATGGTTAAATCGGCCTATACTGCTGCAATTTCACGTTCGATATTCGTACGCAGCTTATCAATCGTCGCTTGCTTCACGTAGCCCCACAGGAAATAGTCTAACGGACTGAGCTATTTCGTGAGATACCACATTTATCAAACATGGTTTTTACTAAATTGACTGTGACATTCGCTGTGCGGCTTGTGGTGCCGTTCTTTTGGAACCACTTATTGTCCAAGTCCATATCATCCAATTTGGGGCAATTGCAATCATTGAGCGGTAGCGATTCCCATTCACAGAAACGTGCCGGTCTTGATCATCACGCAAAAGTATGGCACATTGTAATTTTTTCGTGATGCAATGGAAGTACGTGTCCCCCACACTGCCTGACCAATAACGCAGATTTTGCCTATTGACGAAGCCATTATCCACAACAACGTCACAGAGGTGCCCAACGCGTGAGAACGACGTGTGAGAGACTGATTTGGGGTTTCCTCAAGTCATGCGCTAGCCGCAGCAATATTCTCGACACTATGTTCATTTCTTTGTCGCATTGGCAGCCGAACATTTTGTACTGTGCCTGTGGACTCAAATTTTTCTCTAGATTTTTCTCAATTGTTGATCTGACAGGATGATTATAAGGACCATAAATTGGTCGTAGCGCTCTCAAAGTTGAGGCCACTGACTTCGAATTTCTGTAACAAATTTTAATACAAACGAATCGTTGTTGGATCGTATATCTTTCCATACTAAGAATAAAATATAACGAGGAATTTTCTTAGAGTGCATCGAACAAAGCCGAAACTGCAATTGTTGAGCAGAGAGTGAACATTTATTCACGTGCATATGTGGCATGTGTGTGCTTATTAGCTGGTGCATGCAGCATTTGCGCCGAATGCTCAAATTGTCTACGTGTCTAAGTGGAGCTGCCAGCGTTCGCAGCGCCGTATTCCTACTGCAGCGAAAACTGTCGCATTCACTATTCACTGCCTCTGCAGTGTGTTGGCGGCTGTGTAATCGCTTTTAAATTAGTTAGTTACAAGTGTACACAATGCCACGCGCAACACAGTCACTCGCCGCTCCAAATGCCTCATTATTTATATGTGTGTGTGTGCGTGTTGAAATGTCGGCATGTGTGAATATATGCAAGCGCACAATGCCGCAAACTCACACAAACGCTTATGCAAAACTTGTAATTCTGCCGACAAGAGCGGAGGCTAGCGCCATGGCTGGCGGGGGGACCGAACTGCAAACGCGCGACAGTTAAAATGCTTTTTAGCGCATGCATCACACTCACACAACCGAAAGCAGCAGGACAGCACACATGCAAACACTTCTCTTATACATATATATTACTATGAATGTGTTGATGCATAGGTATACAGTTACTTCTAAAACTTCCATGTGCGCATAATACAGTGGGACCGCTTGAATAGATTTGCCTGTGTGTTTGTGGAATTCTGCAATTGCAGAAGTGTGCTTTCTAAAGAGCTCCGCGCTGCTGCTAGACCAAACCGTAAGGACAACAATATGCAGCACTATTAGCAGTACAAGGGCAACAACATGCAGGCATATATCATTCGTCAGATACCAGCCCAAAGATAAATGTTGTACTCGTAAATGCACAATTAACACGACGCCATGACTCAAAGTGCATTTTAGTGCTCATTTTAGCCAACGGGAAATACGACTATTTGCATCACACACGACCAGAGTACTGCAGCGCACTATTGTTCACTTCTCGTGGACTGGGACTTACTGATTTTAGCACAAATTATAGGAGTTCATTTGAATGTTCATGCTTTCGCACTTTGATTTACTTCAATCGGCCATGGCTAATGGAAGAAGAGTACTTAGCATATGCTCCTACATTGGATTCGTATGCGCAACCAAGTATTCCGCTAATGCGGTTTTTTTATTATTTTTTACGGGTGTAGACACCGCTTACGCGGTTATAGCCAAGTTAGCAACAGGACTCCTTTTATTTGCATGTGGCCCCAATTGGAGATTCTAAGCGAAGCCAGGTCCATCTCCGCCTGGTCTTCCCAACGGAGTCGAAGTCTTCTTTTTCCTCTGCTTCCTTCGGCGTGTACTGCATCGAAAACTTTCAGAGCTGGAGCGAGCCAGCGTAACCGCTGCCTTTTAATTGGCTGAACCATGTCAATGTCGTCGGGAATCTCGTACAGCTCATCGTTCCATCGAATGTGGTATTCGCCGTGGCCTACGCACAAAGGACCATAAATCTTTCGCAGAACTTTTCTCTCGAAAACTCGCAACGTCGACTCATCAGTTGTTGTCCATATAGCTGGACCGAAATTATGAGTGACTCATGTAGTTTGTTTTTCGTTCGTCGAGAGAGGACTTTGCTTCTCAATTGCCTACTCAGTCCGAAGTAGCATCCGCTGGCAAGAGTTATCCTGCGTTGGAGAAAGCAGAACTAAAGGCGCGGGTGTTGAGGCCGATGATATCAATATCGTCGGCACAAGCCAGCAGCTGTACACTCTTATAAAATATTGATTAAGTTCTGCAGTTCGAACCATTTTCTCCAGCAGTAGATTGAAGAAGTCGCACGATAGGGGGTCACCTTGTCTGAAACCACGTTTGGTATCGAACGGCTCGGAGAATCCTTCCCGATCCTGACGAAGCTTTTTTTTGCTGCTCAACGTGAGTTTACACTTATTTCGTTTGCCATGGTCGTCATCAACAGGGGGGTCACTCATCCAAGGCTTGTTGTTCCTTTTCATTGGTATGATTTTTTACRYGGCGGGTCCCAAACCCAGCGCACAACTCTGCGGAGAGGCTGTTTCGCTGTCTCTCTTTAGCCCGCCTTCAAACGGATGTTCTTAGGAAGTAGTGAGCTGCTTGACTCATATGTAAAAGAATTCTTTCTGGCCACTCCCAAGTGAATGGTGATCAGAGAACTTTCCTCACTTACGTGAACTTGTACACATGATCCCATCCTCATCGCAAAGAATTACATACTAATATTATTTTAGTTTTACCCGAAATATCCGTAAGTTTAAGGCGTTATATTTCAATACATCACTTCGGTTTATGGTGCCGCTACATAAACACATGGAAAGAGACATGATTTAACTGTTGGTAAACCTCTCAATGGCAAGTTTTTGATGCGATGCATCAGCTTGGTTCGCTGTTACTTGGAAGCTTTTATAATAATCAGTACATCACTGTGAGCGCTCATCTGCTGCCATTACCACTGATATGTTGATAATGATGATGCCTGCGCTAGGCTTGATGAGCTAATGGTGATTGCTTGCAGAGACGACTCTGATACTGCCACTCTGCCTGGTAGGCACTTTGCTGCTTCGTACGTGCTCAACCTAAAAATCACTCAATATCCACACCCACACCCTTCAAATTGACTTTCAACATGCGCCTGCCACACGCGCGCTGCCTCAAGAGCACTACACACATCCATATTTAAGTACGTATTTCTAAAACAAAGTTCAGTTATTTGCTATTTGCGATGTAAGTATGTATGTGTGACACGCTGACACGCTGACAAGCTGCCTCGCTCGCCTCGAGGCGCAGATCCAATATAACTTCAGGCATGGATGGATGGGCCCCCACACACTTTATTGCTTAGTATGTGTAGATGCGCAACATCACAGCTTCGCATTGCATGCAGCCGGAATGCCAAATGATTTCTGACAACTAAATTCATCGCAGTCCTAGCATGCCGAAGTTTTACTGCGCGCCTTCACGCTTACAACGAGCACGGAAGTAGATTTCAGAGTGATTTACCCACCGCTTGGCGTGCAGACAGCCAGCCAATCCAGGGAAGGTGATTGCCTGCAGACGAAACAAAAACACGCCACACAACGGGCAAGCCTCAGCATAAGCCAACTATTCGCATATAATCTTGGTGCCTTCGTTGGTGCGCTCCGAATCGGCTGTAATAAGAAGAGACGTAAGAAGAGAGCAATACAAAGAAAAGGAAGATGTTTTGAATAAATGCACGAACACTTCCGCCTGATTAGCTGATTGACAACATATTTTACGCTTCGATGTCACGCTTACTCTCGTCCACAATCCTCCCACCTTCGGTATGTTTCCGTGTGAATTGTATGTAGATTACAATTCAACAAAATGACACCCGCCGGACATACAGCGCACATCTGTCCCCCGCCACTCGTAGTCCTGCAAAGAACTAACCTAACTTGCAAATACGTACATATGTAGTTATTAGATAAAAATGTTTATTTTTTATTTAACATTTTTTTGGCAAGGCGAAAATTGTTGCAGTAGGGATATAGTCTTATAATTGAAATCAAGGAAATCTGGGATGCTTACCAAGGCTGGAGGTTTCGTCTTGTCAATCAACTTCACAAAATTACGGGTAATAATTCCTCATCACTTGGCCAAAGTCATGAAACATTGAACTCTGACCCAAAGAGGCAAAACTTGTAGCCGTGAAGAAAGAGTAAATACGCACGCACCAGACTTTCAACATACACTGGATCTACAATCGGCTTAACAGCATGTTATAGATATACTCTCGAAAATTATGACTGCGAAATATGCCGAAGACAGCATTTATTGGATTAGCATATTAGCAGATCAGACACGATACCTCTGCATGATTATTTATATTTAGTATCGGAGAATCAAAGCTTTGTTACAAGTTCAAAAGTAGAACGCGCAAGGAGGTGATAAGTTCAGACGGAGCCCAGTGTGAGTATTTTCAAAGAAATAATATCTAAGACAAAAGTTTGGCAGCAAATCATATTCAGTTTAGCTGAACTAATTGGACTTAAGGTCATTGAGACATTGTTGTGAAATTCTTGGAGCTGCACAATATTAAGCAAGAGCTCATATGATAATAGTTTAAAAGTTAAATAATACAAAGTAGGAACTTTTTCACTAAATTAGTCATGTTTCATAAAGGATGATCTAATTCGAGATTCCCTAGTTTTTTAAAGAAAAAGCACAAAAATTTTCAAATTTAATGGGGAATATTCAACATCATTCGAAGGAACACTCTTTGCAATATATTTTTTGAAGATTATCTCTTTCAAATGTGGCCGTACCTACGTCTCAGATGGTGCAGCCTTTGAGTTCAATATTCGATGACTCGTTCTAACATTTCAACTGGTATGTTGATTGATAAACGTGGAATGCACCGCGACCTTAAGTATGTTGTGCACTCTCCTAATTCACAAAGACTCACCTAGCACCAGCATATTGATAAAGGCCAATATGCTGCTGGGTGCTAGCGAAGCAATGTGATCCTTATTTGGAAATATAGAGCCAAGGGCCTACAACCTGCGTCTGCAGACTGCTGTACAGTCAATTTGCAGGTGCTCTGATGCTGCAGGTTTGCTGCCACAGGTGGCAAGTTACGCAAGAAGGCAGGCCCATGTTGTGCCGCTTGACTATCGCTAATTATGGTTGCGTTGGAGGTTTTTCTCTATGCACCGACTTATGCCAAAGGCTTGTGCCAGAAATAAACTTCCCATAGGTATAAAGAGTTTGGTACGTGCTCCTGGAACTCCTGCACCGATTATAACCCACGTCTTGAAGCCGCCTGTATACCACTTGATTGTACTATCCCTAAGCAGTAGCTTGTGAATGAAATCATTCTATTCAGCCTTACCGCCAAAAGTAACCTTGAATTTCATGGTGAAGTTAATCTTTCTGGTAATGCTGTCCTTTGGGAGAAAGGCCAATGATATTGTATAAATTAATTCTTTCATCCGCTGGGACGAGATTATCTTACCTCTCACACACCTGACCGATCGCTAGATGAAGTGATGTGAACTCAAGCATGACTTAAAGTGCTGCCGTCGGAAAACTCCGCATTGCATCCGACATGCAGATACACGCGAGTATTTCTAAATTCGATAGTTGGAGCCCTACCGTAGTCTTCAAAGCTTTTGAGTCACAGACCACATCCCCATACGTGATTATCGGCCACACAATCATGAAGTACAACCAATCCGAACCCTTCTTTATGGTAAGAAGATCAATTGTGGAAAAGAGCTCTGTCCCTAAGGACAGGAGAAGAACATCTAGAATCTCATGACAAAGTTACGAAAAAGTCGGTACAGTTGTTCAACATTATGGTGAACAAAAACATCAAACAGACAGTGGACGACAATGAACTGTAAAAATGTGGCTCTAGGCAAATGAAGGTAAAACCCTGGAAATTTAAAATAATAAAATTACTTAATATTTCTGACATGAAAAAGTTCCCTCAAATGCAGTTCTTGAAGTCTATATTTGGTCATATGCAATGTATATATAAGATAATTACAAAAATTGCAATAAATTTAAAGTGACAATAACAATCTGTATTGCTTGCGATCTTTTTTAAACGTAGTCGAAGTACTGATCCAAAAAATTCGAAGTCACTCGGCATTCGGAGTATAAACGCATACAATCGACGTCCGCTTTACCAGCCACAAAAGCATTCGTGTAAGCAACAGCGATACTTTCCTTTCCAGGTCTTCAAAAATATTAAAAACGTAAATAAATGCAATGGAAGAACTTACATTCAATCAGCTCACCTTAAAACCACATCCATTATCTCGGAAAACATGCCAACATGTTCGTCTACTTGTGCATTTTGGCAAATGGAACGCAACAAGCATTGATGTCCATTACCATGCTGACGCTCCATCAGTACTTCCAATAAAGTGTAGACAAATAAGCGAGAATCATCTGTCTCGAAATCAGCCAGCTCTTGGAAGTGTTTCATGGAACGTGCAAAAGTATTCTCCCATTTATCCCATGGATAGGTGGGCACCGCTGGTAAAGGATAGAAGCCACCTTGAATATTATTTATAGAGACTATCGAACGCCAAGCGATGGGCTCATCCACATTTACAGTAGCTATTGCGCCGGCGTCTATCTGAAATTAGTTGTGAGTTAAAAAAAAAAAACATGTTTTAGTTTCTTTTGAATTTTTGTGAGCCCTCATCAATTCCCATAAGGTTCAAAAGATTTACACGCAGTTACTTCACAAATGGTGTTTCCTCACAAGATATCCGAAACTTTGAAATAAGTGTTTGTCACTAACCACGAAATAAAAATCGTAAGATCCTTTTTGGACTCTTTATCTATATATAACTAACAGCGAAGACTAGAGAAATTTGACTGCATTTCGGGATTCTTGAGGTCCTGGCTTAATAATAGATTTACGGAAATTTAATGCTTCCGACGGCTCATAAGTGAAGGATCTTGTTGCTAAAAAAAAACTCAATAATCAAGTCCTATGATTTCACTTCGCATCATGCTCCTCGTTTCGAGGGCTTGGGAATACTACACACTGTTATTCACTGACTTGTCTGAAGTAAACTTCTGTTGTTACATTTCGTTTTGCATTTGCATTCCAGTACCTTGACTAGCCCGCCTCCTTCGAATATTAAAGTGCGCTTTTGACGACGGAAGTTCACAAACTCGGTCAGGTTTGCGCCGCTCTGTATTGGACTCAATTTGGCGGAGAACAATTCAGCATTCAACAGCGCAATTCCCAGGAAATAAATAACAAAATGCATATTAACTCTTAGAATTTTTGAATGCACTAACTTTTTCCCGTTAAGTCGCGTAGTGATAACCTCACTTGGAACCGACCTGCAGCAAATTGAGATGTCAAGCCGCCGAACGCCGACCTGCGAACGACGCTGTGTACCTTAGCAATTATGATCGAGCGGCAAAAGCAGCACAAGTGAGCGGCATATCGGCTTACTACTATGGATATAAGAGAAATTTGGGCGTTGAAGATAAACATGACAGAATAAATATTTTGTTAAAATATTAGTCCGATTATTAATCGAGTTGTCAAAGAGCTTCATATTAAATTATACAACCACACATGTTATGTACACAAAGTTATAAAAAGGTACTAAAAAGGAGACGTCTGCTTGCTACTTCATAGGTTTGCTCTACTTTTTAGCGCTCTTGGTGCCGTTACCATGCTGACGTAGTAGTTTTGATGATGTTTACGATGAATCAGAGATACTGCTAATTCAGTTAATTTTCGACACAAACAAAACAACAAGCGGAGCTAACAGCAGAACTGCTAGCCGTTGGCAGCCATGACCTTTGACATGTCACCTGCACAAACACATTTGTGCCGTGCATATATTGATGGTCGACCAAGTAAGTGGGAAAGGTGAAAACAGTGCACACTGTCATACGAGTCGTAGACCCACAGAATCACCAACTGTTTTGTTGTAATTCGAATTAACTAAGACTAACAAACTAATAGCGTAAACTTAAGGTGTGACTAATGGGAACGACAATCGAGAGAACAGACGGAGAAACCAGCCAAAGTGAAACATACAGCCACCCGCTTCGAAAAACTAGTCCTCTTAGCTATTCTTCTTCAGCATAGAAATGAGGACAGACTGCTTTATGTGATCCAAAATTTAAGTACCATGTTCGTACACACTCTCTAATGCCCGTTTGCGAAAGCAATGCTGACGAATTAGAGGTATTATGGCGTAATTGCAACAACTACAACAACAACATGGGTACGTAAAATGCATTAACTTTGCTAAGTAAAAACTCGTCGTGGTATGGGCTTGCACAATCGCTCGTGAATGCATTTGAATGGAGAAGATATCACCTTTCCACCAACAAAGCCTTTGAGGCAAATGCTTTAACTAAAGGTAATCTAATATTTCGAGTTAAACCTGCATAACTGAAAAGCGTCCCACTTCTTCAAACAACCACTCTCTCTCTCTTGTTTTTTATCATACGTGTCTGCGATTAAGGGACTTCTCACAGCTTAATCTATGTATGTGAGTGTTTGTAGTTCGTCGGCAAAAGTTACCTTCCGATTCGTTTTCAAAAATACCGTATGAATTACGTGGCAGTCGACCATGTCCATATACAGTCAGGAACATGTGTATTTACATAAGTCGTCAGCACTTAATAAGGTTTCTTCTCTGTCTACTGCTCTATTCTAGGTTTTCTATCTCTCATTATGTGTGTGAACGTAAGTGTGTGTTGTAATGTTAGCAAATGCGTAAATGTTAAATGGGTAATTTCTGCACTTAACTCTTTCACTACTTTCGCTTGCAAAGTTGTAAGACTCAAATCGTTTAAAGCTTCGAGTTAAGTATATTCTGGGCTTAACTCGAACAAAGATGAATGTTGTCGTTAAATAATTGTTGAACAAAAAGATCTGTATGTGTAAGTGCTATATGTATGTGACTAGGTCTAATAGTCGAATAAGTCTCGTCTTTTGCACAGTAACTGAAATACTGCATACAAAGCTCTTCTGAAGCTCTGCGTGCAAGAGCGTTATGGTAGGGCAGGAGGCGAGTATATAAGATTCGTTTGGGAGTACTTTGATGTGGAATATTATAACATTGAATAATTAAATTTTTAATTTTTAATTATTTTATACTTTTTGTATGCCCTAACGGTGTAACTGCATGTGTGTGGTTAGCTGTTATTATAATATTAAACGGGTTGCAAGAACATGTGCCTTTACCTCGTCGATCCCTCTCATACAAACTACAACAAACGTTTCCTCTTATGAACGGACTCTGACTGAGAAGATTCACATTGCTTGCCATGTAACAAATAACGCCTCTATATAGCAGTCATTAGTCACGTGCAATCTTAAAAACGGTTCCACCAAACTTTTTGTGTGGTCGTAATGTAATGTTATTTGTGTTTTTCTGTTTAACGCTAATTCCTGCTTTGTATAAAAAATACCTAGTTATTATTCTGATAATTTAATTAACATTTTTTATATTAACCTCTACATATATCTAGTATTTTATTTCCATACTGACACCATAGGTGGCGCAAAACTTGGCACTACTTTGGGGTTTGTTAGTACTTATCGATAAATTTAGACACGAAGTTGGCAGCACCCGGCTTTTCTTTCTACTTCACTAAATTTTTCTGACGCCATTGTGAAAAAAGTTTCTGCTTGTGAAGAGGTGTGAATAAAATAATTGTCGTGCAGCTCTTAATAATAAATAAGTGCTGAAGTCCAAAAAAAAGCAAAATCAATTTGCTCAAGTAAATCGAGAAATCAGAGGTAGATGTAAGTACATATTATGCAAGATATGCGAGGAATATTTTTTAGTACCTCGTGCCATTGATTTTTCCATTTTGCTAAGCCGGTTCATTTTGCTGCTAAGGGGGTGCACGTTATCTATAAAACTGTACTTATACATGATAGAGAATATGTATACATACATGAAATTTGCAAATAATTGAAATTTTCGAATTTAGTCGTTTCAAAATGCGAGGTGGACGTGGCGGATATGGTTCCCGGGGCTCCGGCTCAAGTCGTGGCGGTAACAATTACCGTAGCAATAATTATGGACGTATGCAAAATTCTGGCGGCAGATCTGGAGGTCGTGATGGATATAATCACAACTATAATAGCAGTGGCAATTCTCGTTATAACAATTATAACTCTGGTGCAAGCGGTAGCGCAGGACACTATGACCGCTCAAGGGATCGCTTCAATAATAGTTCGGTTGGCGGAAGCCGTCATGATTCTGCTCATAAGAGAAATTATCGCGTAAGTAGACTCTATAAAAATATAATAGACATGAAAGTCATCATAAGCAATACTAAAATTATAATGTAATGTCATATCTACATTTAAAACTATAATTACTGGTTTTGCAGGATACATCACGAGATCGCACTGATGATAGAAAACGTTCGAGACAAGATGTAAGTACACATTTTATTTATTGTCCAGACATTTAATGTATTAATTCATAAGGGAGTTCAAAATATTCCCTCGAATCTGAGTAATCGTAACAATTAACATTGATATTTTATGTATATTTATGCACGAATAGAAATATGTTTAGAAAGGTCGAATTTTGAAAGACGTGAAAACAAAAAAGTAAGCCATTTGCAACAATTGATTGAGAAATTTATAACTTTGTCACCAAAGCGGCCAGAGTACGTACAGAGAGACACTCTGCACTTGCTGTGTGGCAGAGTTGACACGTTTCAACCTAAAATACTATGGCAATGATAAGGCTCTTGGTCGCACGTAATGATTATAGAGCAACGTCGCCAATGTGATCGTCGAATGAATTTAATAGAGGCCAAAAATCACGCCATCTACTAAAGTATGCTTATATTGAAAGTTAAATAACATTAAATGTTACGTGTAAATTTAATTAGAGCTATGATCATCCAATGAAGTAAATAAATTCCTACGATGCACCATGCTGTTCCAATGCATCGCGTATTGCAAAAAATTAATAGTACAAAACAGTCTGAAGGTGGTAGCAACGATTCTATAACGATAATATGTACATTATTGTTTTGATGAGCTTTTTAGGAGATTTGCTTATGCTGCAGTGAAAACCTCCCCTTTTACTTACCCAATTCCTAAACAATATCAAATAAAAACTCATGTTAAAACCACACAAATCTAAAAACTAAATTGACAAAGTATAAATGCTCAAACTCGTGTATAGTTAAATCTTTAAGAATACATAAAACAAAAAAACATCCTCATCATCGTCAACAGGATTATAGACGCAACTCTTCAACTGGACGTGGGAATCGAACACCACCGCCCCCTCCCCCACCAATGGTTTCGACAGCATCGACATCTAACTACCGTAATACTGGTGGAGCAAACACAACTAGCAATTCGTATCGTGGAACAAACTCACGCAACGATCGAGATGACTCCACTGCTAATACCAGCCGCCACCGGTCTCCAATGGGCATACAAAAGCGTCCCATACGCACTGGTTACGTTTCAAGAGCTCGTGGAAATATGTCCTCATATCATCGTGGTGGGATGCGCACCACTATATTAAGGGGCGGTGTGCGCATCATTCGCAATAACCGGAATGATTCAAACGATTTGCGTATTATGCGACGCAAGCTGCTGTATGCACAACAGAAAGATCGCGCTCGTGTATTAAAGATACAGCGCCTCACAAGGTAATTAAAATACAGAAAACTGCATAAAAATTGCATTTGAGTTGACTTGAGTTAATTGTTGAGTTTTGTGAAAATGTCTTGAAGCTGATTAAAAGAACCGTCTATGGAAACATTAAAACAAACCAAGCAGAATATGTTGAGCTTAAGTGATTTGGGTTTGGTTGTAATCTCATTGTATTCAGAATTTATACTTTTCAAACAAGCATTATATAGTTTGATAAGCATATCTACGTTTCCATCGCATAAATTATAAGGACCTATAGTAATGATGTTATTTATTTTGAAACACTGGGGTTATTTGTATTCCTAAGCAAAACTGATGAGTTCATTGCTCTTTGAAAATTTTTACATATTATCCAAAGAGGCAATGATAAGAAAGATGTGATTTAAAAACGAGAGTCGTGTGTGTCTGATGCATTTATACGACCCCATACTGTAAAATCATAACAGCTGATTGACTTTTTCCACTCGAAGCACTTTTGACAAATAAAAAATACTTTAGCATCAGCAAGTACAAAATAATTTTGTTCAACAATTAATATACCACTTTTGCGTTTGCGCTACATAAATTAGCTCATTACGTCGTCGTAGGATAGTGCGTCGTTCGAAGAGCCCACGTCGTTCCAAGAAGGGTGATTCATCAGATGACGAAGAGGATAATGATAAAGACAACGATAGCGACAAGGACGATAGCAAGAGTGACACCGAGACAAAGAAAAAGACATCGAAGCGCAGCAGCAGTAAGCGTGGCAAATCTTCAGAAAAAGGAGATGATACCGAGAAAGCAGGTGACGGCGATGCTGACGAAGATGATGATGATGTAGAGGGTGATGAGGGATCTAAATCGGCGAAGAAAAGTAAAAAGGGTGAGGATTCATCAGCAGAAACTGATGATCATAAGGATGAAGAAGATGATGATGAAGAGGAAGCAGGTGATGGAGAAGTTGAAGGTGCCACAGGTGATGCAGCTACTGATGCAGATAAAGATAGTGGTGAAAAAGAGGTAAAGAAAGAAGGTAAGAAAAAAGAGAAGGAGAAGGAAGACGATGATCACAAAAAGGATAAAACCAAAAAGAGTTCATCCTCGAAGAAGGATAAGGAGAAAAGTAAGGACAGCAAAGAGAAACGAAAGAAGGACGATCATAGCGATGATGATTCAGAGAAGAAAGATAAGAAATCACACACATCACGCCGTGATGACTATAACAAATCACGCAACACAGGTTCAAGGGTCAATCTGACGTGCATTCACTGTCATACAGGCTGTTTCACATATCCGGTAAGTTCCAATACAATACGTAATAAAAATTGATTAGAAAGGAAGCAAATTATCTTACGACGTTTGCTTAAAGGCAAATCACACCTCAAATCTTCCTCTGACATTAAGAATATGTGTGCTTATATCTTCATTTTAAGTTTTGCAAAGTACTAATATATTGTCTATATTATCCCCAGGACTATCAACAACACTTGTATTCTCGAGTTCACAAGAACGCAATCCGACAAATCTCACTTCGTCAGAAGGCACATTTGTTACGCCTGCGTGCTCGCCAACGTGCGGCACAACGAGAAATCGAGGAGAATTCGAAAGAGGAGTATGAATCCAAGTTTTGTCACTTGTGTCGTCTCCATTACCGCCAACCGAAGGCTAAACATCAATTGTCCGAGCACCATAAGACCATGAAAAAGTTCTTAATGCCATATTGCTCAACTTGTCATTTGGCGTTTAAGAGCCCAATGCTTTACGAAACACATCGCTGCTCATTGGAGCACTTAAAGGTTAGTCCATTTTAAGCCAATGTCGTCAATATGTTTGTATAATATTGTTGTTTGATTTTTATTGCAGCGCAAAGCACGAAAACGTGATTCGGACAGTGACAACAGTGATGAGGATACCAGAGAGATTGACTTGAACAAATTCCTAACCGTAGATTCGGTGGGTGAAATTGACGAAATAGACGACATGGATGTGGATGCCTTGCTAAATGAAGGTGAAGGTGGTACAGATGGGGAAGAGAACAGCAAAGAGCGACAACCCGTTGGCGGATCTTTTATTAAGAAAGTTGATGCATACTTTTGCGAACTTTGCAACCATTATTCAGTCGCAAGCGATTCTGTAGAATCATATGCTAAAAAGCATTGCTTACTACGTTCACATCTCAAGGCGTACTTACGTAATAAAGAGGAAGAAGAAAAGGCAGCTAAAAAGGCTAAGGTGAAGGAAGAAAAGGAGGAAATTGAAAATGATAAAAGGGACTCTGTAAAGAAAGAAAACGATGCTGAACAGGAGGAGGATAAGGATGCTGCCGAAGGAAATGGCCATGAAAGTGGAGGCGAAGAGGTTGAAGAAGTTGGGGAAGATAAGCTTTGGGAAGATGTCGATAAAGACTTGGGTGACTTATTGAGAGAAGTCGGTCCAGAGGATCGTGATGATGAGGAAGAAGATGAATCTGTGCTCAACATTGATATTGAAAGGTAGGATAAAGATTGGATAAACTATTTTGTACATTTACACATTTAGTAACATAACACACAATTATAGTGAGAAACCAAAAGTTAAAGAGATAAATGGCAAGAAGGAGGAGCCGGCTGCTGCCCAACAAACCGTAAAGCCAGCACCGCCTGAGGTAAAGGAAGTAAAAGAGGTGAAAGCTGAAGCTAAGATACAAACAACACCGGCTAAACCCAAGCCACAGCGCAAAGTGGCTTCAGCCACTAAAACATCTGCATCCTCTGAAGCGAAGGAAAAATCGGCAGCAGCAAAATAAATTATACACCTTAATTTAACAACTCTCATTCTTAGTGGAAAATAATTAAATTAAAAACTTTTGGAACTGTAAACTATCGAATAAGTTTTATGGACTTGCTAATCTTAAAAGGGTTCTAATATAAGTGTTTTAATCGTTACTGTTTAATGCTGACATTGTATAACCTATTACGCATTAACTGTAATAAGATGTGCGGGAATAAATACACAAATAAAGAAAAACAACAGGCATTTTGATTTAAATGGACTGGGGTTAAATAAATAATCACGAGCCCACGAGGCTTGAATGTACATTCGTCGCTCATGAAAGGCTTCAGCATACACGGTGCACTCACAAATGCAAATGGGATGTATGCAAATTTACCAGATTGTGGAATAATTTACATATAGCCATAAACTCTAAACAGCCAGCTGTTTGCTGTATAACATAGGTGTCTAGGTGGCAGATTAATGCGCCAACAGGAGGAAGTTGTAAGCCACTTACTGGCACATTAAACGGTATCTACAACATTTGAAGATATAATTGCCCACAAATAAAAACGAATATGCGAGTTAGCGAGACGTAACGTGCAAAAGCTACGAAGACAACGGTTTTGCAGCGGTAGCAACTTATTTATTATTGTTTTGATTTTGTTTTGCTTTAACATTTTGATTTACGGCCAAATATAAACAAGGCAACAGGTGAAAAAGGGCACATCTGTTATGCTCGGCTGTGCTGGGCGACGGGCAATCGTTGGGAACTAGCGCGCTAGGTTCGAATGTGGAGATTGTTTTATTTTTTTTACTTCATTTTAATGTTATTATCAAATCGCCACTTCACTTTCATGTCCATACGCTCGCTGTGTACGCTGCGATGTTTGTGATTTCCTGTTGCAGTGGGTGGTGGCTGGTGTGTGTGTATGTGACACTTTTGCTTGGGAATTTGCTAGGTAAATGGAGTCATACTCTTAGATACTAATACATACATACATACTATCTGTCTGCATAATTCTTCCGTCACCATTTCCGTCGCTGTTGGAGGTTAGAAACAATGGTACGTTTTCATATTTTTTCCTTATTTATTTTCCTATTATCATAATTGATCGTTTTATTAGCATGAAACAAATTTTCAATTCCACTTTCACTGCTGACGTGATACATCACGAAGATGGCGCCACATGCTGTTGCAGCGTGAGGAGCATGCATAATGGAAATTGGCAGTGGAGAGGAAATCCGCTGCGGTTTGATTACGTAAAAATTTTGCATTTTTTATTGCCGGCATTCATAATCACATATGTATGTACATATTTGTGCGATCTTAATACTTACATATGTCATATATTGTATAAAAAATACTTAGCCAAGGATATGGGCGTACCACGGAGCTGACGGAATAAGTAAAGAAATATATATTCACCGTTTTAGGAGCACGAAGGAGATCGACTTTTGTGTAACATTAAAGAAATCAAATATATTAAACACATCTGGTGGATTACTTACAATAAATTCGGATCCACATCGATATAGCAATCCTGGAAGTTCTTTTAAGGGAACATATGGTATGCATAGGCATAAAATTTTAATAGCATCATCAAATTCAACTTCGTAATCATGAAGTCCCACCCTGTAGAGCATTAGTCAGACTAGTACCGTTGCATTAGTCACAAATGCAGCAGCAGTTCATATTATGTTAAAAATATCCAGTACGATCGCACGAACGTATAGAGGAGTAGCAACATTTTCCCACTTATTCGACACAGCCTGTCACACCAGATCAAATGGGTTTTAAGCAGTCCCCGAAGTCAATTAGCGTATTATTTGCGCTTATTATAGTACTTATTGACTACTTGAAGAATGACCAGCACCTATGAGGTATACGCTGATTAACATACATATGTACGTATGTATATATTTCATGTTCCTATTTCAACTTTGGATTTGCGTGAGTTCCATTGCTTCGACGGACAAAAAAGTGCACGTGAACCATTGACGATGTCTGCTCGTAACGAGTGCATTTCACTTCAGGGTCTATATTAACATATCCACATGTGCGCAATATACATATTTATGTATGTAACTGCACATATTTTGAATAAAATGTTTAAGATTTATAGTTACATTGTTCTACAGTTGCAATGTGGATGCTACAGTCGCGACTGTTATTCAATGTTGCCAATCCGGTTTGTTGAGCTCATCTACTATACTTTTCTGTTTTTGTTTTGCGCTTTGCACTTTGATATTTGAAAAATCAGCGGGTGCATTGCTGCCACAATTGATGCACTTTCGAGTCACAATCGTTTCGTTTCATTGAATTGTGTGCATACATATGTATGTATGTTTTACAACAAAAAATAATGGTTGGCCATTAAACTTAAATGAATTTACTAAGGAAACAAATGGCAGTACATATAATTATGATTGCAACTATTCATTGTTTCTGAATACAACATTGTCAAACGAAAGAGATCATTTTATTTTGAGAAAATGAAATAAAATAACACACATACACTCACTAAAGTTATTACAGTGATTTTTTGGATTTTATTGTTAAATAATTTTCCTTGATTACACCTATTATTGGAATCAACTTTTTGACAAGGTCTATTCACCGTATTACTGTTCCTTATTTTAGCTTATAGGCTTTAAATATATGCATATTTAGGGTGATCCATTTCAAGGTTCCCTACTTTTTCATAGAAAAATCACAGAATCCTCAAACTTAATGGGAAATGTTTAATATCGTTCGAAAGAACATTCTTTGGCATTTATTTTTGATGTGATGATTTGCTCCAAAGCCTGAATCGAAGCGGGATTGTCCGCATAGACTTTAGACTTTACATATCCCTACAGGAGTCCAACGGTGTTATATTAGACAATCTTGGTGACCAATCGCCCCGCCCAAAACATGAAATTATCTATTTACCGAAATGTTCTCTCAATACATTACGTTCTCACCGGTATAACTTTTGAAGGAATATGGACCAAGGATTCTCCCGGCCCACTTACCACAGCAAACCATTGTTTTTTCTGGAAGAAGTGGCAGCTCTTGAGTTTCTTCCGGTTGCTCTTCGCCCCAAATGCAGAAATTTTGCTTGTTTACATACTCATTGATCCAGAAATGGGCCTCATCAGGGAATAAAATTTATATCGAAAACGTCGGATCTTCTTGGAACTTTCAAGAGCCCATAGAGCGAGCGATATCGGTTGGGAAGTCGAACGGCTTCAGTTCTTGCACAAACTGTATTTTGTGCACTTTCAATTTAAGATCTCGACGTAAAATGATCCAAGTCGTTCCATACTTCAGTCCGAGTTGCTGCGAACTGCCCCAAAACCGACCTCTCCACCGTCTTCGGTACTCAGCTACGGTTGCTATATTTTCTGCTGGATGTGGTCTATGCTGTGTTTTAAGAAAGGTAATGAAACTGCCAATAATACGCTTAGTATACCGATTATACTGACCGCGCGAAAAACATTCTTTACAGAACAAAAATTAAATGACAGCTTGACACGACTCACGCGGGATGTGTCAAAACAGACTATTGAAAAAAGTGCTTACTTAGAGATAGATTTTCTGGCAGGAAATGCATACATATATAGCGTTATATAAATGTATACATGAACATACATATATACCGAGATCGGTTTTTGAAATCCAACAAAACATGTTTCATGCACGACCAATGCACGCTTGTAATACTTTTCCAAGTAACATACTCATTTTAAAACACAAATTTGCAATAATTGATTGTGACTAACCACATGTGAGCTTAGTGCTCAGAGACTCCTCTGCAAATTTAGCATGCGATTTCTGTGATTATTACGCATACAGCGGCTTACTCTTAATCTTTCAATTATGTCTAAGAATTTTGTATGGAAAATTTGATAGATCTTGGGAAAACTCCCATATCACATAAACGCAACGCATTTATTCGCAGTCCAGTGTGTGAATATGCATGTGTGGATATGGGTATGTTTTAACAATGAGCTCTGCAACTCTCAAGGTTTTCAGCCGAGGAGAAAACTTAAGGCTCTTTTTTATTTCATAATCGAGTTCTTGAGTTCTCAACACCTTCAAAGCAGTCATTGTGTTAGTTTCTGCTGTAGGCCAAACCCAAAGTTTTTCATCAAATTCATTGTATGCACATACATACATAACTAATTGGCGTGTAAAGTTTACACTGTAAACAGATTTTCTCTGCGCATACTTATAGTATCTACACACATACACATGTATGTATGTATATATTTTTAAAAAGCCAAGACATAGTCGAAACTAATGTGAACATAATGAAAATCTAGATTAATGAGCACACTTAACATAACTCGCCTGAGAATAATCTAAATTTGCATTTGCTTTTGTTATTTGCACCGCGTGAAAAATCATAAGCACCGCAAAATTATTCAAGCAAAGAACTAAATTTAGAGTATGGCAAGCTCTCTATTTCGAAAGCGGTTTATAGTTATTACTCAATCAGAACACGGTTTCGAGCGATTTCCATGAACCTTGCTCAACTTTACTCAGCGAAATTAAAAGCAAATTTGAAATAAATACATCCATTAATAAATTCGAAATCAATTGCCAATATTTAAATACGCATGTACAAATATACGTTGTTAAATAAAATGAGCAGAAAGCACGCTCTGCTATAATGATCATGATCTTTAGTCATGCTCCATCTGTGCCACTTCCTCATTGCAACACATTCTATTGAAAATCGCCGCAACGCTTGTTGTTTTCGTAATTGGTAGTTATTGTTTTTGTTGTCTGTTTGGTTTTCTTATCTCGCTATTTGTGGTTTTAATTATATTAATCAACAGTAATTTCACTTCGTCACTAAGTAAGCGTGCGTTATTGCTGCCAATTTCCGCTAATTTCCCATTTAATTCAGCAACCTGTGCGGACGCCAGGGGCCATAGATTGGTTTATGTTAACTTTAGTTCCAGGAGTCTTAAGTATCTTGTGATGTATGTTTTTAATGTCTTAGGTAGTCTGCTTACAGTGGCAGCAGAAACCGGCATAATATTTCTCTCTGCCATCCTCTGTCGTCAACATCTCGCTTGCTCCAATATGCCGGAAATTTTTCTTGCTCTAAATCGTACTTAAAGCAAACAGTGAAAATCCATGCACTGTAATCTCTTTTCAAACGAATAATTTTCCAAACGCTGGACACATTCTGTTGTCGTAGTACACAATAGTCTGGTAGATATTCAATTTTTCAAAGGTTTTCCAAGTGAGTGCATAATTAATGCAATTGTGGCAATTTTGCTTCTTTAATTACAATACAATGTGTCCAATAAAGATTTTAAAATCCATCCGTGAATCTAATATGATAACCCGTTCAACTTTCGACCTTCCTTACACATACTTATGATGCAAACGGTGCTCGATTTGGTTATTTATATAACTTCTTGTACTCGTTTACTAGCAGCATCCAGTTTGCTTATGACATTCACTGCACTTAACGGGTTTATTATCTGATAGTCATCGAAACATCTGATTAAAATGTATTAAACTGAAATACGCATATCGAATTCAATCCATTGATATCAACAATTATTTAATAAAATGTGAACGAGTATGAATTGGAAAGTTATTTTATTCCAGTTTGTCCTTTTGACCACTTGACCCACATTTTGGAACACAAAAATTAAATTATGATTTATGATTTGATAAAGCCCTATGTAACTTGTAAGTTGCTACGATTGCAAATTTCATGTCACAGCTTTACAATAATGAAGAAGATTAATGCTTTAATTTAATATTCGGAAAAGTAAAAAGGTAAAAACATTTAAACGCAATTTCTTGGCGTTTCAGAGAGCGACTTTATTCAGTCACGTGCAGACGGGGAACCCAATTTTCGACGGTTTTCAAGCATAAATGGGCCGATATGCTGCAATTTCATGTTCGATATTCGTATGAAGTTCATCAATTGTCGCAGGTTTGTTGGCATAGACCATAGATTTGACGTAGCCCTACAGGAAATTCATTGCGTGAGATAACACATTCACCAAACTTGATTTTCAAAAAATCGATTGTGACATTTGCGGTGTGGCTTGTGACCCCATCTTGTTGAAACTATATATTGTCCATGTTCACATCATGCATTTCGGGTCAAAAATATTCGGCTATCTTTGAGCGGTAGCGATTCCCATTCACAGTATCGTGCCGGTTTTGATCATTACGAAAGAAGTAGCTGGCTCATAAACCGCACTAAACCGAAATGTTTTTGGGATGCAATGGTGACACATAGAGTTCGAGTGGATTGCTGCCTGAACTGAGCCTCATCGCTGAAATGAATCGCTGATCAATGAAAATCCAAATCGTTTTCAAGTTGTTGCTTAGTCCAATTCACGAACATGCGACGATTCTCGTGGTCAAGCGGCTACAGTTCTGCGTCAATTGGATCCTTTAAGGCTGTAGGCCAAGATCTTAACACAAAATTGCCACAAGGATGTCACAGAGATGCCAAACGCTTGAGTACGATGTGTGAGAGACTGATTTGGGTCTTCCTCAACTGATGCGCTAGCGGCAGCAATATTATCGGCACTACTTCTTTGTATCACTGACACGGGAGCATTTTATACTATGCCTGTAGATTAAAATTGTTCCACCAGACGTTCCATTTTTGATCAGATAGGAGGATTATGACGATCATAAATGGGAGGTAACGCTGTTAAAGTTGAGAACTCCGAATTCCTGTAATAAACTTTAATAAAAACGGGTCGTTCTTGGATCGTATACATTTTCATGATGAAATGGCAAACCTTACTTAAGAAAAAATTTCAAGAGAGCGGGAAAAATATGGCGTCGTTTGCTGTCACTATAGGTCTACTTTTGTAGCGTCCTGAAAAACCTACACTCATTAAGCACTTCAAAAAAATCTTAAGAAGTTGCTGTTTTACAATTTTTGTGTGACACTCCTTTATTGAAATCAAACTAATGAGGCACTGGTACTCAAAAATATTGATTATTGATTGTTACTAATTTCAGTCTTTAAGCTATGAGGTTGTAGACAGAGATATATGTGTATAAGGTGTTTAAAATTGTATTTCAATCGATCAGCATTTGACTGCGATAAATGAAGACACTGCGAGCCAGCCACTTCAACTCAAATATTAAATAATTAGTTCAGCCCGTCGAACGCTTAATGTACTGCTCAGTGGAACATTTAATTTTCTACCACCAAAATGAGTTTTATCTCAAATGACTTATTGCAGTTTCATCACACTCGACACCTTACAAAAGCGATAACTTACTTACACCAACCAATTCGCATCAGTCATCGCTACCAACCAACAATACACCACATAACCAAGGTACCTCTGTATGCTTCATGTGGGGAAACAACAACAAACAAAACGGCAATTCACTAAACTTAAAACGCTTATTAGTCAACGTACAGCAGTAGAGTCTTAGAAGAAGCACTCATGAAAACCGCGGTGAATTTCAGCTCACATGCATTCGAACAATGTAGTAGATGAACCAGACTCTTGGGATGATTAATGGCACGCACGCACACGCGATCAACTGAGAACAATAAGTTCGTAGTATTTGTTCAGTGCGTTGATTAAAATAAAGTTTTTGTTTGACAGATGTTTCGAATGTCCTTGAGCTCACTGCTTTGTAGAGGTATAGACACCGTAGAGCCGGATTTGCAGCGGTAGCAGCAAAGTATGAACCACAAGCTGGATTAGATACAGTACCTGGAATATGCGTTGGCTAATTGAATTCAGATCGTGATGGAAAGCTTTTAGCATTTATTTCAAGAATGTAAAACTAAGCAAAACAGTGAATGAAGCATAAATATATGTATGTATTTCAATCATATAGTAAGATATACTCTGGGGTTGTACGTTATCCACGAAAATTAGGTAGTTAGGGTACGACTACTCAATCTGCGCTGCTAGAAAGAGACACTGAAGCTTTACACACAAAAATTAATTCAAATTAACGAAACCTACTTGAGTTACTTCAAAGTTAATACAATATATATATCAGTTCATTTCATATTTATAATTTTCCCTCTGCTACTTTTGCCTCAATGTTTTCCGGCACATTTGCATACAATTAAATCTTTTTTAATCTGATCCCATGTATGTATGTATCTAAAAAGCAACAACAATGCAACATATTTGGTTCACCTGGCCAGGCATGCCGTTAAACCCGCTGCTTATGCACCTAGGTATGGGAATATATGAGCGTATCACTCGTTATCCATTCGCTTTTGGACGCGTTGATGATGACGACGTTGAAAAACAGCAAACAAATTACAAGAAAAACCATCGTCAATTTTTTCTTTGGCCACTTACGGTGCTTGTGGCTTCTTATGCGGAAAATGCTTATGAGTTGACTAAACTGCTAAGCGCTAAACAAAGTCACAATTCAACAGAAAATGTGAGAATTATGAGGATAAATCAAGCTACATAATTTCAGGTAATTGAATTGAAAAACACATTGACAGTTGCAAAATCTTAATTGAGCAATAAAGTGTCTAAAATTTTCCTAACTCTCTACGACGAAATAAATAAGTTCGATGTTTCGGAATTCTGGTACTTCGCCATACACTCTCAATATGCTACATAGCGCCGTTAGCGCTGCATGCATCTACATACTCACATCCGTATTTGTTGCATGCCTTTGACGCATGACATGATAATGGCTAATAAATAACCGAATACAAAACATTCACACGTAGCAAACAAAAATTGACTTAAACCGAATAAAATGCTGCACTGGGGCTAATGCGAATGTACATACATATGTACATGCATGACATTTAAGCATACATACAAGCTGACACGGCTGGTGGCCAATGAGAGCGCCCGAGTTGTAATTTTCATGTTTTCGGTCATTAAAGTGAAGTTTTCTTTGAACACTCTCTTTTTTTCATTACCAAATTAATTAATTGATTTACATAAAAGTGTCCAACCCATTCACCGGAAGAGCGCAAACCCAAAGTAGTGTCATAAGTAAATATTGGACCATGAATGCACCAATTACACCATTGTTGCTTTGTCTTTATCTCCTTTTTATTGGCGCTTTATTAGCTGAACACTTTTTTCTCAAACATAATACTATTTCCTCTGATTGGCTCCATATCTCTATCTTAAGTACAGTTTCTTTTCTGCTGAGGAATGTTGAGCTCAAAGCGTATCAGCTTTCGGTGATCTGCATATTATCGCTGTACAACGAACACCTATCGCACCGTGAACTACCTGTGTTTATTAGCAGCCATAAATCGAAAAAACAAGAAAATGAAGAAAGCATGCAGAAGAAAAATGTGTTTGATTATAAAATCGGCAATTTGATATCGCTTTTGTAATCGGAGTAATCCTTGGTTGTGTATTTGTTCGCCAACACACATATAACGATTTATAGAGCAGCGCAAAGGTGTAGTTTTTGAAACGGAGAAAGAAAGCATTGCACTTACCGTTACCACTTCGGTTGCATGATTTGACCGTTGAACTCAAATGTCAGGTACAAATAGCAAATATAGTTAATATCAACGTATAACTCGAAATTGACCATTAATTTTGATTGGATGTTGCATAACCATATGAATTAGATAATCGGTAATCTAGATTAAACGAAATATTGAAGGAAGAACCCGTTCCCAAGACGGGTTTAAATAACTGAAACGTACCCGGATTTTTAACTGGCCAAGGAATTTCAATTTAGCAACATTTCTCGAAATTAGAATTCAGGAATATTTTCTGCCACTACAATAACAACTGGAAGAAAGAATGGATAGCATACGAAGAGCCGGAGCAGAGAGATGAAGACTTACAGAGGACAGCAAGTATGCTGAAGCCGAGTTAACTATAATATATCGGGTAGTCAAAAAAGTATATTCGTTTTTGAATTATTTAAAAAAGGCTGACTACAAAAAGAATCTCCAAACATCAAGCTCCACATGAATTGTCTGTGAAAAATTGAATGGACCGAATTAACAACTGCGATTCTTTGCTGAAACAAAATTAAATCGAGCCATTTCTGAAGCGAATGGTAACAGCAGACGAAAAGTGGGTCAAACACGACAATGCTGTGCGAAAGAGATCATGGTCCAAGCGTGGTGAATCTCAACAAATGGTCGCAAAGCCAGGATTGACACCCCGAACGGTCATGCTGAGTGTTTGGTGGGATTGGAAAGGAATCATCCACTATGAGCTGCTCCAGCCTGATCGAACGATTAATTCTACATTTTACTGCCAACAACTGAGATTGAGCAGCAAGCAAAAAAAAACGGCCAGAACTGAACAACAGAAAAGGCTTCGTCTTCCTTTAGGACATCGCTACACCACACACATCTTTGATGACTCGACAAAAACTGGGAGAGCTTGGCTGGGAAGTTTTGATTCATCCACCATGTTGCCCTAACTTTGCACCATCGGACTACCATTTGTTTCGGTCAACGCATAACTCTCTTAGTTTAGTAAAGTTGGCTTCAAGAGAGGCCTGTGAAAATTACTTGTTGCAGTTTTTCGCCGAGAAGCAGAAAACTTTTGCACTGATGACATATGTCTCTAGCGGATAAATGACAAAAAGTGATCGACCAAAGTGGCACATATTTGGTTCATTGTAAATATAAAAAGAAGTTGAAGTTTGATTAGAAATACGAAAAGTCTTTTTCGACTAACCAATAAATTAATACTAAATATTCACCTAAAAACGTATCGACCTACGGCCGCTTGGTCCCGACTTTTTTAACAATAACATACAGCAAACAAATCGCCTAGCGGTTACCACATTCAAAGCTATATAAACCCAGTAGAACTTCAATTTGGCAGGCTTTTGCTTTCGGTACTGTGCATCAAAATCTGCATATGAAGTCATGAATTTTCAATTTAATTAAGTTTCCGCAAATCTACGACGAAGCAACTTTTATGAACCACGAAACATTAAAATATTGACAGCCTTTAGCGAAAATTAATTTCATACTTTGTAATTAGAAGACGAAGAAGCCAAAAGTCGTGTGAAATATTCTTGCTACATCTGCGCAGAGTACAATTTGACTCGGTTTGCGGAGCAACGCTGCTGAATTGGGGCAATCAAACAATATCCGTTAGATTGGCAGGTAAATGCTCTTCATAAAGCAGCTATAACGCTTTACAAGTGTGTGTGTGTCGGTATGCAGTGGTAATATAAGGTTTTTAATACCAATAATTGTGAATATGTGTGTTGTTCTTAGTAACCACTGGAGTGCCAACAAAAACATAAACAGCAGCCACCAGCCACCAGCCGGTAGATGCCATAAATGACAGCTGTGCTTCAGCAACGCGGCGACCTGTCCACTCAAATGTTAAGGTTGACATGTTCACTTCCACAGACGGAGCAGAACGGTGGCGAGCTTTGAGATGCACATGTTTTTTTCGTATTACAGCATTTGTAAATCATTTGAGTCGGTATCAGATTCGATTTAAAGCTGCTTCCTTTGCTGTTCTTGGAGGATTATTACAAGCAGTGGACGCTTGCAGATTAGCGGTAGACTCTTGAATAGATGACTAGACTCTTGAAGGATGAGTGAGGCCCTAACGCATCACATAGTCAACTCTGATTCTTAATTCCATCGAATACTCGGTATCACAATCGTTCGGACTCTCCTGCATTCAAACGCGCTTACCCATATTAAGTACTTGCAATAAATTTAGTCTCGCAAATACGAACTTTATTGTCGTCTGAAGAATGTCAACAAGACTAAATAGATTTTTACATGTAAGTATGTATGTTCCGTACATAAATTAAAGTGCAGCAAAAGTTGTTTGCAAGTTCGTCCCTGAGTAATCGTAATAACCGCGGCATAAACCAATCAGAAATCTACCACAGTGTCGTCGGTAGCAAAGATATTAGCTTTGAATGGCAACCGTGTAGCTGTTAGATACAGTTCACTGCATATGAATGAAAAGTCGAGCATTCATACAGGATTCGTCCGGAAAGTGATAGGACTGAATTTCTTCCGCCGCGACTGTATTCGGTAGAGAGCGTTCCTAGCTAATGAACTATAGGATGGTCTGTTGCCTCTGGGCACCTGGAGAGTCAGGACAAAGATTTTCACGCGAGTTGTTTCTGTGAGTGGTTCAAGTCGAAAATACGTTCGTTAGAGCGGAGGTACGCGATTAAATTCTGCGTTAAACTCGGTAAATCTGCGACAGAGACGTTTGATATGATCAAGCCTGCTGGTTGCTTTAGCAAGAAGTGGTGTATGTCGGTGGCCTTTTTGGAGGTTCAGGAAAAGGTCGCTGAAGAAGATCGCGTTGGGAGACCTGCGACTTTCACAATGTGACTCGTGTGTTCAAAGTTTTGAACTTAGACCGTCGACTAAGTATTTGTTTAATTGCTCAGATGTTATATTTATCAACATCTCAGCTTCATGACATTGTAGTGGAGCACTTAAACGTGACAAGACATCGCAGCCGATTGGAATTTGCACTAAGACAACGCCCCAGGCGGTGTTCTTGTGAACAGCGACCTAACCATGGCCGGCATCCCAAGACTTCCGCAGTCGCCCTACTGCCCAGATGTGGATCCGCTTACTTTTTTTGTTTCCCTGCCTGCAAAGGCCTATGAAAGACAAACATTTTAAGACGACAGAGGGGATCCAAACAGCTGGCACCTCAACTCTCAAGGCTATTTCGGAGAATGAATTCCGTGCCGCCTACAATGCTTGGAAATCGCACTGGCAGCGCTGCATCGACGCAGAAGAAGCCTATTTTGAAAGTTTTTAAAGAATTGTAAAGATTGGCCTAATCAAATTTTTTTAATCGACTCAGTCCTATTACTTTCCAGACAAACTCTGTATAAATGTGCTTAGAAAAAACATAGATATTTTCCTACTAAAACAACAAGAGTAACCACTATTGAGCCACTAAATGGACAATCGCAACACTCGCAAAGCTGCTCATCTTAAGCTGCACTTCAACGCGCGGTTATATGCGCGGGGACTTAAGATGTCATTGCAGTTGTAACTAATTTTGTTTTACGTTGCTGCAATATTCTTTCTGTTGTTGTTGCTGACATGGTTGCTTATTTTGTTGCAAGCGATTGCTCTACTGATTATTGGCCAAGTTGTTGAATGCCTAGCTACTGTTCATTCGTTATTGCTACTGAAGCCTATAATAGACACACACATACACACATACATATATACACTGCAATGCACATGCATGCGCAGTGAGTTTCTGTCGTCTTTTTCTGCTTGTTACCAACAACGCTGAGACCCGCTGCGGAGACGGCATTTCGGTATGCAACCGTTTCACAACGGCACAATGACAATGAGAAACCCCAGCCGACAAGCTTCGCAACGACCACCGCTGCACCGCATTTTCGGCGGCTGGCGCTACCAACACCAACACCGATACTTGACAATTGGCAAGCAACAATGGCTCCGGGACTGATGCTGCTGCAGCAGCCAATATTTCAAGTGTTTTCTCGTCGTTCACATCTACATGGTGGACACCGCGATAGCTTGCATCTTTACGTAGCAAAGAAAGTGAGACGCCGTAGAAAAGCATGGCAATAATACAAGGCAAAGCCAGAGACAGAGCAAAAACTAGACACACATATGCACACACGTTTACATAAATGGGTAATGGAATACAAGTAATTCAAGATGATGGCAGCGTCGTTGGCGTCAGCAGTGACAGCGCCAACAAAAGAGATTACGCAAACATTTCTATCTTCTACAATTGTGTTGCTATTGTTGTTGCCTGCATTAGCGTCTTTTCACGATTATGATTCTGTTATTATGTATTCAATTTGTGAGTTTGGCGCGACGTAATAATGCCCGCTTGTGATTTACACTTGCACACAAGAGCTCATCAATTCGGTTTCTATCGTCGAAAGCGCCTATGCTACTGATCACCCACTTGTCCGCTTACTTACACACACACAAATACCGACGTATGCAATTATGTGGCTGCTTCTCATCGCCTAGTTCACACTTCTCGGCGCTTTATTAGCAGCATGTCATGGCAGTCACAAGTTTGTTTTGCACTGCTTCGATTTTGCACGCAAACACCTAAATCAAGGAAACACCATATTACCTAATAGAAAGGCTGCAGGATGTCCAGTTTTTAAATTCCTCAATGTGATAGCAACTTTTGGTGGTAGAGAAGAGAGTTGTCCCTTTGCATTAGGAATGCAGAGGTGATAAACAAACCTTCCGGAAGTACAATTATTCCATTACATCAGCGAGCCGAAGGTCCTGGCAGCCAGTGCTTCTTTTTTCATGGAAAAGTAATTGTATTATTGTTTCACGTTTTTATAAATAAATAAAAAAATATTTATCCCATAAAGTATAACTAACATTGCTAGTATCATCGATCTCAATTCAATCTATATATTTTTCTTCTTTACTGGCCGAGTTAACAACAACGCTCCAGTCGTTTGCAATGTGGCGCCTATTGGAGATTCCTATCGAAGCCACGCCCTTCTCCTGGTCTTTCCAACAGTCTTCCTCTTTCTCTGCTTCCTCCGCCGGTTACGGCGTCGAATACTTTCAGAACTAGGGTGTTTTCGTCCATATGCACTACATGACCTAGCCAGCGTAGCCGCTGTTGTTTAATTCGCTGATATCTCATACAGCTCATCGTTCCCTCGAATGCGATATTCGCCGCTGCCAACGTGCAAAGCACCATAAATCTCCCACAGAACCTTTCTCTCGAAAACTCGTAACGTTGAATCATCAGAAGTTGTCATTGTCCATGCTTTTGTTTTTGTTCGTCGAGAGAGTACTTTACTTCTCAATTGTTTACTTAGCCCGAAGTAGCACCCGTTGGCAAGTTTTATTCTGCGTTGGATTTTGGGGCGGGAATGTCCAGTCCAGTCTTCCAAGGATAGTAAATTTGTTTGCATGTCTAACTCATAAATCCATGTCTCATCAGCGTTCATAATGCTCTCCATGAATGTGGGATCAGAATTTGAACGGTCAAGTCCAAAGAGACTTGTTTACGGAACTCTTTTTGAAAAAAGTTTAGATTTATCGGGACGAGTCGAACAAGAACGAGTTTCATACCCAAAATATCCAGATAAAGTCGAGCTCTCTTGCCATGCCTCTAACGTTTGGCTGACGATTTTCGATCACCATATCCTTCACTTTCTTAGTACTTTCATCAGTTGAAGAGGTCGAAGGTCGTCCAGATCGAGGCATATCTTCAGCGATCTCTTGAACGTTTCTGAATTCTTTGTACCACTCGTAGGCTTGTGTTTTTGATAAAACTGAATCAACGTAAGACTTTTCCAACATTCGCATTGGTTATAAAAATACAATTTTTGACAAATTCTTTGTTTTTTTATCCATTGTAAAAATTGCAACGCACCACTGAGATGTACAGACTTAAGCAGCTGCTATAAACAAACTTGTTGACAGATCGCACTCATATTTCGCATTGTAATAAAGGACAGTCTACCAATTTAGAAAAATACATACTTTAAGATACAATTTCCTTTCACTTTTTTGTCACAATATAAAACTCTTTCATTTTGACTGTGTTACCAATTGCTATGAAGGATTTGTGAAGATCAGATCCGAGCAGAATTTATCAAAGGCTTTCAATTTTTTTTTTTTTTCTAAATTAAATATTTTCCAGTCCAGCTTTTCCACAAAAAATATCAAACCAACGATACAATCAACATCTGAATAGGCAAAAGTTTCCTTACAAAGTAACTATACCATGCAATGTCATGACAAATGCATGAAGTAGCTGAATACCTCGTCGAACCGCTTGCAATTCCGCCAAGTTCAACCAACATTGTCAGCTAATTTACTCTTTCAATTTGGTGGTGAACGTACATAACTGGACAGTCATGCAAACACATTTAGCTGCCGGATGCTACAAAAAAGGATTAAAAAGTGAACTTTGTATTCTTCAACTTGACTCTGAAAGTGGCCACCGCTAGTATAGGCGATAAGCTGACACAGAGAGAGGAAATTGCGCATGGGCAGGAAAAGTTGGCAAGCTAATAAAATTGCTAACAAAACTACTTTCATATTGATTGCGTAATAATTCGGTGGAGTTGACGTGGAAAAGTGTGAACTAATTAGAAATGAATGCCGTCATTTGCTTTGGTGCAATGAGGCTTTCATAGAAGATTATAGGTGATACATATTAATCTCACCATAGCGAGTACGAAATTAATGAAGAAAAAGTTATTAATAAATATTAAGGAGATGGATATGATTAGTCAAATTAATTAGGTTTTGGAATTCAAATGTAATAATTACACTAACACAATTCTTCGCTTCCTGCATTAGAAAATATATAGTATAATATAATTATTAGAAAAATGCTCATAGCCACTAATTACAACTCATTTGTCGCCCGAAGCCAAACGAGTTCCATAATTCAGAAAACTTACCAGCTTATGCCACAACGGTTAATTGGTGCATATATTTGGTATATACACGCGCCCTGGAGCGGAATGTCACAATTTTCATTGTCATTGTGTTGTCGGCACAACATTTCCACCTATTGCACTAATTACAGGTGCCAAACTTTACCACTTAATTAGGCCCTCCAAGTACAAACGACTTAAGCGAGCAACTCACAAAGCCTTCTCCCATTGCCCAAACATGCAGAGCACTCATAAAGACGCTAAATTATCGGCACACAATAGACGCTACTATTAAATGCACTGTTGCTGACAAGCAAGCACGCAATAAAAATTTATATCTGCCCAAAACCACAAAACAACTGCAGTAATAATGAAATGCGACAGTTTAACAACGCAATCCACAACCCGCACGCAAACCAGACGCTCACACACAGGTGAGGTGAGGCAGGGCACATTTGTAGGCGCTTAAAGGCATAGAAAGACCAGAAATGACCGCATGAATTAGTACAACAACAATATTACCGCGATAACAATGAAATGTGAAAATCCGTAAGTAACTGTAAATTAGTGGCTACACAGCGATCGGTAGTAATCTGGCCTGCAGTGCAGCAAGCCGCGATGTCCGCCAAGTATATGAGGGTACTACTTTACGAGGCCACTTCCTAAACTGAAACTAAGCGCCAGCCATATTTTGACCTGCAAAGTTCGTCATCTAACCAACCCAGCAACGTTTAATCTACACACCACGACGCCGCGGAATTAAGTTTGCTTCCCCAGTCTTCAGCCGTCAGCCGACAGTAATGAGCAGACAAACCCGCATGGCATTACGCTAAGCCAACCGCATAGGATGACGCTAGCGCCGCTGTTAGCTGATCAAATGCAGCTGCTGGCGATAACGACGACTCCGCCGTTGACTCCACTTAAATCAGCGCGAGGCTGCCCCCAACAAATGCGCCGCAGCTGAGCGCTATGCCAAGCGTTTCCCTTTCAATTGTCAACAAAAGCTTGAACGAAAATTAAACACCGAAGCAGCAACAACAACAACATGAGGGCCCGCAAACACGCAAACAATGCTGTTTGTTGCAAGCGGTCGCTCATTGTGTGTCGGTGGCTTCTCCAGCGCCGTGACTGCGACGTGACGCCGCAGCGTTCGATGGTCTCTTTTGGGTGCGAAGTTTTATAAATGCCAGTGTCGCAGCACAATTCAAAGATTCGTCTTTCGGTCGTGCAACACTCAACTAGCCAGCAAACAGCTTCGAATCGTCGCGTTCCGCCTAGCAGCTTACAAATTTACAAGCTCGTGCTCGTCTTTCACACGGATACGCTGCCGCCGGACTAAATAAACTGAACTTTTTGCTCGTGCAAACATTTCGATTTTGGTTTTAGTTTTTGTTTTTACGGTGTGCCTTTAGCCTCGCGGCGACGGATGCAGTAATTTTCTCTGCTTGCCTAATGCTTTAGTCGCTAGTGCTTCGTTTTTGTTGTGTGGCGTAAATTGTACTTTGCAGTGTTACAGTGCACGACTTGCAATTGTGACAGCGATTTGCTGTAGTTTAATAGACAAAAAATTAAATTAAAACGAAATAGCTTAAGCTCCAATGCTGCGGTGCCGTAAGGCGGCAAAACGAAATTAAATGTGTAAAGATTTGCAATAGCAAGCATAACGGAATTTGCAGTTTGTTGTTGTTGTGTGTGAAACATTGTGCGACGTACAATCCGCGACATTTGCGTGAACGGTAACGGTAGTTATGTTCCATAGACGACAATGCTGAGTGACACTTGGGATGTTGGCACCTTTTCGGTTGATCTATTGAGTGTGCTATAGTGTGGTAAATTGTTGTTGCAAAAACTAGTCCTTTCAACGAACCCAACAACATCTTATTACAACAACAATATTCAAATAATTAAAAATACAAAGCGCTGAGGTCGCGTTACCTTCTCTGGATTAAAACAGCAGCGAAATGCGGACACACCTATTAATTTGCCTTTTGGCTTTTGGTAAGTTAACCTTTACCGAAGGACCTGTTAAACCCTGGTTCTATAAGTGCAAAAATGAATCGATAAATCAAATACTACATATGTTTGGCTGCTTGGAAGAGTTAGAAATAGTATAAAGCTTACTTTTTCATTTTTCACGGAAACGTTCCGATTTTCTTCCGATGTACTTCTATGGAATGATATTCAACTATTTATTTTCGTATCCTTTCGCTTGCTAATCTAACTATCCACAATCGGGGACTAAAGTCCTAATTATGCCTGTGATCGCATTTTTCTTTACGCAAACTCGAAATTATATACATAGAAGCGAGGAGAAATCGTTAAAGTTTGGGCATACCCTTTTTTTGAAATTCAAAACCTCTGTTTCTGTGGTAAAATACATAGTAAAAAATAGCTCGAGTTTAGTTATCTACTTACAAAAATTGGGTAGTTGAAAAAGTATTTTCGTATTTCTAATTCACTTAAACTTATTTTTTTTTGTGTACACTTTGCGTTCCAAAGAAAAAACAAAACAGAACAAATGGTTTTTTCGGCAAAAACAATTTATTTTATTCAAATATGCTTCAATACTGCTCTTTGCACGGTCCAAAATTATGTCGAACGATTGTTTTAGCTCGTTGGTCGGTATGGCCACCAGTATGCCGGTGCAAGCCTTTTGAATGGCTTCTACGTCTGCATAATGCTTTATTTTCATGGGCCAATGCATTTATCCGAAGTGGAAGAAGTCGCACGGTGAAATATCAAGTGAATATGTGGAGCGGTTTATGGTTAAAATGTGCTTTTTGATCAAATAAACCTCTTTAATGATGTCCCTCGAATGTTGGATTCTGAGCAATTTTTGGTTGTCAGTCAATTTATGCGGAACAAACCGTGCACACACCTTTCGTAAGCCTAGATGCGATAAAGCGATGTTTAGGAAATATTCAATTCCATTTCCATGAATTTCAATGGTGATTTCGGCTGATTTTTGACGAATTCACGCACAGTTCTTCTCAGATGTTAATTGGGTCCATTACATTTTTCTCATGATCCAACAATTCATGTGGTACCCAAACACGGAGCTTCTCTTTGTAGCCAGTCTTTTTTAAATGGTTCGAAACTGTTTGGTGATGATGAACGATGTCATGGCTGCTTATGTGATGGTTCTGCTCAATTTTTTCCCCAATGTCATCGTCATTAGATCTCTAGATTCTGTTTCTTCAACTTTTGTGAGGAAACAACGGGAAAAACAGCTGAGATCAAGTTATTCATTTCTCAGTCTCTTACCCAAACTGTAGGAAAAAGAAAAAGAAAAGATAGAAAAGCTCTATTCCACTTATTTGATGAAAACAGAGACCCAGCATAACAAGTCTCTGCGAGTTCTCACCGCTTAATCACTTGGTTCATACCAATCTATCTTCGTCTTTGAGATGAGAAGTTACTATAGCCACTTTATTTTTAAATTATTTCAACTATCCTCCATTATTTCACTGAAGGATATAGAATAGTGAAAATGAATACCGAGCATAAGTGGACTAAAAAGGGTGTACTGAATCTTTACCTTCGGCATAAATGTTTCCACTTTGAAATATGACATTTTTTATGAAAAATATAAAATATAAATAATCGCTTCCTTTGTTTTCGTTTTAGGCATCTTGAATGCCCGTTCCGCAGCAGCAACCGAAGCAGCCGCCAGCAATGTGCACCCAACATCTGCGGCCACATTGTCGGAAGCCACAGCGATGCTTGCCATTGCGCCGGCGACGGATGAGACGCCTAAAGATAAACGGCAGGTCAGCGCCAAAGACGAAGCGGTATACCCGAACCACCGCGCCGACACCAATGATGCTGATGACCCGGAAAATCCGCAGGAAACCATCTACGGTCCAAAACCAACTCAATTCCTCATTCGGCCCATTGCGCCACACGATCACCAGCAGCACGAAGAGCATCAAGCGCCGCAGTTGCGTAATTATCCGGCGACAATAAGGCCGCACGGCACCCAATTGCTGGAGCAGAGTCAAGAGGTGAGTGGTGTGAGACAAGTGCGATAATAAAACTTTGTAGTGGTTGTTGTAGGCTGCAGCAGCGGCGACTTGCAAACGTGATGCAAATAATAAGCCAAAGGTGGCTGAGGCTGTGCAAGCGTTAGGGGGGTGCTCGTATTGCGACAACTGCTTTCGACATTCTTCGCTTTTCTGTAATTTCCATCGAATTGAAAAGGGTTAAACGACTCATCCGCTGCGCTCACAGGTATTCAGTTGTTCATGCATTGCTCTAATGCCAGTTGGTCTGTGATCTGTGCGCGCCACCAACAACAATGCGCTTTCGCAGTGCAAATACTCAATGCGCAATCGTGACTGGTTGCACGATTCTTAAAGCAAAGCATTGTACGCTGCGCGGCGGCGGTCAAACGCAATTAACATGTCGGCAAAACAGCAAATCACACGAAGGTGTCTGTGTCGCTGTGCTAAACGACGCTGTTTCGCCGCTGTCTGAAACATATTTATGCGCACTGCGAGTATGTTTTGCATTGAACAGATTTCCACAAGCGCCGTCAGACGTATGAACTTTGAAAAATCCACAAATATTACTTGAGTTGAAATTTATCCGGTATAACAAAACTAATTGAAAAAGTCAATAACGTTGACAGAGCCCGTTAAACTGATTTTGAAATATTTCACAGGTCCTTGATACCACTTGTAACGTTCGCAAATTCAAACAATTACAATAACAATATGATGTTTACTTCATTAGCATGACAGCGATTTTTAATTGCTGTTAAAGCAAAAGACAAATGGCTTCAATCATAAAAGCTCCACTGCTAATCGATTTGCTAGCGCTGAAGGTGGGCCATTAAATCAAGAATATGATTGGGGTGCCAGGTCAGACGCGATAACAGTAAGAACACCATATTTTATGTCGTGTAATTAATCTCATTTTTTTATTATTTTTTTATTTTTATGTTATATAATCATTGCTAAAATCCGTTGGCAACATTAAATTAGGGAGCGAAGTTTGCCGCTTAAGTCTTTTGATTGCTTAATGGCCGATATTCACGCTAGTTAACTGCAAATATGCGGCAATTGTCTTGCATAACTATTTGTTTTTAATTCGGTGCTTTTTAACCTGACTTACATTGCTCACTTGCCTTTTTGCTTGTCTCTAGAAACTGCGAGTTTCCTCGAGTTTATCTCATTCTCAATGACAATTCACCTTGACCGAAAAAATGCATAATTATCTGAGGCATTTGTATAATTTGGGTGCGTACATTTTGTGCAACATTTCATCGTACTAAGTTTATGTATGTACTTGCAGCTTAACCCAAATTAAATGTTCAGCACTATTTTTCTATTGCGATACGGGAATCGCGTGTTTTCATTGCGTGTCCACGGCGACAATTAAACTCTAAGCCACGAACGTTTTTATTTTCGGCAAGCTCCGCGGCGAAAATGGACAAGTCGTTTATGAAAGTAAAGCAATGGCGCAAAATGTGGGGAAATAACGGCGTAATAAGTGCCGCTCGCTTACATCACAAACGACATGGAAATGTGCGTAATAATTACAGTTATTTTGCTGTGAGGAAAACCAAATGACAAAATTGCCAAGTGCCAAGCAGCAAATAAAGACAAAAGTTGCAACAAGCGGAAAGCAAGTGTGTGTACGTGCGTTTGTATTGAACAATCGCTTGTCATATGGGAAGACTCATACCAAGTCATCTTTAAACGTGGCTTTCATGTAAAAATTTATGAGTCTTATGAATGCGTTTGATATTGTTTTTTCTTCTGCAGCTAAGTGTACCTTCAAAATCTGCATTCAATTGCCACCGATGCTTTAGGTTCTGCCAGTAAGCAGCCTCAATATTTCAGCGCACTTGGAACCTTTTTCTCAAATAACCGCTCAGATTCGTTACCAACCGATCAGTCACAGTAACAACAACTGCAATATCACTTTTCGCAACATTAGCATAACACATACACACAACTACCTATGGATATACCATATTATTCTTCGAACACCAAATAAATTCGCCCACAACAAGCGTTAAATTTGCATAAATTGTTTTTGCTTTCTGATGTTAAATAATTTTACTCAATTTGTTCATTCAGCATACACATTTATATATGCCACACAATTCTCTTTAGATGCATGGGCGATCCAAAGTTTTGGTCGTTGTTGGTTGAAATACTAACAATAGTTGATCACCCCTAAATGTGTAATAATTTTCCTCGCAGTTTTAATTTTTGAGGTCACTGCTTTACCGCAACATGCGGCTTTAGTGAAATACTTATTTATATATAACAGTTACTTGTAGTGGTATGTGAACTTACATAAATGTTGTTGTACGTCTGCTGCTACATTGTACGGTAGTAATATATACGCTGGTACACTGACGGCTAGAAAACACCGGAAGGTATTGGAGCAGGCATTGCGGGACCGCATACCAAGCTATCCGTACCAATGAACCATTTTCCAAGAATTTTTCAAGCAGAAGTTTTTGCTATAAGTCAGTGCGCAGAACTCAATCTCCACCGCAACTTTCGCAACCCGCGCATCGCCATATCGCCACATCGCGGCACTAAAAGTGATCTCAGCATAT
This sequence comes from Bactrocera latifrons, assembly GCF_001853355.1. Taxonomy (NCBI): domain Eukaryota; kingdom Metazoa; phylum Arthropoda; class Insecta; order Diptera; family Tephritidae; genus Bactrocera; species Bactrocera latifrons. Next base: position 183,847 of record NW_017535908.1, on the reverse strand, counting down.
GAGATTAAATCGTTTTTAGTAGACAGGTGCATAGGAAGGCTGAACCGGCTGTCAGTGTGCAACTGGATACACCTAATCTGGGTGCCGGGGCATAAGGGGGTAGCTGGAAATCAGCAAGCCGACTAACTTACCCGCTCTGCGGCAGCGTCCAAGCTGACGGGACCAGAACCATGCATCACAGTGGGGTTCCACACTCTTAAGAAGCTGCTCCGCACGGAGAAGAGAATGGAGAGAGACAACAGCACTGGCAGCAGACAGCACAAATGCGCCATGCTACGCTGCTTCTAAGAGGGTACAACTTCTCTCGGTTTAAGGAACTAATTAACCTCACCCGTGACAAATTCCGCCTCCTCGTAGCGCTTTACACGGGGCACTGCAGGCTCGGGCAGCACTTGTCCAACATGGGCATAGTCTCTTGCGCAAACTGCCGGTTTTGCGACTTGGAACAGGAAACACTAGCAAACCTGATTGCAGAAGCAGGCTTAAGGCCCTGGGTTCCATCTACATGGAAAGGGTACACATCATCTTTGTAGCGCCCAGCAGGCTCCTGGAATTATTCAGGATGCTGGATCTTAGTGAGCATATGTGATATAGGAGAATTTCAATAAGGAATAGACCCTAGGTCGCAGTAAAATACCTCAGTATTAACTATCATAAATATAAAAAAAGGTATTTCCAGAACCGCTAGCAGCCTCTGAGTCGGCCGCCATTTCGTCCTCAAAAATAGAATATATTTATCTGTATGCATGGGAATGTTGCTCTAAATAGGGGCCCGCTCCTAAAGTGTTAATATTGTTTTAATATTTTTATGATTTTTTTTCTCCAGCAGACAAACCGAATCTCATTAAGGTGCGAGTTTTATTAGACAGGCATGTATCGATTTTTTTCTGTAATAAAATGTCTCTTTCATTACAGATCCAACATTTTTCCTATCTGCAAGACATTAATCGCAATCACCCGAAGTCGACAGCCTCCGCTTCAGAATTAACCGGGAAGCCACGTACGGCACAACAACAGAAAAAAGCTTCAAAATCGGGACGTGCCCATATATCACCTTCACAATATCGGGGAAATGCCGAAGAAGCTGAACAGCGTTATGCGGTCGCCATTCAGCCGCCGAACCCGACAGCCGCACAAGCGCCTCATTACGCAGCGCCACCAACACAAATTGTACCGCGATACCAGCAACTTGGACCACAATATCAACAACCAGGAACAGGCGCACCCCAGCAGCCATACCAAATTATACCCGAAGAAGAATTTCTTAAGCTTTTGGAAGATGAGTTGCGTGCACGAGCCTTCCATGAAGCTCAATACCGTCAGCAACAGGCTGGACATGCACCTTCTCCCAATAAAGGGCCACCTTTGCCACTGCCTACTGAACGTGTAGGTCAAGGTTTAGGCAACTATCGCCAACACGCGCAGCCACAGTCACAATCTTCCGTCGAAGAGCCAGTACCTGGATTTGTACAATATGTACCACGTCACCGCGGTGGCCCCAAATATCTGCCTCAACCACAACCGCAGCCGCAACCACAACCGCAACAAGGTGACCCACAAAATGTTGATCCATCAGCCGACGTGCCACCACCAGCGCACATACCGCCGCAACTGGCATACTACCAACCACAAGTGAGCTATAAAACATTGCCAAATCATCCACTAGCAAAGTCATCGCTAGAGAATGAAATCGAAAAACTGCTCGCTGCGAATAAACCTTCACCCAATCAGCTAGCGGATAATTCCAACGAACCATCTGGCGTAGTACACCAACATCAACAAGCTCCGCAACAACAGCTGCAGCCACACCCGGAACCGCGGCCACGCCCATACGCTTTGCAACAGAAAATTTATTCCTCTCAAAGCGGATCCCAACCCACACCCACACCACTAGTAGATGCCAATAATCAGCCATTTATACCGTCCTTGTTTAGATTTAGCAACATACAACAACCGACGCCGATTTACCCCACACAAGTGCCGCAACACATTGTGGACGCCAAGAAATTAGGTCCAGTCGTGTATCCTCCAACGCAGACTCCCACGACGGTACAACAGCCACAACCTACACAGTACTTCTACCAGGAACTAAATCCAACAACCAGACCCAAAGCTCGCTCAAAACACTATGGCACGAAGGTTTCAACATCTTCGCCAAAGTTACGTGAGAAAGAGCCGCCAAATTATCCGAACGTACCAGCCGCAGCCAAATATATTAACCCGCAACTGTATTACGACTATGAACGGCAATCAAATCCACCAGCTCCCTCCGGACGATTCCACCCTAGCCCCCCCGACCCCAACGCACCTTCCGGAGAACAACGAGTACAGGCACAACCACGGCCACAGCCAATCGCCCATGCTCAACAGTACTCAGCACCTGCACCAACTCCACAGCAAGCGCACGCAAACCGACAATATATCTCACCCGGCCCAGCTCCGTCACAATCCAGTATTTACGTCTCACAAGGCACAGGTATCGCCACCCCCTCACGCAGCACCCCAGTAAAAACGAAGTCCATCGAAGATGTGCGCCAACTGCATTTACCGCAACCCGGTGGAAAGCCGCTCACCCAGACCGAATTCCAGGCGCTGATAGATGCTGGCTACCCAGTAACAGCTGTACCAGTACCGGTGCCCGTTCCTTATGAGCAGTATATAAAGGAGCATCCTGAATTCCGCAATCAACCTGTGGACTATGCGCAACTCATGCAGCATATAGCTCAGCAGTATGGTCCACGTAGAGGACTTCAAGCTCAGGGCTCGGAGCCAACAGCAAATGTCATAGCATCGTCACCTGATGAACAAACGGCGACCGCTGTGGGTGGCGGCAATATAACGTACTTACGACCGTTGGCCGACCAAAAACGACGTCCACGCGATGAGAAGGAGACAGCGGTTGCTGGAAAGGCAGATGAAGCCAAGCAATAATCCTTTTAACACTGTTTTCCATAGCTTTTAACTATTTTTCCTGCCAATTACAATAACAATATCTAAGCGCAAAACACGATTTCGAAATCCGAAGTGCACGCTACATAATATCTCTCAACAACGGCTCACGCCTATTCTCAATTTTTCCATTCTCCCTGTATTTAGTTTTACAGTGCTCGTGCAACTTTCTGACTGGACTAAAATTCGCCGAAGGAATATGCCGAACACACGTGGCCACTTACAGTTAGTAAGTCCCGTTGGCACTATACTGCACATTTATTTATAGTTAATTATATGTATGTAATTCTTAATATTATAAATATGTATGTACCTAAAGACACGTCTATTGCGAACAAACGAGACGATACGAAGTTTGAACCCCCAAACGATTGTAGTGAATTTATTAAAAAAAAAAAAAACATTTATTGTATATACTAAATACCATTTGCAATGCATTTTCTGAAATTGTAATTCACACATATTTCAAGAATCGTTATATATTCGCACATATGTAACGCATTATATTGAAAATGCTGCAGAAATTCTAAACATATATACTTTAATGTGTAATTTTTGTAAATTACTGATACAAAAGTAGAATGTAAAATATAAAACTGTATCATTATAGCTTATTTATGTGAAGTTTAGTGTTGGCGGATTGCTATTTGAATTGCTGCTGTCCGCTGAGCTGAGAGTTTCCGGCGTTGCTTCTTTTGCTTGTATGCGTGATATGTTGGGGTCCTTTTTATCCTTTCGCTCACGCTCCTTGTCACGCTCTTTTTCTTTGTTGTGCTTGTGTTTGTGCTTATGTTTGTGCTTCTTCTTATCCTTCTTCTTTTTCTTCTGCTGAAAATGTTAATATTTATTCGATAAGTATCATATCAATATTATATAAATATATACGGCACGTATTAGGTCGGGACTCACCTTTGATGAGTTCTCTGCCTTATGCCTACTTTCGGCGTCTGTTTTATTGGCCTCAAAACTGCTATCTGCTTTCATTATTGCAGTCTCGCCCACATCGATGATGGTTACGGAATTGTCGTCTTCCTCGAAGATTTCACTCTTCATACGTTTTGGCTCGGGGGAATGTACGTTGCCATCATCTTCTGGGTTAACAACAACCTTAACCTCATTGTCGAGCGACTCCATTTTCATGTCATTGTCTTCAACAAGTGCCACCTCCTCAGTTGTTTCCAGTTTTATGACTTCATTGCCCACCTCAAAGGCCTCGGTAGCGGTGCGCTTTACTGCAGTAATAGGAGTAAGCTCTTCGACTATGTCGAGCACCTCGTTTTTCACTTCGCTTATTATTGCCGGGGTGTTAGGTTCGTTATTAGGAATTATGCTGCTGTTGGGAACCGTCGTTTTCTTTGTGCCCTCCTTAATTATATCTTTGTACATGTTGCTGACATCAGCAGATTGCAAGCACATTGGTCTTCGCGTGCCATATAATGCATAATATAAGTCCACCATGTCACAACGTAATTTGGTGTCGAATGCCAATTTGTTGCTGTAAAACGGACACAGTTCAGTTCAGTTTTTGACTAATTTTACAAAAAGAAAATGTTAATAATGTAGCTATGCTCACTTCATATTTGCCCATAATCGCTCTACTAGCTCTGGCCGATCCAATCGGCTGCTCCTCGACTCGCGACTAAATGGTGGATTGTCGATCAATAATTGGGCAAGCGCATGACGTGCTGCAGGGTCGGGATCTGTTTCGAGCAACGTAATCAAATGGTCCAAATCATCCCAGCGTCCATCCACTTTAACAAAATCTACCAAGCACTCCATGGCGGCTACACGTAGATCCAAATACTGACCATAAGCTGCATAGCAACGATAGATCTTCGGCAGCGAAGGCAAGTGACCACATTTTTGTAATTTACGAATGACCTTAAGACATGAAACCGAAACCATGTACTTATATGACGGTAAGTTCTTTTCTAGGTTAAGTAGACGGGTCACTTCCTCAAGTACAAGCCTTTAAAATATTTCAAATAAATACCATTACAAATAAAAGTCTAAACAAAGCGAAGACTTACTTAGCATCGGCAGAGAGGCTGTCAGAAGTAATGGGCGTTCCACGGAGTGCCACTGAAACAACTGGCGTAATTGAATTTCCTAAAGCGTCAACTAAAGCCGCGCGATAATAAACATCCGAATAATGGTTCCGCGTGTTATCATTATATTTGAAAAGATCAAGCAGAAAGCGAATAACTTCCGGTGGGCAGATACCGTGAGACGTGCGTAAGCCTTTACAAAAATAATTTATAATAAAAATGTTGGAAATATATTAGTGAACATGCGACTAACTAACCTGCCATTGCCACAGGTATGACCTTTTGCAAAAAATATAACTGAAAATTGGCAAAGTTATTTTGTTTGATGATATGGGGAGCACTAAAGGAGCCAAAGAATTTTCGGAAAATATTCAACATGGCAGGAGGTCCACTCCATTGCGTCACCATTTGATTAGCTACTTTGGTGAGACAATGTGCTGCTTCGCAACGGACTTTATAAAAGCAGCGCTCATTTTCAATTGTATCTGTAAGTGCGGAGCGCGTAGCGTTGGTGGGATATTTCTCCAGAGCTTTAATAGCCTCAAACTGTGCTGTTACATCGCGCTCATGACGCAGCTGGTATTGCCACTGGAAGTCAGGTTGTTCTATATTCAAATCTCTAATTAATATCATTTCCGGATCTAGACGTATCCAAAGAACTGGCGAATCACTACAAAAATATACGAAAAGTATTATTTAGGTTATGTTTTTTTAAGCGTGTCTTACTCCATTGCCGATAGATCCATATCTACTTCTTCGCCCGTACATAGCGGAATTTTCTTCTTTTTATTTCGCCGACTTTTCGAATGGCAAGTGATATCTGCCTTCACCACGGTATTCTCAATCTGTAACATATGCTTGAAGGTGCCGTCCAATTCCTGTAACTGCACCAGCAATGGACCGTTGTATTTGCGAACGCCACGTTGGCTCACGAAGTCTTGCCGTATCTCCAATTCAATAGTATTACGCTTCCGATTGAACACGGATGTAAAGGAGAACTTCGCATGGCCTCCGGTACGAACCCATTGATCCATGAAGACTGACATATCTTTACCCGTTACAGTGAATATCGCCTTGATGAATATATTTGTGGAAATTAGCAAATGATGCCATAAGCCGGAGCCGATTTTAGTCACCGCCGCATTGGTTGCCAGCACCAACTGTTTATTGAAAACCTAAATTACAAAAAATCAATCACTTGTTAGTTGAACATAGGAGTACATATGTTATAATAAAAGTTTTTCGAGTACGAAAACTAGTTGTATTGTTACAGTGCTTAAGAATTTGAAGAAAACTTACTTGTATTAGCAGCTCTTGGCCGATGCGATGCTCCAGCATACGTATAACCAAGTGCGCCTTGCGTCTCATTGCTTCCACATACTTTGGCGAAACTGTGTGTAAACTTTTTATAGGAAAATAATGCACAATTTCAGTTTGCTTGCTTGTGGCGCTCGCGGGATTCGTACTAGACACAGGCAGTGGCGCCGGCGGCTGACTGCAATCGAGTATAATCCCACCATACCGCTCCTCATAGTGCACAACTCGCGCCAACTCGGATTGAACCCATTCGCGATATTCATTATTACCAAAACACTTTCTGGAATATAAGCCACACAAATACTCGGCAATACCTTTTGCTAGCCAGGTGTCCGACCAATGATGTGATGTGATGAAACATCCGAAAAACTGTTCGGCAATGGCGCGTGACATTAATGTTCGTGTTATATAAGTCTGATCGATAATTGCAATGGAATGCATAAGATGCACAGAAGCTATGCTTAAAGTAGCATAAGCACTGATGTCGGTATCTAGTTCATCTACAAAAACTTGTTTGTAGCAGGAGAAGGGGTAACGTGTGGAAAGAGTTTCTTCGAAAAATTCGAAAGCTTCATGCAGGTATCGTACGGTATTTTTCAAAAGCGGTAAAAGCTGTGGCAGGCAAAAGTGAGTTACCTCATGCATATGAGGATCTACGTAGATTTCAAATGGGCCTACAGCCAAGGCGATATTAGGCGCACATACGGGCGTTGTGAGTGAATAATGAAATGTTTTTCTCCTCAAATCAGGTGTCATAACCACTTCCACAAGTTCGCCACATGACACAGCTGTCAAGTGTTTATCCACGGTGAACTCGAGTTTCCATGTGCACGGATCTGCAAAACTATCAACACAAGGAAACCATAAGCGAGTTGAATTTTCGTATGCGTATGTGAACATATGTGCACTGTTGGGTTGCTGTTCATCCTCACTAGTTGGTGGTATAACGAAATGTATACCGCCTTGTGGATCTTCCATAGAGAATTCTATGCCGATACGTAAACCGCGACCTTCTTGAATCATGTGATATCCTTCTGGTGGTATCTGTATCAACAATTCACCACAGTTGACATCAGGATCGGTTTTCTGTGCAGCACTGAGATGGTTTTTGGAGTACACATCTAAGGATCTCCTGTTAAATATATATTAATTTATTTACAAATAATTATGAATGGTAGTACTTTTGTTTACAAACGGCGTCTTACACTTTCGCATCTCCTTGAAGGATATCCAGGAATGGATCGAAATAAAAAAACTCAGCTTCACAAACATCATTTAACAAAATGCGGTAAATACGACACTGCTTTGCATTCAACCTTATAAGCCGTAAATTTTCTTTGGTTGGCACTATGGTTAACTCCACTGCACCCTAAAAAATATATATACATATATAATTGAAACCAAATTTTCCCCGGTTTGAGACTGCCAGCAACTTACTATTATACTTTTGCGTTCGAAACTTATGCCGGTCAAACTCACAATTTGATGCGCCGTATAGTTATGAAAATAGAGAAAGAAATATTATTTTGAGCTGATTTTTACTTTTTGCACGAATACTTATAATTTAAATGGGCGTGCGGGCACATCCTTTGGTTCGGTCTTCGGTTCGCTATCCATTTTAGCAAAATTGTAAAATATTTTTAATTCCACAGCATTGCAATAAACAAACTACACTTTTAATAAACTTGTTTATGATACCGCGGACCAATGTCAAAATCAGTTGTTTACAGTCGTGGCGAATAATATAGGTAAGCACGAAAAAAAATTACTGTGGGGCAATTGAGTTGAAAGTTCTAACAATAGAAAGTGAAATTTTGAGCGTGGTGAATATGTGCTCCCTATAGCAGCTCAAAGCCAAAACAAAATTTTAACTTCTTAATGCGACTGTATAAGATAAACATTTAATCAGATGTATGCATTGAGAAGCGAATTCGAAAGGACAGTTGCGGATATAGTGGCAGAAAACAGCCCTAAGTAATTTAGAGAAATGTTACCGAGTTGACAGCCGGATGAAAATCCAGATGCGTTCCGTCTACGTAATCGTGGAAACGAAACATGGAAGAGACCGTTAAACGCGCGTGAATTTTTATTATTTTATTATTTTATTATTCTTTAATGGCGTTTATAATAAGTTAAAATTAAATTCGAACGTATATATATACATATGCACCGAAATATTTACATACTTAAGTAAGCAACGACTACATATATGCAACATAGTAACGGCAATATAACAAACAAAAATGAGGACACAAGCGAGTAGGTATCAAATGTCTTGGAAAAAATTAACAAAATAAAGTCAATACATATAGTTTGTGAAACAAATTTATACGTGTATATACACAAATCCAGCGGACAGTGCAAAATTCGCAGTTATAAGTCATGGCCGATGAAGATGAGAATAAGCAAAAGAAGCATACTATCGAAAGTCTCTTCCACTTATATGCAAACAATAATATCAACACCTTAGACTTGGAAAATGAGGTATACGAAACCATATTATTGTCCCAGATAGATTTTTGGTTGGATCAAGCAAAATTATTAAAAACGGCATTCACCATGACCGACACTGGCATGGCTTATATGAAATTCAAGTAATTTGTAAATAGCTTTTTTTTCTTTTTTATTATATTGCTTAATTTTAAGAAAATGGCGTTTAGACTTCGAGGAATTTTTGGATTTTTTAAACATGATTTGTCAGGGTAAAGAAATTAAGATTGATGACGTTAAAAAAGCGCTACTCGAGGCTGGTCCGCCTGGCGGAGGCACTGAAATTGTTGTCGTGAAATAAGTAATTTATGAGTACAAATATAAAATAATGGATCTAATTACTCAAATAATTTCCTTCCGAGTGGAATCGCAGCATTTTAAAGTATCACAAGGTTGAACATTACGCTACCCCATGCTAAAAATTAGTGATCAGAAAAATTCAATAAAATTTACAATAAGTTAATATATTTTGTTATCAAAATACATATATAAATAAATAAAATAAAATAACAAGTTCTTTTGGTTTTTTCTCGTTTATTTACAGTATATCGTAATAATCTAAATATAATTGTATAAGTTCCATAATATTTCATTTAATCATATAGTTAATATTAAATGTTGGTTTATATAATTCAGATTTGCTTTTTTTTTTTTGCCTTCTCCTGTGTCTTCATTTCCTCCTGAATGCTTCCGTTGAATTTATACGCGAACCATTCTACACTTATATTTTCTTTTAATTTATACATATTATTTTCGATCTTAAATGGCCGAAATTATTACAGGCTAATTAACAAACATGCGTTTACTAGCTGCAGGACAACTTCATACATGTGAGGACCATCAACACGTGTATTCATTTTTTATATAAGTATGTTGAACTTTATATCTAAGACAAATTGTAACGGAAGCGGGATTTTTCGTTTTTCGTTTGTGTGTGTTGAATAATTATAATCTATTCACACGTATGCACCGCAGATCAACATTATTTGTTGTAATTCAGCCAGGGAATAAAAACATTGACGTACAAAAACAATTACAAAAGTTACAAAATGATAATTTATGATAAAATTGTAATATATAAGCATAGCAGAACCAATCACATAGTAAACCCTTAAACAGAGGTTCGCAAAAGGCTTACTTTATCTAAACAAATTGAATTTATTAAAAAAAACTGAACTAATTACGTAAAAAGTTGTCTACCTTTTGTGTTTGCTTTTTAATAAAACAAAGCATATTTCTACATATATGTGATTTTGAGGCGCGTATTAGGTAAGACTTTTTCTAGGTCTTTTTTGACTGCTGAGATTATGTTGTACAAAAGGGGTATTGTATTAGTGGAATTTATCAAATATTAGGTCATTTATGCTAACGCAGCGTGTTGCATGCGTTAGAATTAGTTAGCATTAATGCAATATTATCATTTTTACCCGGTTCAAATAATTAATTATAATGCAATGTTTTTTATTCGATTGCATATTTATTTAGAGCGGTGAACTATGCATTTTACGGTGTATTTTGAAAATTATTCATTAATGAATGTTGTCGGTAATAAAATACTACTTATTTTATTTATGCATCTATACCTGCTTTTTCATTCTATCTTCCTCTGGCTTTTTAATATGCTTAATGTGTTTATGTTGTGTTGATTTGTTTTGTTAATATCAAAAGGAATGATACAAAAACATTTAAATACACCCTTACATCGGGCCATCTATGGCGCTTACTTTTAAACGGAAATAATAAACAGAACGTGCACCCAAAAAGGCTGCAATCAGAAATAGGCCAATATAAGCAATAACGATACCACCATGATCCTGGAATGTACAAATAAATGAATAGTCCTGAAAAATTAACACCATGTAAATTGAAATCTTACCTTTGCATACTTATACGTGCCAACAGTAATACCGATGCCCGCAATAAGGAATAGCAATCCTAATATAGCGAATAAAATACCGCGTCCGCAAGCGAAACGCGATCCTACAGACGAAACTTTTCTGCAGTGGGGACAGCGCGCCAATGCATTGTGAAACGTATTAAACTGAAATTATAAAATATAATTTATAATAACAATACTGTAGGATCCACTCAAATCGAAAATATACCAAAAATGTGTCCGAACAGTGTCCGCAAGTTACACGACACATTCCTGGCATAGCCGGTACAGGTGGGGTAACTGGACTCGGTGCTAAATTTATAATACGCTTGCAATTAGGTCGAGGACAAGCTATGCGCTGCGACGAACTTTTACAAATCAGCAGACAGTTACATGGACAACGCACATACTTCTTGCCAGGAGGGGCATTACGTATTGGCTACAAAGATATTAATTGCATTGTGAAATGTTTGTTAACGGTTTTTCGAACGGGTTTGGTACTTACAGTGGCCTCATTGCAGTGGGTGCACTTCACTACATGCTGATCTCTTTTCAGTGTAATATCGATCATGTTTTGGCACACCCTGCATGTAACCATTGGTACACCAGTTCCAGTATTTGCCTGATAAGGCGGTGGCAATTCATCGGGACCCACAAACGGAACATTTGCCTGGGAAACACCGCCTAAAAATTATTGAAGACATTTTTATATAAAACAACTAATTAAATATGTTGGGAGCTCTTTTGAACAGTAAATTAAACCTTTTCTGTAGAATATATACATGTCGGATGAGACTTATGGGAAAGCATTGAGTTAATGAAAAGCAAGGCAAATTCAAACCGCAGAAATAAAAGCGGATGAATGTGCGAATCTAAACAGATTGCATCAAATGAATGATTCTTCTTCACTAAAATCTAGTTGGTAGACAGATAGAGATCTATGTCAATGTTAAGTGATACACTATCTTATGCTTCAAAGAGCGGGTTTCTTTCAACTTGCGTTCACAATTACATACGCATTATTAAATGTGTATTATTAGAAAAATGCGCAAACACATAATAACATATTATATGAGGCTTTAGTTCTTATACAACCAACAATAACAGATGAACCGTTCGGGATTATATACATACATGCTGCAGGGATAAGGATTACATATGTATGTATATACATATAAGCTAAATAATTTGATAACATATCGCAAGACAACAGCTGTTTCTCCCCAAGACATTACGTGTGAGTCACCTCGCTTTAAGAAGGGCCACAAGAAAGTGATATGTGGGTATATACAATGGGGAATAAAAGTTACAATCACACATCGAATTCGAATGCTGCTTAAATGAAGTGTTTTCTGTTATACTCTATGCACTGGAGTGCTATGGTAATCTGTGATTTACATACATATGTTTTACAAGAGATTAATATATACTTTTAACCACTTCATACAATCGCGAAAACCGTAAAAGATCTGCAAAGCACCCACGCCCCTGCTTTTATTAAGTACACTTATACGGTTTCTATTACTGCATTGTGGTTGCTTCATTTACAGTTCATTTAGGAATTGTGGATGTGTGCAGCATCAAATGCCAACCATGTGACAGTGCCGGGTTTAATGAACTTAATAGCACGCTAGATTCATAATTGTCTGTTAGATTTGAACATATTACCTTCAGTCGGATTTGCTCCTGCAATAACAGCCGCACCTGCCGCATCTGACGCACCTGCCTCGCCGCCTCCAACACTGCCTACCACAGCACTGGGCTGCCCTGTAGAATACGTATTATTGGGCTCCTCATTGTTAATCAAGCTCTGCTTCTCAGGATCAGCCATAGTATCAGCGACAGAAGATATTCACTGAACTTTAAATTTAATGAGTTCAGGTGTAAACTGAAGAAATCCCCGAATATTATAGATCAGTGATCGAACTTTTTTGTTATTTTCTTTTGCTTCCCGACTATTTGATTCAATGCATTAATTCATTAATTGTTTAGGTCCCTCTGTGAGCACTTATTTGTTCGCTGCAACTATATAACATATAAACATGGTACATTTAGATTATTTGCTTGGTAATATAGAGAGTTTACGATGTTAATTTGGAACTAATATTGCACAAGTGGTTTAATTATATTAGATTGTAAGAAATAAATTATATTTATGTATGCTGTTTTCAAAGCGGCAAAATCAAACTGACCGTTCTTCCCTGCACCTTAGAAATTGTTCTTTAAATGCGACGTTTAAATCACCATTACCTACCCCTTCCGAACCTTATTCGCATTAAATAGACAACTACTGAAGTTTACGAACACTTGGCTATGCCGATTTCAATTTCGGTTCATTTATATTTGCTGCACATACATATATTTTCCTTGCAATGCAATGAAAACCGTGTTCACCGCTTTTGTTGCTTTCCCTTTTTATCTTCTCTTCGCCACTTCTCCATTCAACGTTATCCCAATTTCTTTGTTCGCCAAATTGTTTTTCTATTCCCTATATTTCTACCCGTCCGTGAATTGTGAAATTTGCATTTGTTATTATCCTTCAATAAAAATTATTTAACCGCCGGTTTTCAACAAATTTGATTCCGTTATGTACTCTTTGACAACATAAAGATAGTAACTTAATAATAAACTTCCTATTTACCAATTTTTTACAATATTTTCGAGAGCTATGCGGAATCCTCCCAAATGTAGCGAAATGACTTTTACAGAGTTGTACCACAGTGGACAACTTCGTATGTGCCTTTTACACTATGTTTACACAGTAGAAATTAAATTACGATATTTCCGTACAGTTCTTTGGAAACCATTTGACTCTTGGATATACTAAGTCCACGAGAATAAAATCGTTTTTTTTTTTAATTGCCTGTTCTTTATTTGTATGTTAACAAGTTTACTTGGCTCTGAGGATAAGTCATGTGGTGAAAATCATCAAGAGCTTAACGGGTGTTAAAATCTAAACATAAAACTTGACACAGACATATATTTGCACAAATCGGGAAGGAATCACAAATCATCACCCACTATAAAAGTCGTTTTGTGAATGAATAAGGAGTGAAATGAGAATTGAATATATGAAGGGACTTTTTGGCTTAGAATGTAGAATATGGTTAGGTTTTGACAAATCACATGCTTGTTCCCTCTTTCTTTTAGATAATTTATGTATGTTATTATAATTAATTTTTCTAATTAGTATTAAATATGTGAATGGAATATCATATTTTTATCCTTATTCGTCATTTTTTTTAAATATTACTATTATACTGTGTATACGATCTAAATCAACGTTAATGTTTTCGAACATATCGTATATAATCATTTAAAACCGATCGCTATGGTAACCGTGAAACAAATTTCAAAATAAAAAGGAGTGCTAAATTATGTGGCAGTGAAGTGTTACGAACAATAATAAAAAGCGTGCGAGCCGAACACGAGAAGTGCAATCCTTACGCCTTTTCTGGACGTGCCCTAGACTCATAAAGATAAAAGAGTCCGTGTGTGAACTGGCAAAAATGTAATTTTATTGTGTGAGACAACTCCGTTTAGTAGATAGTGTACAAATGATACACATAAGTGCAAGCCTGTAGGTGGAAATAACAATAATCGAACAACATTGTGTTTTGAGAACTGGCAATGCTATTTTACAGTTTTGGTATTTTATTCCAAACACAACTTTTAACGAATTTTGTCTCACATTTATTTCCCATATTTTCCGAGACAAGCAATTTGAATTTTATAAAACTGTTTTCAAAATGTAAGTGTTGCAACAAAGTTTTAATTTTTATACCAGTAGAAAGAAATTATGTTAGTTAGATGTGATAAAACCTGTTTTGAAAATCTGAACGATGATTTCATTGGCTTCTAACCTTCGTCGTTTCGAACTCTTCCGCAGTTGTTGCTTTTGATGTTTCGGTGGCGTCGGCTAAGTCGACGGCGTCATTATATCAAATGCGAATAAAAAAAAATATAAAAGCATCTAAAGTGGGACCAAAAACAGCTTCGCACACTTGTTTTCAAATTGATTTTCCGCAAATTATTTTATTTTCAGAATCGTGTTTACTTTTTACTTAGCGGAACGATCAAAGCTTTAACAATTTTTTGTGTGGAAAAATTGTGAATAAAAAGCATAAAAAGGAAAATCGTGGAAAATCTTTTAATCATTTAACGAGTGTATATTCGCATAGAGGAAGACGTAGGAAGTTCTATATTGACTTACTCAGAAAGTATATATTCAAGACTCATATTTCTTGGTAAACACAGCGCAATGGAATCACCACCAATGTTTAACAGCGTTGAGGACGAATGTCGGTATTGGAAAGAACGTTCTAAGCTCTATCACAAAGAGTAAGTTTTTATTTTACTAGTAGAATAATGAGTGCGGTAGTAATTCCATGTATAATGTGTTTGTAATTGTTTAGATGGACAGATGTGAAACAAGAATATGATGAATATGTGGAACAATCCCGGCAAATGGAAGCAGAAATGGATGCTACACTTGATCAAAAACAGAGTATAATCAAAGATCTCAGTTTTACCCTTTCCTCATTAGAGAAAGAAAATGAATCATTGAAGGTATTGTGATTCCAAATATTGTTTAATTTAATTCAATTTTAATATTTATATATTTTAGCTCAAACTACAATCTCATGGCATTGAATTAGCCAATACAGAACGACAAATGGAAAATTTGAAAACCGAGCGCGATTCTCTCAAAGTGTACCTGCGACAATTGGAACAAAAAAACGATGATTTGGAGCGAGCACATCGCATACTCAATGAAAGCATTGCAGATTTTGAAAGAATGTTAGATAAAGCATATGAAAAAAATGCTCTACTTGAAATGGAAGTGGATGAAAAGGAAATGCTACAGGAAAAGCTACAGAGACTTATGGACGAAACAAGAGGTAAAATTGTTGCAAAAGTTACTAAGTCGTAAATGTATGCTTCACAAATTCTTTGCTAAATATTCCAATTCCTATCTTTGTAGACTTAAAACAAGAACTGAATGTAAAAACGCGTAACCCATTAAATGGTTCAGTTAGTAACATATCTGAATCGACAACACTTTCGGCAACTATAGCAAATGGCGCTGTAAATAACAGTGATATTGCCCATGAAGAAAGCAGCCTCAACAATACCAGTCTCCACAATACCAGCCTTACAAATAATCTAAACAACAGTCCAGCAGTTATTCCCAATTATGGTGAACAACATTCGTTGAAAAGTAAGATTTTAGGTGTATTACATTCTAGAAAGTGCGGCATTAAATTTATTAAGTTTAAAGCAAAGTCCAAATTGAAAAAGTCAAAAATAAGACCGTTTTGCTAATAATTAGTTTTTGAAATTGAACCACACAATCTTTACGACTACTTAACACCGATATTGTAATTGACGATGTGATTATGCGTATGTTGGTCCTGATAGATATAAAATAGAGGTATTTATTTAGTACAGTTTTATCAATATTTCGTGCATTTTTTTTATTATAAAGTCGTTGTTAAGTTTTCAATAAATATGTAACTTGTATGCAACAAAATATTATAACGGAATATAACTGAACTAATTTGAAATGAATATAACGGCTAAGTACAAAAATATAACGTCTAAGGAAAAGTAGTTGTATCGTTTGTGTGTGTCCGTAAGCATGTATTTAAAATTTATATTTAATGTGTTAGAACATGTATCTATAACTCAAATATAGAAAAACCCTTTTCAGATTCAACAAATTTACTCAATGGCAACGCGATGACGCCTAGCTCTCGTACATCTGCACTCAACATTGTTGCAGATATGCTACGGAAATTGAATGTAAGTTTGTGTATTCACTGTCCTATTTTGAAGTTGATTATTTAATCTATTAAGCATATATTTGATTAATGTCAGGTTTTTAGATCGACTAATGTATTTAATGTGTAGTATGTTTACAAGTTTGCTAAAAAATCTACTTGGTGCAAATCTAAATGCTCCATTCAGCACAATCTAAATAATCCGCCTACTAACAGTTTCTATTGCATCCCGTAACTGGTCACATTTCATTTACTCTATGTACCTGCTATCCATCACTTCTATTCACATGTTGCGTAAAATAATGCATTGTGGCATCATGGTCTCTGTGTTCTCTTTTAGTTGGATAAGGCACTTTTATGCCCTCTATGTGAAAGGTTTCGTTGTATCTGTGATCGTTCAGTACGTGCTGCTGCTGATTCTACAAGCAGCTGTGCCTCCACACCAACGACCGATAATGTAGGTCGTCTTAGAAGGAGTGTAACAAATACCTTTGGCAGCAATAATTCCATGGACACAAACGCTACGGTGACCTCCACAAATACCTCCTACACCGATTCCTACGCCGATGTCCCTGAAGTGTCTTTACGACGAATCACCAGTCGTAGCAATTCGAGTCTAAATTTTGGTACAAATATATTTAAGCGCTTTGCGGATCGCATGAGTGGCGGAAATAGCATTTCTCCGAACTCTACTAAAACACCTATGCGCACATTAAATAAAAATATTTCCAAATAAGTACAAAAATATTTTTTTATAATTTAGTATTTTTTATTTGGTTTTGCTTTTGTGTTTTATAAGTAACGAAATACCATTTATTTTTTTTCCTGTGCGTAAAACATGAAAATATTTTTTCTACAATAAATGTTTTATACCGAATTTTTTTTTTTTTATATTAGTTACAGGCACTTATATTAATTTTATATTAGAGAAACCAATATTTGGGTGAAAGAAGTGAAGAGCTCTAAAAATTTTTATTTGCTTTTCAAATAGAAAATAAACTAAATTTCTGCTGCGATAAGCGTCTATTTATGTTGTGCATTTGAAAGGTGATGATGTATCTCTCGCTTTGCAGTGCTAGCTAAAAGCGGATCTCTTGTGTGTTTTTATATTTTTTTAGACAATGAATATGCTGGCGTCACTCATTTCTTACATCATAAAGAATACTCTTTAACAGGCGAAAAGTTCCTGTTTTCCAACAGTTAACACCTTTCAGAGTAAATACCGAGTGTCCTAATTTCGGGCTGTCCATTTATGGCATTACAAACCCTCATATATTGTAATTTCTATTATATACATATATATGTACATATACATATAATAAGAAACCAACCGTTTTGGAACGAAATAAAGCAACTATTTTCCACTTTACAGGCAATGGAGACAAAGCTCAAGACCTACCGGGATCACGCACCAATCGTGCACCCACGTCAATGACAGCCACTCAGTTGCAGTTCAGCCACATTTCTAACATCAACAACTACGACAACAACAACGTCAACTCTTTATACACACAGCATTACTGTTCAGCCATTAATGGATAATTAAGCGAAGTCTTGGCTTCACTTGTTGTCGGCTAGTAAAGAAATAAATCAAACCAGACTATTCATTCCTGCTATATATCGGTGAATAATATATACGTTTAAATGAAGAATCCTTGTTAATTTGTACACAGTTATCATAGCGAGTGTGTATAAAGTGCCGCGTGTAATACTATTAGCACACATACATACACAGGAAAGTAAAATGTGCTGCGAACAAAAAAAAAAAAATAAAAATTGGACAAGCCTCATTACCGAACATAAATCTGTATAAACACCAAATGCTTTTGTTTGTGAGCAACCTGAGCGTTGGAAGAAATTCGAAATCCGTTAATTTATACTATAGCCTTTGCAATGTCTATAAATACTTAAAATTAACAGATAAATTGGATGAGGCGAAGATAAATTGTTGAAAACAGGATGAGTTGTTTTGAAAAACATTTCATTTTGTGATGCGTTTTGCGCACTGCTACAAACACAAAAAGTATTCTTTCTTATAATTTATATGCTTAAACGCTTGTGAGCACCAACTATAATTAATGATCGATTTTTACGCCACAAACACACACAAGAGAAAATATTACCTATTTTTCTACAAATATTTACATGCTTTCATTTTATGTGCTGCAAACATATTTTTTGTGAGACATTTAATATGCAAATGAAATATGCAGCAGAAAAATGTTTAGTAAACGTAAGACTTCGAAAAGTGAGCATTCAATGCTCATGCGCGACAGCCAAAACGGCTGAAATGATTTGTTATATATATTAAAAATATAGTGATTCTACAAATAAGCAGGTTAAATCAATTTGATTTGAAATCGCATCTCCCAGCAATTGTAACTCCGGGTAATATATGCAGACCAGCAGGAGATCTCCAGTTACGAATAGACGAGCAGTGCAATGATGTAACATTGCAATAATAACAACATCAACGGATTGCTTGAAAATAAATTGAAAAAAAAAAAACGAAAACACTTGTATGATTGTCAAATTCTCGACAATGATCTTAAATGAAGTCTGTTCGTACACCCATACAAGCGACTTATTAGTGTAATATCGACTAGTAGTAAAAGTACTAACTTTTAGCTAAAATTTATGAAACAAAGCACATAGAAACGGAGTAAGCTAGTGCGTAGTAAGAAAAACAACATAAGCAAACAAATGCGTAAATGCTCCTAGTGTTTGCTACCAAACAAAAGACAAGCACTAATTACCCTCATACATATTGTACCGTTATCATTCAACTCTGAGCTCTGGCGTCCGGTCGCCTTTACCCATAACATATACAAACATACATACATAGTTTAAATGTAACATTACATAACCTTTCAAGTGTCTAGTGCTGCCCGCACCGCACTTACCGCCCATTTTGCCAGTTTTATATTTTTTTTATGTTAGTTTTTATTTTTGCATTAATTTTAGTTTCATGAACTACATACATTCATACATACGTATTTAATAATTAATACTTTAAGGTGTTTTTCATTAGCAGCTATAACTGCACGAATACTTTCTCATTATGAATCTGAAAATGTGTAATTTGTTTAAGTACAAGTAAATTATTGGAAACTATTTTTGTAAGATTTCACTTTCAATTCAATGAAAACCTTATGTTCACTAACATTAATATACATATATACAAAGAAAAACTACAATAATATGTAATATGATACAATAAATAAAATATACATATGTGTTGCCTACAGAGTTGGATTCACAAACTGCTGGTGTATGTCTGCAATTATTTCGAGGAAAAACGCTTCTGCTTTTGGATCCTAACTATAATTCGATTAAAAATAAATAGCCTGAGGTTAAGATTGAGTCATATATAATATTACCAAAAGATAAAGCCCTAGGAATTATGCAAAAATCAATATACCATGAGTTCCTCTCACAATCGGAATACAATTGAGGACGTTTTTACGGGGCGGGTCCCAAACTCAGCGCACAACCCTTAGGAGTGATGGTTCGTCTTCTCACTTTAGCTCGCCTTCAAACGGATGTCCTTTGGCTACCCAGAGGATACTTGGTCGAAGACCGGAAGACGTGAGCTGCTTCAGCCATATATAAAAGAGTCTTTTCTGACCACTCCCAAGTGAAATGCCCTCGGAACATCAAGAAGCCATTCCTCAATTACGTCTACCAGACTTCGGTGCAACAAACTTCCGATAAGAAATGACCGCCATTCACAGTGGAGTCAAACCCATTGCAGACGAAGAGCTCGATTTGGCGCGAGGAACGGGAGTAACCCGGCACGTTCGTTCTGGAAACTGGAGTTTAACTCACTTATCTAGAATAGACCCCGATATATCCAATTTACCCCCTGCGTAGAATGAGTCTCCGCATGATACTGGCCACCTCTTTGGATGCCCCACCAACCTCACTCATCTGACACTCCTCTCCCTTTAGCTCCATGCCGTCGAAACAGCACCCATTGGAAAGACTAAGTGCAGATGGACCTAGCTTCGAATCCCCGATTGACGCCACATTAAAAAAAAGAAACGACTGTCGCTTTGTTGTTAATTTGGCTATAGCCGCGTTAGCAGTTTCTACGCCAGTAAAGAAGAAGATATAGGTCAAAAGATCTAAGTACTCCAATTGCTTGTAATCAGCTCTTTTATTTATCTTAAAGAAATCGGACTCAAATGCTCGACCAATTTCGCGCATAAATCCTGCATACGAAAGAATACAATAATTTTATTCCTATCGCTGCAGATTCGATAAATTAAAAAATGCGATATTCCTATTTGAGCAATTAATATTTAATATAATATTTATGTAGTGCTTCGCTTGTCCCACGAATGAAGATTTTTGTTTCCTACCTAATCTAGTTTGAAATTTGAATAGTAGAAATCCTGATCCTGAAATTTAGGGCTTTAGCAAGAATATGTCTTTCCTAGAATGTATCACAAGTGATGAAGCTTGGTGAGTGGTACAAGGCGTAGAGCTTTGAAACAAAAGCTTAAAACGCATAGAAAGCTCACCGAAACTCTGCCAACTTTTACTTCTGTCCTTCCTTAATCTCTTCTACTCCATCTATTTGCTTTTGCAGTCTTACCTGTGTACTAAATTTTACAACAACAAGATATGAGCGGGAGTATTAAACAGAGTCACTTGTTGCAAAGTACCCATGCACGACCAGCACGACCACATGCTTACAAAGATGTATCTATATACCAATCAGGGGAAACCTTGTTGGAAGGGGTAGTTTTGGGAAATTTAAGTTTTTAGAAAGTACTATTTATTTTCACTTTAATTCAATGTCAACTTGTTGGCATTGAATGGAGTTTTGGGATTTCTCATCGCATTGCCTTAAAGTGTCTATATTGAGCATTTGGCCTCAATTTGTGATTTATTATGGTTTTAGCATAGTAGGAGCAGTTTTCCATAAAAAATTGTCTGTGCTGCTGCCACAACTCCAAATAAGTCAGAAATAATTATGGATATGAGGTTTAAAGGTTAAAGTTCCTTCAAAATCTTAACCATTGTTTGTACCGTATATTGCATATACTTGTAAGTACATACATATGTATATAAAGGGTTATGACCTCCGATGTAAATATATGGGTATTTACTACAAATATACATACATACATAGTACTTATAACGAATCATAGTTTTAGTACGAAAATCAACAAGTACTTGTTTTATAATTCGATTTCTAATTATTTACAGCTGTCAGGAGAAAATAATTGTCAGAGTTATGACAATGACCAATCGTGGAATAATTGGGGTAAACAAGCGTTCCTAACTCTCCATATATAGAAAACCATGTGTGTGAGTGTTTCTAAATTAAACACCTACCATTGAGGCGTCTAACGGAAAAATTGCGACAACCCAACGAAGGCTGAAACTATAAAATGCAAGCTTATTAACTGCCGGTTGAGTCTATTATTTTTGGTTACAAACATTTCAACTACTTTTCAAATTGCAAAACACCAAGGAATTTAGGGGCCGCAAAGTTCAACAGAGTAATCAGCAAAAAAGGTTCGTGCGAAAATACCACGAATAAATAAAAAATTAGGTATCTTTTCAAGATGTTTTCATGGCATTCCATTTGAAAGAAAGGAGAGGAATAATAAAAGGTGTATAGTCCGAGATTGTGAGTCGATCAGATGTTAAAGCAATATTGCTAATTTTAATTGTGGTCTCGAATATTTCTTCTTATGGAACTACGGAATTAAAAAAGAATTTCATTTTAGGGCACAATGGTCCATGTGGTTAGAAAGTCGAATAAAACATTCCAGGAGAAAATAATGCTGTTCTGAATAGAGTAGGTAAAGTCTTCTAAAAATCTTCGTGCTGGCATACGTCGATAATGTTGATATCATTGGCCTCAACAACCGCGCCGTTTGTTCTGTTTCTTCCAGACTGGCTCTCACGTCATTGTTAACAGTCATAAGTTCCTTGAACCAGCATTAACACCAACAATAACGTCAGCCTCGAAATCCAATGCAGAATAACTCTTACCAACTAGTACTAATTCGTACTGAGAAGGCAGTAAAGTTCTCTCTCGAAGAACAAAAACCAAACTCTATAAGTCACTCTTTATTCCCGTTATGCTATATGGTGCAGAGGCATGTCCGATGACAACAATTAATTGAGTCGGCGTTACGAGTTTTCGAGAGTTGTGTGGAAGATTTATGGTCCGTTGCGGCTTGGCAACGCGGATATCGCATTCGGTGGAACGATGAGCTGTACGGGTTCTACGACATTGACATAGTTCAGTGAATAAAAAGACAGCAGCTACGCTGGCTAGATCATGTCGTCCAAATGAATGACCATTCCACTCCATTGGAAAGACCAGGTGAATAAAGATCTGGCTACACTTGGAATCTCCAATTGACGCCAAACAGCGAAAAGGAAGTACGTCTGGCGCGCTGTTGTAAACTCGTGTCTAAGCTAATAAAGAAGACAAAAAGCTGTCGTGATTACTCATAGACAGCTAAATATAATGGTACAAATGAGCAAGTAGCAGCCGCCATACCACACCAAACTCTAATGCATGAATGTCTGGAAACTTTAAAAGTTCACTAATTATTTCGTGATCTTGAGAATACTTCATGGTAATGCCCTGGTATTATTGTGACCGTTTCAATGAAGGCAACGACTTTCATTTCTGATTTCTGGAAAAAAAAACATTTAGAAGACAGCAAAGGATGATGAACGTCTGATGTTGGTGAGCCTCTTAAATAACACTTATGATAACAATACAAATCGTCTTATCCACCTTTATGCGAGCGTTTGTTAGAAATCCGTATTGAATTCTATTTAACACATACCGTTACAACTAAAGCATTCACTTGTGTACATAAGTTATATGAATATTTCACGCGTTTTTAGCAAAGTGCGATGAGCAATGCCAAGATGAATTCCCGTAAACAAATACAACTATTACATCCACTATGGCAATGTGCGCTGATGTATATGTACTTACGTATGTCAAATATTTGTTTATGTGACCGCTGTCACTGCTTCTCGGTTTGTCAGTATATTTGTACAGGCTGAAAATGGTCGTGCTGTTAGCGTCGGCCGCCCTTCAATAAACACATTACAAAATCTGACACTGCAAATTGATATTCTGCGCAAGTTTCACAAGAAGTCACATTGAAAGCTCCTGTGTTATCATCGAAAATCCTTATACATGCATATATACCACTTATATATTTACATATGTATTTATTTCTATTTGTCAAATAAAGTGGGCAGTGAATACACTAGTGCCCATCAACAAACGACACAAAATCATATTTGGCAAAAGTAAAGTATTTATTTGCTGCGACATTTCTATTATACATAACATATGTAGATGGCATAGGTATATGTTTACACACGAGTTTATTCAAGGTCGGAAGTCAGCATGACTTTCAAGTAATATCTGGTTAGCCGGGCTTTGTTTGAAGCCGTACACCATCATAGCCAAAAGTCCATATATATGTGCTGTAATGTTAATGCAGCTTGTTGAATTATAAAAACATTACTCTCTCCGCCGCCTTGCACAGTGACTAACATTTTTGTGATGAGTCTCGAAAAAGTCAAAGAAGAAGACCGAGTTGACATGTTTGACGTGAAATGAAGATATCTTAAAAATTTATTGATTCTCGTAAAGGTAATAAATCCTTCACTTTGCATTTTGTGAGTTTTTAAAGTTTGATTCTCATAGACTCCCTGCGCGAAAGAATCGTTTCAAAAAATATTGACAAGGCAACATTCCACTCACTCCTGGAATGCTTTTACCTCTCCAAATAGATTATGTAGAAGCCGGTCTTGTCTCGATTTTCATCGCTACATGCATGTGTGCTCGTAAACAAAACAATAACCATTTATAAGCACAAACTTCGTAGTCACGGCCTCAATGCTGCGAACTTGCGTACGGCATGGCGTATGAGTAACATTCAATGCAGTTGTCCTGAGGAAGTGTAATGAGCCGAGAAACAATTTGATTCAAGGTCATGCTTTTGCCCAAAGACAACAAAGCAGTTAAAACGAAGTATTGATAAGGTTTAGGTCAAAGAAATAACGGTAGCTACCGTTTATAAGTAATTGGGTCCTCTAAATGTTTTTGAGGGAAATTAATGGGCATTTTGTGCCACTTATGTGACTCGTGTGGTCGAAATCCCCTAGTCACTGTTGGACTTGGTGAAAAAGGTAATATTTCAACAGTACACAGTAAAAATTAGTATTGAGTTTGATATATACTTTTTTAAAGGAATTTTAATAATAATTTCTTATGCTCTCGTTGCGTTGTTGTGTCTATCGATGCTTTTTGCTTTTTATAAACTGAAATAACAACTAAAAATAACAGAAGCATGCTGATGCTAAGAGCTTTCGTATTATGAGTGCTCCAGCTTTGCATATTGTACATATTATTTATTTATATTTTTACATCTACATACATTATATCTGCCAAGCACGCCATAAGCGAAGAGAATAAAATGAAATCGAAATGTGAGCTCCACTCCATATATGTATGTGCATGGCGTTATGTACGCATGTGAGTGTATTGGCATAGGCTTCATAAGATCAAAAAATAACACAAGGAATAAACGCTAACCCATATTTCAAGCACGTCGGATTCGGGCATTCAGCGAAGAACTTTGTGGCGGTGAGCTAAGGTGAGTCAAGCCTGAGCAAATGTGTGGGCCAACGAATACTTAAAGTCAGGAATGCGCATAGTATGAACGCATGTTTATAAAAATCGTACCCGCTTCTCTTTTCAAAACAAAATGAGCCATTTGATGAAATATGCTGTCAATATTGAGTTTACTGTTGAAATAAAGCTTTTCCATATTTGTCAAATACGAAAATCTTTTATTACCGGTGGCTAGAAATATCCAGACATTTTTGCAATAAGAAGGGACAAAAGTATAAAAAGGGTAACTCCATATTGAAATTGCATAATATCGCACAAGCCGCGTCTGTAATACCGTTATAACGATCTAGGTGTGCTAAAAGTGCTAACCTAAAGTCCTATTGAAAAATAGGACTAATGGGACTAAGAGAGGTATGAGTATGAAATGAGTGAGACGGCACGGAACGATTGATTACTTTTTTTTATTTAGGTATTAAGTCACATTTCGTATTATTGTTTGAAGAGCGATTTCATCATATAAGGTATAAATATTTAATTCCGGCACAATTACAACGAACCTAAAAAAAACACTAGATTTATCAATTCTCTCTTGTAACATTTTTGTCATTGTTGTAATAATGTTTGAATGTGTACCAATTGTCACTGGTTACCTACCTACTTTTCTTCTTCTCATGGCTGAAATAAATGTTGACGTCTCTAATGAGTGCTAAAAATAAGCTACGCGTTTCACCAGTAACCTATCCACCTACCTTCCTACCCCACTCGCAATTATAAATACCGTTTATAATGTTTAGTTTATTGTCGCATCATATTTGTGGAGTAAACTTAGCTGTATGTGCGCACACTCGTACTGCAAGCATAATCTCACTTAAAAATGTCGCATGTAAATTCCATAAGCACCTGGTAATGTCTGCATTCATACCTTGGCAGCAGTTCACGAGCGGGTTTAACAACGCGGTAAATTTCCGAGCAGGTGTTGAGCCATTATAAAATTTGCTTATCTGTCATAATTTTTGGCGTGAAATGAAGGAGCAAAGAGACAGGGGAAAATGCGAGGCACACGGTTCGTAGTTTACGTTTAGGAAAATGTGACTGATGGATTTTCACTTTCTCATTCTTTATTGTGTGCAAAGGTGGATATTCGAATTGCATGTATAGACTGTTGATATATGTATATAGATATAATTACACGTTTTTCGTCGTGCTTTCGTTAGCCTTCTTTGGGGTACTTTTTACGACATCAAAAGCAGTTGTGACGCTATTTCCTGCAGTTAGCTCGAGCTTAAAACCGGCCAAGCGGCTACATGGGTTTCGTCGGGTAAAGAACAAATCCATCCAACAATTTTTTCTCATGTAAAAAACGAAATATTTTATTAGAAGTTTTTATTGTTGTATTTATAGAGAATTTCTGAAATTTTTGGAAAAAAAATAGTTTAAACTCGAACACTGCGACCCCTCCAAAAAAAGATGCACCTGCGTTGGTAAGATAACTCCTTACAGAATCATCTAAAAAGAAAAAATACGTGTTTTAGTTAAAACCTTAGTTAACAATAGAACGTGTAAGATGAAAAAAACTGAAAATTGGATTTATGGCAAAAAAAAATTCCATTTTTTGAAACTCGTAAACCCATGTAACCCCTTAAGCAAAGTGACTTAAAGACTTACTCCGATTATAAGACAATAATTTGCATAAAATTTAAACTCTTTTAATTATTTGCCAAACAATATAGGTAGAATAGGGAAGATAGGGAAAATACACGAATTATGGGTCAGTGCGTAAGCGCCGGATATTGTATTACTCAAGCACTGTAGTCCTTTTCAGTTGACCTTTATTTAAATTTTAATCCACTTGTACCTTCACTCGCTCTGCGGGTGCAATTAACTTCGCATTTCTAGAATATTTATGCAGTTCGCATACAATATAAATTCCACGTAAACTTAGTTGCTACAAAAGTAATTAAGTGAACTCCAACAGGAGCACCAAATGTATCTTCTAATATAATGGTGATTATTTGCAGTTTGCGTGAAGTGTACAAGGCGCTGTGACATCTTGGTGAATTATTTTAGTTGTGAGCTAGTTCTATGTGCCACACGCATCACCGCAACTCTTGCCATTTCAGCTGCTCTTGTTGAAAACTTTCTGAGGGCGCTTGCAGAAGTTTCATAAGTGAGGGAGTGAATGTTGCTTGTGGGGGAAAGGAAGTTAGACGTCAAGACATTTGACAAAAAAAAAAAAAACAAAAAAACACAAACCT
This sequence comes from Bactrocera latifrons, assembly GCF_001853355.1. NCBI lineage: Eukaryota > Metazoa > Arthropoda > Insecta > Diptera > Tephritidae > Bactrocera > Bactrocera latifrons. The sequence continues at coordinate 156,494 of NW_017535908.1, read as the reverse complement.
GAGAGTCACGTTAATACAGTTATATAACAAATATGCAAACTAGTGTCATTTTGTTTCTATTTTTTCATTTTCTATTTTTCCGTTTTACTCATCCAACATTCAAATGTTACTCATACGCCACGGCGTCCTTCTTTTGTGCTACAATGTTGTTGCTATCGAAGGCAGCGGCCAGCTGCGCTTGAACTCTCTGGAAAATTTCTTACCATCCGAAAACTTTCCCGAATGCATTTATTTGGTGGGAGTAAAATTTTTTAAATTTACCGTTCAGCCATTTTGCATAAAATCACTCGCATAACTTTGAGGCGATTGCTTGGAAAGCAAAATCACTTTGGAATTTCTGTGTAAACTTTGCAGACCTGTGCACGTATTAGCTGGCTCTCGCTTGCTATGCTTCGCGCAACAGAATAAAAGTTTGCATCAACCAAAAAATTTGAAAAATTTCATATTTTGTTCCGCTTTAGTTCACTTTCACATCATATTTGTTTACTTTAAGGCTGCTTCATATGATTATAATCAATCCTTTAAGAAGCTTAGAAAAGAGTATAAAGAGTTCTAAAAATTATAAAAATATTGTATTTTTTGTATCTTACATATTTATGAATTAAAAAAGGACGTCTGCTGCGGTTTTATACTAATTACACCATCAAAGTCGATCTGAACTAATTAGTGAGCATTGTGAACATAATTAGCATTACATGAAGTGATTTTTCAAAGCGAACTGCTGTTACCATAACGAAATGTAAGCTATGACAGTCCTTTACTGCTTTGGCACATTTAGTTTTCCAAGAAACAAGGAAATAATGCATTCGCACGAACTCAGGCATGTTCACTATAATCCGATATGCGTTTGACAATGGCATTTTTTTTTAAATTTTTTTAGTGCCGCTCATTATGGTTAGCATAGCACCACCAAAAACACAAACACACTCATGCATTGTGAAATTTGAAAAGACCACGTGTGTGGATGGTGGGACGAATAGACATTACAACATTTAATTTAAATTTTCCGATTAAATGATATTTCAAGAAGATGTATTTTGCTTAGTTGGTAAGACTGTCCATAATTACTATGCCAAATAGTACCAGCGCGATCCGTCAAACAGTCTGTTTACAGCTGGTGCTTATGGCGGTACACCTCAGTAGTTTGTTGCGATTTTTGCAATGCCTAAAACTATCGAACAAATAATTTTTCTAACCAAATTTCGTGTGTGGAATCATTGCGAATATTGGAAAAGGCTTACTGTGATTCAGTTTTATCAAAAGCAAGCCCACGAGTGGTACAAAGCCTTCAAAGGCAGTCGAGAAATGGTTGCAGTAATGCTTCGTTCTGGACTACCTTCGAGCTCTTCAACTGATGAAAATATTAAGAAAGTGAAAACATGGTGCTTGAAAATCGTTAGACAAGTGTTAAAGAGATGACAAGAGAGCTCGATTTCTAACTCGAGTCCATTCGAATGATGTTGGTGGATATTTTGGGTATGTCGGGTTATGTCGACGAAAGGGGTCGATTGCATTTAATTAAAAGATACTTCGTTTAGTATAATCGTTATAAATTTTGGTTTAATATTCAATTGTGTATATATATAAATATATGGGTTAATTGTACGAATTTGTACAAATATGTAATTCTATGTTAATTTACTTTATTAATGTAACCTGTTGCGAGTTCAATTTCCTTTCTTCCTGGGTTAATATTTTTGGTTGAAATGATGATTGGAGGATTTTTCTTGTTTGTGGTGTTTGTTTACTTGAATGTATGTGTTCACCTGTGTTTAATTTTACTTAATTGTGTTCTTCACTTGTTGTATTCACTTTTGTGTTGGCGGGATAATAATGCTTTTGTACAAAAAGCGCGGGAAAGGTGTTTTCTTTTTGTTTCTCACTCTGTTCTGCTGCGTGAAGTTGGGGGGGTTTGTATTCTTCTGCATTACGCCTCTATTACTTTATGTAATTTGTGGGAGTAATGCAGAGGAGTATTTCTTTGGATTAAACAGGGTATGAAACGCATTTTTCCTCGACTCGTTCCGATAAAGCTTATCCGTGGTACCTGCTTTCAGGCGATCGAAGAGATAAAACAAATTCGCTGAAGAGCTATAAGCCATCCCAAAAAGTGCATATGAAAAGAATAATTTTTTCTCCTTACTTGGCGTAGTCACCGATTACGCGATTATAGCCGAGTTAACAACCGCGCGCCAGTCATTTCTTCTTTTCGCTACGTGGCGCCAATTAGATATTCCAAGTGAAGCCAGCTCCTTTTCCACTTGGTCCTTCCAACGGAGTGGAGGTCTTCCTCTTCCTCTGCTTCTCCTGGCAGGTACTGCGTCGAATACTTTCAGAGCTGGAGTGTTTTCGTCCATCCGGACAACATGACCCAGATAGCGTAGCCGCTGTATTTTAATTCGCTGAACTATATCACTGTGGTCGTTTCATCGAATGCGATATTCGCTGTGGCTAACGCGCAAAGGACCATAAATCTTTCGCAGAACTTTTCTCTCGAAAACTCGCAACGTCGATTCATCCGTTGTGGACATCGTCCAAGCCTCGGCACCATATAGCAGGACGCAAATTATGAGTGACTTATAGAGTTTGGTTTTTGTTTGTCGAGAGACAAACTCAGTCCGAAGTAGCACCTGTTGGTAAGAGTTATCCTGCGTTTGATTTCTAGGTTGACATTATTGGTGGTGTTTACGCTGGTTCCAAGATAGACGAAATTATCTACAACTTCAAAGCTATGACTGTCAACAGTGACGTGAGTTCCAAGTCGCGAGTGCGACGACTGTTTGTTTGATGACAGGAGATATTTCGTCTTGCCCTCGTTCACTGCCAGACCCATTTGTGTTGCTTGCTTGTCCAGTGTCGAGAAAGCAGAACTAACGGTGCGGGTGTTGAGGCCGATGATATCAATATCAATATCATCAGCATAGCCAGCAGCTGTACACTCTTATAGAAGATGGTACCTTCTCTATTTAGTTCTGCAGCTCGAACTATTTTCTTTAGCAGCAGGTTGAAAAAGTCACACGGTACGGAATCGCCTTGTCTGAAACTTCGTTTGGTATCGCACGGCTCGGAGAGGTCCTTCCGGATTCTGACGGAGCTTTTGGTGCTGCTCAACGTTAGCTTACACAGCCGTATAAGTTTTGCAGGGATACCAAATTCAAACATCGCGGCATAAAGGCAGCTCCTTTTCGAGCTGTCGAAAGCAGCTTTGAAATCGATGAAGAGGTGGTGAGTGTCGATTCTCCTTTCACGGGTCTTTTCCAAGATTTGGCGCATGGTGAATATCTGGTCGGTTGTTGATTTTCCAGGTCTGAAGGCACACTGATAAGGTCCAATCAGTTTGTTGACGGCGGGCTTTAATCTTTCGACAGAATAAATATTGATGAATAATTAAATGTTTTTTTTTTATTATTTACAATTTCCGGGTACAATTTGTCACAATTAGGTGAAATATCTGAAAGGGATAAAGTCTGATTTTATATTCATTGAATTGTGTATTTACAAATTAAAGCCTATTTCCTACTCCATTTTGATGACTTTTCAAAGTGAATCTATAAGCGAACAATATTTTATATTACAAAACTTCCCTACTTTTTCTTGGTTTCACTAAGGAATGATGATAATTAAAAGATTTCTGACACTACCATTTCTGTCCATAGAACTTGTCTGGTAAATTCTCGATTTAGAGGTAACTTGTGATGGAAAGTAGGCTTAGCGTTATTATTCACATCCAGAAAGCAGGTTTCTGAAGGTCACACGTCTGAGTATTATTAAATTCTTTGCGAAAATATTTACCTTTCATCCCACATGCCCTCGAGGTGTGCATTTCAACTTTTAATATTATTTTTGCTGCATCCGTTCCAGCTTTTCAAAAAAGCTCTTTTCCGCCAAAAATTAAACGTATTTGTTGATTTATGTGCATTGTCAATGTCACATACACTTGCACACACACACTAACACTCACGCACTCATACACGCATGTTGACGTGTTCATATGGACGACAATGAAAACTGCAAAGTACTCTTATTAATTTGGCCATAATGATTGGGAGAGTGGCAGCTGAAATTAGAACGCCGGAAAGTGCTACGGACTGAGCTGTTCATGCGTGCGTGCCTTCATGGTGTACAAATGGTAGTGAGTGTGTGTGTGTGGCAAATGCCAATAGGCACAACTGTGATTTATGCCCTTGAAAGCTGTATGTACGCGCATGCATATGTATTGCAGACGTAATGCGTTAAGCTAACCGGCCGCACCCATAGTAGAGGATGGGGGGAGATGAGAGTTGCACAAGGTGATTGTTAGCGTTTGGCTTTGTTTGGTTTAATCGACTAAAATGGCATTATAACTATTGTAATGATACAGCAACACCTGATAATCCTGCAATGCGTCTGAGTGATAAACCCTAGGAAGTACTTACACAACATTCCGGCGGAGCGTTCGTCCAGTAAGGTGTAAAGCTCAATGGGAGACGAACGAACGAGCATAACGGCATAAGCACGACTGTGTAGCCTTGTGAAGCTGCATGCTGGAGCTTTTTGTGTAACAAACTATGCTAAAGGACATAAACAACAATAAAAAAAAAACGCAAATACACAAAATAAAAACAACAATCAGCAAAATAAAGCACACAATAATCAAGTTCAAAATTACGCACAGCTTAAATACAAATGCAAATGGCCGTGTATATATACACGCAGGCCAGTGGGAAGGTTGTGTAATAAAGGAGAGATAACCCCCGGAGAGCAGCAGCAGCTGGCGCGAGAGAGCACGTATCGTGTGGGCCAAATGAAAAATGGCAGTTACAGTCAGCTCGGGTCGTGATGCTTTAATGAATGGGTGTCACGTTGCTGGCTTTTGCTATAAGTAGCCTGGCTCGTATATATACAGATATGCTTCGCTAAAAGGAACACGAACATATTTATGATTCCTGCGTAACGCTTAAATTAGTTCGGAATACGGTTGAATATGACACTTTCACTTATGCGACTTTGGATTACACGAGTTTCACCAGTGCTCGCACTCCAATAGATGTCGCCATATCAAGTGGTTTGATCTTCTTAAGGACCGATGCATATTTAGAGGGGTCCCACTTTGTTTGTGTATACTGATGGGCATTTTCGGCAGTGTGTGCGGCGTCACGGCCACCAGTTGCAGACATTTGCTTTAAGCCAAGTGTAAAAAGTTTATTTTCATATTCACACATATGTATATACATCCCGTAATATCTTTAATATGTCAGTGTGTGTATGCTGGAGAAGCGCAACAGGGTGCACTCATTAGTTACTAAAAGCCTACAAATTGCACTATGCCAGACCACAGACGAGCACTCGCACACCACCGCATGCATATTTGTATGTGTGCACAATCGACAGCACTTCGCCAAACTGTAAATTAGTAAGACTAGCGTGGAATTTAGTGCTCAATGTGTCACGGAGTCTGCCGCTAACTTATTGTTTGCTCCCACGAATGCGCAAGTGAGTAAGTACATAAGTTGCTGGCCGCTCGCTTTTCATCTTCCTTCCTTTGCGCTCTCGCTTTAACGCTACAAGCCAAGTTCAGTCAAGCATGTTGCTGTCCAGGTGTATGCTGGGTGTGTTGCGGGCGGGAAGTGGGGAGCGGCGTGCAACCAGACCGGATGTTTGCGCGGTTGGTTGTCCCGCACTTGAGTTGGCTGACTGGCTGACTGGCTGATGGTGTGATTGGATGTTTCGGCATTTGAAGCTTGTTAACATTGAAAATACGATTGTAATTTATTGACCAAAGATGATGACGACCATAACGATGGCAACGAGCGTGACGGTTGTTGCAATCAACTTGTTGGAAGAAATGGCTGAAACTTTGAAGCACCCAACAACTTGGCGAGATTTGTAGACATACATATGTATGTATACACATATAGCACGCATAATTACCAATGTGTATGTATTAGAGTGTGTATGATGTCTGCGTTGTCGACGGCATTGACGCATTGGCCTTGTTAATTTGTCTTGTAATTTTATTTTTCTTGCGAACGTCGGTGTTGATTGTTGCCGTTGTCAACACCTTGCAACCAACAATCAATCTGAATGCTAATTAGCACATGAAATTAGCGTCCTTTCCATTTAAGCAGCAAATAAGTTTTAATAGTGTTCTGCTTTGATTGCTTTGTTAAGCGCTCCGCTTTGTAAGAGCTTCTCACCAAAGTTTTTAATTGAATCGGCTTACAGCGCTGAAATGGATTGAAACCTAAAGCAGACTTCGCAATATTTCAAAACAGTTGAAAGTTGAAATGCAAGTCAAATAGTACCTAAAGTGTTAATTGAGTGTTGAGTGAAATTTTATAATATTTTGAAACAAAACCAACCGATTAGCGAAAGCATTTCTTTCTTGTGCTGAATGAGAACCATTAATATTTAATTTTTCCCAGCTATAATCATGTATAACTGTCGTACCTCTCTTAAATTATAGACTCCAAATAAAGAGATGGTTCTCAAGCTTTTCATCGCTCGCACAGCCCTTACTATTTTCTGTGAAATATTTGCAGAAACGAAGAAGTAAATTTTTTGGTAAAGAAAAAAGTTATTTGGCATGTTTTTTAAAGCTCTCCTCTCCTTTTGATAAATACCTCTTAAGGAATGGATTTTTTTTTTTAAATGCCTACAAGATTTGCAGACACACCTGTCATACACGCCTACAAATTGCCTGTTGCAAAGTTGCTGTGTCTACTTCTTTCCCACAAGTATCTGATGAAATTAAAATAATATCAAAAAACCTAAATCAATAAGATATATGTAAACAGGTATACCTTATTTTTGGCCAAGTTCCTGCATGTACTTGTACGCAGACAATCTGTGTGTTCAGAGTCCCTACATGCCCACGTTCTTAAATATTTAGTTACGTATGTACATAGAGCATACGTAACTGTGTCAATGTACAGGCTATCAACAAACTTGTTGCTTCTCAGCTGATTTCTGTACTAAAAGTCAGCGACGCCAAAATACCAAAAACATTTTCAACCCCAATTCACTGGCAGCGAAGACAGGCATTTTAGTACAAAACCTCGAGCGATACGCATACCTATGTATAGATGTTTGTATGTACACATGTACGCTTATTTGGAAGGGGTGTTTGTTGGCTGAGGGAATATTTCCCCTGCTTTTGCGCTTGTGTGAGTAAAAACCGACTGTTGCACGACCGCCTTGTCGGCTGAGTTTTTGTCTTTGCTTTGCAGAAGCTGGGCTATGTGTTGGCCGAGGGGGTGCTGCGACGTGTGGTGACCAGCAATCGTCGGCCGAAAAGGTGTTTCAGCCAAAGACACTGTTGCTTCAGCGTTAGTCTGATAAGGGGCTTCATTGTGAACGAACGTTTCCGGTCTTCGAGCTGAAGTTAATTTTCTAGTTCAAATTGATTCAGTACATAGACATACTACATATCTCCACTGCATATACACACAGACACATATATGTATGTATATATATCTAAATTAAAGGAAAAACTACACCTTGAACTAAACCGAATACAACAATACAAATTCGCACAAACACACACGCACAATCAAAGGCTCGCAAACAAATAACAGTACAAATTACATATCCAAAAGCACACGGACATTAATTTTAAATGCAATACATTTTAACTGACATATCAAATTGTAGGTGAATTATTAAAATCATGTTGTAAACGGAGAATCTCCAAAGTTTCGAAAGTGTGAAATATTTATTTCGAATATAAAAGGCCAGCGAAAATCTTAGCACGGGCTGCAAATTCAAATCAAAATTATGAAAGTGAATCGCTCGATATTTGTGTACCTATACGTAGTATATTAGCACGTATGAAAAATTGCGGTTTAGTCTGTGAGAACGGTAAGCAGGAAAAATCAAACTCAAACTCTCGGATGTGCAACGTTTAAATAACTTCAGTTAAAAGTGTAATTGTTGGTTTTCGCTAAAGATTTGAATTTCGTTAAATTTGTTTTGGACATACAATAAGAAGCGCTTAAAAACTTCAAAAATTCTCAACCAAGAAGTGCTTGACAACTTCAAAAATTCTGAAGCAGAAGAAAGAAAACACATCAAAATTACAAAATTACATTTTGGTGAATTTGAAATCAAAAATATCGACACAGCTCTAAAAGTTAGGGCTTTTATTGAAATTTTCATTTCAAAAATAATTTTGAAAGGTGAGTTTCTGAGTTGAAAATGTAGGAATTGTGATTTCAAAATTGATTTTATTGATCGAATTTATTGTATAATTCTTTTAGTATTAAAAAACAAGACAAAGGCACAAAAAGAAAAACCAAATCAAAAATCAATACTTTGATATAAGTAAAAATTTTTTTTATCAGAATAAAATATTTATGAGTTTTGTGTTAGTATTGTAATCATTTTCTCATCCATCTCAACCAAATTTTAGTTAAACTTTCCTACTGTTCATGCAATTTTCGAAGAATGGGTGACTCCAGCTTATAAATCGCCCCCTTTTTATTTAATAAAATCCGCGCTAATTGTCGTTTTATTTAGTTGTTAGCGATAACCAATTGAAGTTAGATGAAAATTGAGAATAATGTCTTGTTTTTTCACTAATTTCTATATATAGAACTTCTTCCGGACTTGGTGTAGAACTAAAACCTACAGCGCCTACATTCCATGTACTTGTATGCCTATTTTCAACTATGGGCACATTTCCTCTTCCCCGTATACGCTGAACCTACAGATAGGTTTGTTTGTCTAAAAATTGTAATTTTAGCGAAATTTCGGAAATTTTTTGCTTGTCTGTCACAAAAAAAAACAATTTAAATTTCTTCATTAAATATAATAGCTCATCCAAGTGTTGAGAAAATAATACAGGTCTTCTAAAACTAATAGCTAACTTTATAATTAAGTATACTGCTGGCTATAATAGCGTTTTTCGAAAAAGAATAAAATCAGCCGAAAAATTTCTTTTTAATTTTCTTACTTCAGCAATATTTAATACTTGGAAAGCAGACACAAAATTGATAAAAAATAAACCTACTCAAATCAGTCCTTTGAGCCAATAAGCAAATAAACGGTGCTTCATAAACTTTTTTGTGGTATTTTAAGTTTTTGTAAAACATAACTTTTCATACTTCGAAGAATCCCATTTCAAGAAGATTTTTTCATGTCGAAAATAAACACGTTGGCTTCATTTTGCCTACCGAACGACAACCGCCTCCTGAAAACAACATTAGCCACAACAAATTCAGGCGGTACCTCTATTTTTATGCTAATGATTCTTAATGCATTGCAAGTGGGGGCAAATATATATTCTGAACGCAAATCAATATTTCGCAAGACCAATAAATGGCTGGCTTTTGTCGCCAGTAAAATATATGTATATGTATGTATACATATTTATGTACAATAATACTTTTCGATAATATATGAAACAGACATAAATTTCGACCCATAAGGCCATTCATCCATTGCACGCTTTTTGGCGGCTGACGAAAGTTGGGAATGACGGCAGCACCTTGCTTAACAGGTTGTTTAATAAAAAATGGAAAACTTTTGAGCATAAAGTTGGGTTGTTTATTTTTTTTGTACTCTTTTGTTGTTATTGTTGTCTGAACACATTTATTATTTGTCTCAGTTTGCTTCGTGAAACCTGAAAGGGCAAGAAAGCGCAAAAAGTTAAATTGGTGGGATTAACATACATACATATGTACAGCGAATCCCTAATGCTTTCATAAATATATAATTAATAATTAGGCAGATCTTTTTCGTAAAGCCCGAAGTCAACATCATTAGCAATTCATACATATTAAATATCGGTCCTACAGTTTTGGGGTTGACACCCTTATGTATATGTATGTATTTTAACTGAAAAATGAGAAATATTCCGATAAAATTTGGTACGTGACATTATCCTGGCATTCTTGTGTTACAGTGTGAAAATGGGCGAAATCTGACTACAGCCCATATAACAAAATTTTAATTTAAATTTGATTCCTTCACTTTCTACTATATAAATCAAGAATGAATAAAGATAAATATATAAGGATAATAAATTGCCTGAATCGAACCAAAACTGTTCAAGCCGGAAGGCACTGAATATGTGGACCCAGGTTTATAGTTGGCTTTTCGTCGAAAACAACGGTCAATTTGTGAGATATATTATTGAAATTCAGACAGACTATCTTTCCTGATAGTATGTCTGTGTGCCCAAGTGGGTTGAATCGGGTTAATACTTCCCTTAGCCTCCATATACCTAATATATGTAAAGATTTTCGAACTTTCGGATGTCTTTTTACCGAATATATCGGCCAATATGTGAGTTATCTTCAAAAAATTGAGAGAGCGTGTTTTTCTTATAACGGTGCATATAACCAACAAACCTTATGTACTTGAAGACATTTCCCTGGCTTTAATCTTTGCAAGTTACAAGAGTATAAAATGTTCGGTTATATCCAAACTTACCTCTTGCCTATTTACATCTGTTGTCTTCATTGCTTCCTGCCTCTCTCCTAACGGTGCAAGGCTTTAGCACATGCAGACGAGAGAGATAAGATGAGAACGTCGTTGACAGTGCAACCGTTATAAATTAAATGCTATTTTCAAGCAGTATCTCGTGCCACAGAATTTTACATACATTATTCCTGTAGCTCCATTTATCTTAAGTATGTAAACATGTTGGAGATGCATCAAATTAAAATAAATTATTCATCTTCAATCAGCAATAATAGTGCAGTCATCTGCTGAAAAATTAAGCTGATGCAATTTCAATGATTTATTTAATTTCGACATTCAGATGTGCAAGTCTTGCAATGGAACGGTAATGAGCTTTCCCACTGAAAGAATAATATAAATTCTCTTTTAATTGCTCATTTAACTAATTCCAGATGGTGGCGTCTCTAAAAAATATGCTTTCATAGAAACCCAGACCTCTGCCCCCAATCTCAATGGACTTAATGAAGTGAACACGGTAATTAATAATATCTAAAGTTAAGTGACATTATCGCAAAGTTATTTACAAATGGAATAGCAAAGTGGCAATGGAATTTAAACCTCTCTTGATAAATCGTACATAAATAAAAGCAAGACAGCTAGCTCACTCGTTTTTAGAGATATTTTTTAATTCCTATTTTGGTTTAGAAATACTAAGTAATGGAGGATGGAGTCGTGTGTAGAAGTTCACGCAAGTGAGAAAAGTTCTCTGATCGCCATTCACTTGGGAGTGGTCAGAAACGATTCTTTTACATATGGCTCAAGCAGCTCACGACTTCCGGGTTTGACCAAGTATCCTCTGGGTAGCCTAAGAACATCCGTTTGAAGGCGAGCTAAAGTGAGAAGGCGAAACATCCGCTACATAGAGTTGTTCGCTGGGTTTGGGACGCGCCACGTAAAAAACACAACCAATGAAAAATTACCAACAGCCTCGGAAGAGAAACCCCCCTTTTGATGACGGCCGTGGCAAACGAAATAAGGACTACGAATTGAGGTCCCTTAAACGGGAAGGTGCCGCTGCCCAACTGGTTGTCCTCATGAAAATAAAGGCTGATATCACGCCGTTTAAAAAATGCGATGGACAAGGACAGAGACGAGTAGGTCCTTGTGGCATTTACTACATTGGCCATATAAAGGAGCGCAAGTTTAGTGTGGGATTCGTGGTGGGAGAGGACTCCGTCGCCGAGTACTGAATGAACGTCTAGCCACAATCCACATCAACGCCAGGGTGGGCAAAGAAGGTATCTTTGGCACTAAAGTCGGTAAATTCAGCCTCCACGACGAAACATCCCCAAATGGATTGAGGCTGATCGACTTCGCTGAGGCCTGAAATATGGTTATCTTTGGTACTAGATTCCAGCACAAGAAAATACATCAAACTACCTGTCTGTCTCCGGGTCGAAAAGCCACCAATCAGATCGATCATGTTGTGATAGACGGAAGACACGTATCCGGTGTTCTAGACGTAAGTACGCTCCGATGTGCTAACATCGACTCGGACCACTGTCTTGTTGCAGCCAAGATTCACATTCGTCTCTGTGAAGGTTCGACGTCGAGAAGCTGCAATCACAACAGACAGCTGAACGATTTCCTATTCCGCTTGCACTCCTGCTCTCTGAGAGCATTCCTGCTCTCTGGAGGGAACACTTCTCCAGTCTGCTGAAAGGCAGTGAACGTACAACGCCAGGGAAAGGCGAACCCGATTCTCCAATCGGTGACGATGGAGCAGACGTTCGATTGCCCGACCATAAAGAAGTTCGAATAGCAATTATTCGCCTGAAGAACAATACAGTGGGAGGGACGATGGATTGCCGGCCGAGCTATTCAAACACGGCGGCGAAGAACTGATAAGGAGCATACATCAGCTTCCTTGTAAAATGTGGTCGGACGAAAGCATGCGAAACGATTGGAATTTAGGCGTCCTCTGCCCAATGCACACAAAAAGAGAGACCCTATAATCTCCGCCAATTACCGTGGGATAAGCCTCCTCAACATCGCGTATTAGGTTCTATCAAGCGTATTGTGTGAAAGATTAAAGCCCACCGTCAGCAAACTGATTGGACCTTATCAGTGTGGCTTTAGAAATGGCCAATCACCAACCGACCAGATATTCACCATACCCCAAATCTTGGAAAAGACCCGTGAAAGGAGAATCGACATACACCACCTCTTATGTAAGGTTGCATTTTGGCAACACCAAAAGCTCCGTCAGGATCGGGAAGGACCTCTCCGCGCCGTTCGATACGAAACAAGGTTTAAGACATGACATGCGTCTTCTTCAATCTGCTGCTGGAGAAAATAATTGGAGCTGCCGAACTTAATCAAGCAGGTACAATCTTTTATAAGAGTGTACAGCTGCTGGCGTATGCCGATGATATTGATATGTCACCCTGGAAATCCAACGCTTGCCAACAGGAGATACTTCAGACTGAGTAGGCAATTAAAAGGTAAATTTCTCTCTCGACGAAAAAAAGCCAAACTCTATAAGTCGCTCATAATTCCCGTCCTGATATATGGTGCAGAGACTTCGATGATGATATCAACTGAAAAGTTCTGCGAAAGATTTATGGTCCTTTGCGCATTGGCTACGTCGAATATCATATTCGATTAAACGATGAGCTGTACGAGATATAGGACGACATTGACATAGTTCAGCGAATTAAAAGACATGGTCATGTTGTCCGGATGGACGAAAACACTCCAGTTCTGAAAGTATTCGACGCAGTACCCGCCGGGGGAAACAGAGGAAAAGAGAGACCTCCTCTCCGTTGGAAGGACCTGGTGGAGAAGGACCTGGCTTCGCTTGGAATATCCAATTGGCGCCACGTAGCGGAAGGAAGAAAGGACTGGCGCGCTGTTGTTAACTCGGCTATAATCGCGTGTCTACGCCAGTAAAGAAGAAGTATACTAAGTACGCTATAAAAGAATTTCTCGGTCAAGTGTCTAGCAGAGATTTAGATATAGGTAAAACAAAGACAGCTAACATATTTTCAAAATCTTTTCTTTAGTTTCAGAATATTCGAAATTCAAGTTGTATCTACTTTCATTGTGCGCTTGAAATTGTCCTAAACGAATTAAAAATAAATTAACGTCTACAGAACTGGCTTTCAAGAAAGCCTTACATTTTTAACCTGAATCTGAGCTTGCAGCATTCTGGTAAGGACCATGTGATTAATATCTCAATTGTAGTATTACTTAGAATAAAAACCTTGAATACTTTAATCGAAGACAAGAAATTTAAGTCTGCTCCATTGTCCTAACTGACGGACGCCTAATCTGTTGAAAGCGTCTCAGTTTTGTCATTATGAATGCTGACGCTTTGCTATAAGCTTTCCATTTATCAGTCGACTCAGAGATGAGTATCGTTAACTTATCGACCGTCATCTACCACCGAGTGTGGGTTTTAGTTTTTCCTTTGTATTTGAAAAGCGAGAGCAATAAAATAATGTGAGTAAATGTTTAGAGTGTTTTATATACTCTGTACATGTCGGACAGTTCGGACTATTGTCATTGTGGAAAAGTTGCTTCTAAAGCACCCTTGTCCACTAAGTGTTTCGGTCAGATGGAAGTCCAGATCCGCATGTCGTCTGTCTAACCATAAAAATATGAACATTTCAAACCAACACTTCTCAAGTGCATGTGTATGAATGCCTTATTTGCAAGCATTAACGTCATAAGTCGATAAATGTGTTTACTGAATACTCACCCATCCCAGTCAAAACTATTAAAATTATATTCACAGAAATAAATTAAGGATTCCATGGGCAACCAGACTGGTGGCTCAAGCGTGCTTGGGTAGGAAAATGTATCTTATACATCCTGCTTGATTTAAAATTATAATAACAATATGAAGTGAAGGTCGCAACAAATTTGTATTAAAAGATTAGAGAACCAAAAACTATAAGGAAATTGATTGATTTGCTTTTTAAAGATGATCCTCTTCGTAGACCGAATATTGCGGAAGTCGAATTGAGTGGTTGTCATTTGTGTCCACGGCTTAACATGCGGTTATTTGTTCAAGTTCCACGTATTCTATAAATGCAGATGCTCTGAAGGGCCATAAAATCACTCCACAAGGTATGAAAAGCGCCATAAATCGAGCGTATAAACAAACAAAGGATGTGTTAAGTGAGCAAGCCCGTAGCCAACAGTTGCGACCACAATAAACGTACTGCTCCCACAACTTTTATGAGAGGTCGGGGTTATTGTAACTTGTTGATGTTCATTTTGTACACTAATCGATTTCATTGTTTTCAAGTGGGTCTTCCGCCGCATATTATGGCATGTATATCTGTCCTGAGGACTTGTTCGATGTGTGGTAGTTTGCTTGTGTGTATGGCTTTATGTGGGTGGGTAAAAGTATAAAAATGCGGTATTATCCAATATAATTGCGAAAATGCATGAATATGGTTATAGTATTTTTGCTGATGTCGTTTCCACTCATCGGTGTGAGCCTTGAAATGTGGCAGCAACAGATGATTTTAGTGGCGATAAGGATTAAATAATGACATTATTTTGCTGAGCGCTTAGTGCGAGTCTCCTAGACTCATAACTGTCGATTGTCAGAAATGTGAGTGTTGGTAGTTGGATACTCTGGTGGCAAATGTTTAGCGTCAGTACTGGTGTAGTAAAGGGTCCACGTATTTCCTTGAATGTTTTCAGATTATCGATCGAATCAATGTATATTTTTAGATCCGATCAATGTTCTAATTGCATTTTCAAATCAAACCCTGTCACCCTTTTTAGAATATACGTAAGATTTGCATGTAATCTATCTTTCAATTAAGAACGATACAATACGGAAGCACTTCCATTCCCCATTTGCGACACGTCTGCAAACGTAAAGAGCTTCTAAGGACTATGTTAGCGAAGTAACGAAGTGCAAAAGATTGAAAAGAGAACACCAATTTACGTGACGATAAGTACCAATCCGCATCAGAAATCAAAAAGTGAAAAGAGAAACCAAAATAAATGTAAGGCCAACAAAATTATAGAGCCTGTATGGAACAAACTAATTTTGCTTGTAGGAACAACGATTCTGCCGAACTTAATCTGTGCTTATTTGAGCTGTTTTCTGATTGAAAAAAACTTGTTGGATATGTATTGTTTTTGGATATTGGAGCTGCGTATACTGTGTGTATGCATGGATATGTTAATATATAATCTTGCCTGCGGGAATGTTCATGTACCTGTGCGTGCGCACCTTTTCACATACAAATGATAACCTCTAAACACGCATATCAAAAATAATTTTTTCCGGCACAAACACACAACGGTGCGCACACTAGAGGTTTGCCATACTACAGATGCTTGGGTGTTTGTATGAAGATGGCTGTAGGTCATTGGTTCGAATTAATTAGTGATAACACACATATATATGTATATTAAGCAAATACGAGCGAATGTATCCGACATTTCATAATACATGGAGACTAGGCTTGTACGAGAGTACGCATATATACTCGTAAATACATGGTACTTGTAAAAACTGTTTTACAAAGCGGTTTTTGTGAGAATAATAATGATGCATTTACATGTTTTGATTCCTCTGGGAGGGTAGGCTGCTCAAAATTCAGTTACTGAAGAAAAAAATTCTCTTGAAATAAGCAAATGTAATTTCATTTAAAATGTGTTAACAGGCCCTTAAGGATGCCATATATATATATGTATATAAATACCCATATAATATATATATACATATGTTGTATGTATGCAACAGTTATTTACATTTGCTTTACTTTTTTTATTCACAATCTTCATGCAATGAATTAGTACATTTTGTGTTTTTTTTTTTTTTTTTKAATGTGAAGTACTCATTTTGTGAGGAGTCCGATGTAAAAGAGATCGTTGAGCTTTTAGTCAACGTCATCGGTAAAATCAGTATTTCGCCACCTAAAATGCAAATTAATGTAACACCACTTTTCATAAGTTTAATAGAAATCATTCATATTGAAAAAAATTGTGTTTTGGGTATAAAATGGTTATATGTATAAAGGTTATATCTCGGTTATATATTGATTATATCTGACAGGGGAAACTGAAAATTTTAAAATATGAATTTTCTGATCTTTAAATATGAAAATTAAGAAAAAAATTCCAAAGGCTTTTCTTAATTGCAGCGATAATAATTAGCATGCTTCAGAGGTTAAGTTTGTTTTGTCTCAGTGCAAACAAACCTATTTAGGAACGCGTGGTTTCACACATTTTTGGGAATGGCAATGACATTTAAATATGTATAGTATTAATGAATGAATGCACATTTTAATGTTAAAATAATGCCAAAAATTTAATTTTATTTCATTCTTAAAATGTCCATGAATATTTTTATATTTTGTTTTGTGACAAAAATTGAACAAAAGCAAAAAACCAAACAATTGGGGTTGCGGGATGGCTTACCTATATTCTATTCAATTTTATTTAACCAATCTCTTTCGAAATTTTGACTATTACTTCACTGATTTATCAATGTAAATTATTGAATGACCGCTGCTGATACAATCAATCATATACATATGTAGGTACGTAAGTATATGCGTACAATATTCATATGAAGCCGTAGTGTCACGCTCCGTTTAGTAAACTTGCAGTCAGGACCCAGTAAATGCAGGCTATTTTGAGGGCCGGCAGTGTGCTTGCACCCACTCTGCATTAGTATTGCTCAGTTATCACTCACTCGATTGCGTGTATTTGCCGTGAAGGCAAGAACTGCAGTACCACTAAACCTGTATGGATCTCGAACAACGATACATCAAACATATAGACCACGACAAGCGGCAGGCAGCAGGAAGCAGGCAGATGGCTTTCAGTTGTCACTGTGGCTAAATTAAAACTATTTCTAATTTTGCCGAAATGTAAAATGTAAAATTATTCCAAGCTGTAACAAGTTCATAAAATAGCTCTGATATGGTAATATCTGATTTATCACGTCATTTACAAACAAGAAATTTTCGTCGACGTGCAATCGTTTTTTAACTGAGAAAAGCACAGATTTTGACGCAGTCATCTGGAAGTTATACACCACTAAACAATTATATTTGTCTTACCAAATTTTAAATGAACACATAACTGTAACGCGGGATCCTTTTTGGATTTTAACAAAGCTTTAATAAGTTTAAGAACATGTGCTTTTCATCATGGCTCTATATGAATTGTTGTTGTTCATTGAGAGGTTAACATTATATCCGTTATCTAGAAGAATTAAAACAAACCTCCTCATAACACATGTTTTAATGTTGCTTGCCCTCATAGTAATCAACCCAATATATTTTGATGATATAGCAAATGGTAGTTCTTCTTCTTGATTGGCGTAGACACCGCTTACGCGATTATAGCCGAGTTAACAACAGCGCGCCAGTCGTTTCTTCTTTTCGCTACGTGGCGCCAATTAGATATTCCAAGTGAAGCCAAAGTGGGGTCTCTCATCCGAGGCTGTTGTTGCGTTGTCATTGGGGTAGTTTTTTTTTACGTGGCGGGTCCCAAACCCAGCGCACAACCCTATGCAGAGAATGTTTCGCCTTCTCACTTTAGCTCACCTTCAAACGGATGTTCTTAGGCTACCCAGAGGAGACTTGGTCAAGGACCGGAAGTCGTGAATTGCTTGAGTCATATGTAAAAGAATCGTTTCTGGCCACTCCCAAGTGAATGGCGATCAGAAAACTTTCCTCACTTGCGTGAACTTCTACACATGACTCCATCCTCCAGTTGTCTGACCAAAGTCTGTCGTTGGCACGAATGTAGGTGATGGTTGACCATTTCTTCGCCTTCTTTACTAGCGTAGGAAACGCCTACGCGGTTATAGCCAAGTTTACAAAAGCAAAACAGCCCGCTAGTCGTTTCTCCTTTTTGCTGTTTTGTGCCGATTGAAGATCCCAAGTGTAGCCAGGTCCTTTTGTACTTGGTCTTTCCAACGAAATAGAGGTCTTCCTCTTTATGTGCTTCCCTTTACGGGTACTGCGTCGAATACTTTCACAGCTGAAGTGTTTTCATCCATTTAGACAACGTGACTTAGCCAGCATAGCCGTTATCTCTTATTTCTCTGAAATATGTCAATGTCATCGTATAACTCGTACCGTTCCATCGAACTGCGTTGCCAATGGGAAAAGGTCCACATAACCTTTCTCTCGAAAACACGTAACGTCGACTCATTAGCTGTTGACATCGTCCATGCCTCTATACCATATAACAGATCGGCAATGATGAGTGACCTGTAGAATTTGATCTTTGTTGCCTTTGATCGAGAGAACTTTATTCCTCAATTGCCTACTTAGTGCTGAGCTGTATTTTGAGGCTAACACTGTTGGTGGTGTTAATACTGGTTCCAAGATTGACGAAATTATCTACGTCTTTGGATAGATTGGATATTCACTCTCTTCAAATAAAGCTGCTGAATGAACTGCGGACATACTCGTATGTAACTAATTTTTCATAATAGAGATGGAAGTGACGGAATTTAAACCACTTCAAGGAGCTCTTTTGTATTGAATATAGGGAGTAAATAAGTATGGAAGAAATAATGGCTCTCGTTACGGCATCTTGTCAAAAATCGATCGAATAAAGTAAAAATAATACTGTTGACGATTTTTTTTATTGTCTATAGTAAAGTAAGTATAAACGGTATTTTTTCGGTTGATATTATGTGCCATAGTTATTTAGTGATATTTCATTCGGATTTTCGCGACTGGCCACGGCTCGTGAATACTATGTGCTTATTCTCGTACACAAGTGTATTTATGTAGCCGTAGTATATAAAAATTCTCTATGCGTTCTAGATGACCATTTTGCTGTCGAAAACGAAATTTATCTCTCGCAGTTTCAAATGAACTGTCAGCGTTGACATGTTGAGTGTTGATAATTTTGACTGACACTCCATTTTTAAGCATTGATGACAAGTCTGCGCTACTTCTGCTGTCATACTGCCGCCGATGCTCGCTTTTTTATGCATGCAATTCATAATTTACCGCTTTTCCAATG
Organism: Bactrocera latifrons; assembly: GCF_001853355.1. NCBI lineage: Eukaryota > Metazoa > Arthropoda > Insecta > Diptera > Tephritidae > Bactrocera > Bactrocera latifrons. The sequence goes on along the minus strand of NW_017535908.1, from coordinate 137,084 downwards.
AATTTACGTGTGCGTTATTACATACGACATACGTATATACATATATATGTATAAATGCAGGTGTGTGTGTGGATATGGACAGGTGTAAATAAGGAGGTGGATTTTCGTTAAAGATTGGAAAATTAATAAGTTAAATTTATTCATATTCAATACTCTGTATGAGCGAATATTTCGCCAGTAGGCTGAAATTATCCCGCCATTTCTTCAGATGATATAATGTTCGTCCGCATATTTTCGCACTACTCGTAGGACGAGGTCTATCAAAAAGTGAAAAATTTAATGCAAAATAAAAAGCAAAAATATTGTATCACAGTGTGGCGTTTCTTTGAGTGCTGAAGTCCGGGACGAGCCATAAGCTGGTCAATCCACGGTCGGAGACAAAGCAAAAAATACATACATTTCACGGAGGGAAATTTTCGCTCATGAGACAGGCGAAATAAGTGCAAATGTATTCTTATTGCACCGAAAATTAATTGCAATCATAAATATGTGCGCATTTCAGTTTTCACCATAAATATTTATAGTGCGCATATATAAAAAGGAAAAAAGTGTCAACCCAATGGCAATCTGTCGTATTTCAAGTAAGTTAATTTTGAAGTCCTTTCGAGAATGCCTTTTCGACTTTCACGTCGCCTGTTCGCCGACTTCTACTGTCCCTTGATATGTTGAGTCAGTGGGCTAGAAGCTTGAAGTCGAATTGCAGGTCTCGCTACTGCAATTAATGTTAGTAGATGGATGAGAATCTGAATGTGGCTTTTACTGCCTTTATATTTCACTGCGAAACCAGTTTTTTTTATGTACTAACAGATAACTAAATAGTGACTGTGCATTACCTTACGTAATTCCATTCAATGAATTCCGATATAATATAATATAAATCTAAGAGAGCGAATATTCTCAAAGCTCTAATCCTGTCTCTTATACACATCTAGATGTGTATAAGAGACAGAAATAGTGACTGTGCATTACCTTACGTAATTCCATTCAATGAATTCCGATATAATATAATATAAATCTAAGAGAGCGAATATTCTCAAAGCTCTAATCTCCTCTAGTTGTTGCCCAAATAAAAAATAGAGATGATCACATAGCCACTTGGCAGTGTATTTTCAGTGAATTTTCTCAAATCGATTGTTTTCCGCTTAAGCGATTTTTAAGGAGTCATGGCCGTTTCGACAGTAAGAAGTCTGCCATCGAGCATTTTCCGGACGGTCTAGCTGGTAGGCGGCAAGTCACGAAATGCTCCGCGTTGGATTTATGCGCGTAGGCGAACTCTTTCAATTAACAAGTAAATAAATTAATGGGGATTACAAAAAGTTTACAAAGCTTTGGGACTTAATTTACTTCGGCTTTATTATTCTAAATCTATAAACCCAAATAACTTTAGTATATATTTGATTAGGTCAAGGTATTTTAACTATGCCGCTTAGCTGAGAGCCGCAGAAAAACCTCTAATTGCTTTTACTCTACATTTTAAATCACTTTTAAGATGCTACATGGCTCATAAAATTTTCTCGTCTGTGGCTGTTTGCGGCCGCACAAATTCCCGCTCCCGTATTGGGGTTGCGCAGCCATCACTACTAGTCACCCGTGCACAGGTATGCGTGTATGAAAGTAAGTTAGTGCACCTGCAACATCGCCTCAATATCGCTCTTTGTGCTTACATTTATTAAATGGGAATTTAATGTGCCTTCACCGCATTCGTCGGTGGAAGTATTTTTAGCGTCAGTTGGTTGAAGAAGTTTTTGTGCTTTCATGTAGACAGCTGGATTCAGCTGGGTTAAGTGTGTGGGAGAGTAGAGAATTAGCACTTTTAGCAATGCATTTCCACTTGCGTGCTACGTGCAAAATGCTCCTGAGAAAATTTTTTGTTCGAGTTCGGTTAAATACCTTGAAATTTTTTGTTGGTTGCTCACAATTTATTTTGGCCGACTTTCGTATGGATTGCATATCCATTACACATAAGTATCTCGACTAATTTTTTTTATACTTATACTAATAAATAAACCAATATAATATGTACCATTTTGGTCGACCACTTTTTGCCATTTTGCAGCTAGAGATATTATCCTATCAGTGCAAAACTTTAATTAGTGTAAATAGAAATTTCGAAATTACTTAGTTAAATGAAGCTTAAAATCTCACCTTTCAAACACTATGTGGTATTACACAATGTGATTGGCGGCACTGGAGATATACGACTGCAGCGAGCTTATATTAAATTGTGTAAAAATTTCTTTTCGTTAAAATATGCGTAAGTAATAATCTCTACTTTTACTTTGTTGCTTTAATAAAGTCACATACAATTTGTCAATACTCACAATTACCACACTTATTACTGAAGTGCCAATAGCAAACTTAGTTTTCTTTATGCAATCAGCGACCTAATGAGCTAATTAAACTCTAACTTTGCTAATTACTCTCCAATTCTACCAAAAAATAAATTTAACCAAGAAATGGAAATGCTCATATAAATATCAATGTCTGCCACATCGCAATTAAATCTTTTTATTACAAGGCACATAGGTATGTATATGTGTGTGTGTTTGTGCATGTGGTCATCAAACAATCATAGTTAAAAGCAGAAAGGGAAAGGAAAATCGTCTAATAAGCAACAGGTTGTCGCAATCAAGAAAATGATGTAATGTGACAACAAAACCTTCGAACATTGCTCACTTCTAGCAAATATTGATTGATGGCCCTGCACTCACGTAGGAGCATTCGTGTGTGTGTTTAATTTGTATGCTGGGAAATTGGAGTGAAATGATTTAAGTGTGTGGGGCGCTGCTTTCGTGTACGTATAAATAGACGAGTATGAATTGGCAGCGTTGAGTCACGAGTAAATGCTAAGGACGCAAGTGCGTTAATTGAATAAGTTTTATTTTTACTCATACCAACTTATTCCACAATAGTTAGGTGTTAGTTGTATGTACGGCAAACTTTGCAAAGCGTATTTAACGGTAATATACTCCATTGATTTGGAAATAAAGCGAAAGTCCAATTAAAACTTCAATGAGCAAGTCGAAATAACTAAATCTAAATTTTGGGGTTTGAGGTAGGGCGCGTGCACGAAGTCTTTTCCACATTCTTTTACCGTGCAATTTGCACTGGTTTGAACGTTTAATAGTGTCAGAGAGATTTAAACTGCACTTTTAAATCAAATAGCAATATTAAACTTTTTCCGATGGGCAAAAATAAACAGACAGTCAGACATCACGAAATCAATTCTTCTACAGTAGAAAACACTGACAGCCGCATACATTATATACACGCGACTTTAAACATTCCATCCGTTCAGAAATTTGAAGGCAAGGAACTGTGTAAGCGACGTTAACTTGTAATTTTCTGACACAATGAAGTGAAATTATAATCCAGCATAAATAAAATTGTAATTCGTTGCATGGCAAAGGTTGCCAAGAATACTTAATGCACGCGAAAACATGCTTGCGCATTAAAAGAATTTTCAACTACTTTAGCGAAAACGAGTGTTAAAATTAAACATTTGATTCAATGAAACATGCTTGCACACTTGAAAACGACTTTAGTCTCAATTGCCACATAGCTTTAAGTTTTGCTCGTGATTTGGCTTGAAAGAAGATGGAAATGAAATTCACAAAATTTTATGAATTATAAATTAGTATAATTATTTTTGGAATTTGATCTCCATGTTGAAAATATAGTTTTGCTCTGCTTTTATAAGACATATATTTTGCCAAATGATAAATTGCGGTTGCGCCGTCAGTCGGGTGGATTGAAGTAAAGCATTTGCGGTTTCTGGCGTGGTTGGTTCTATTCATTGTTGGTGTTATTAATTAGCGCGTTGACTACGTGTAAAAGACAGAACGACGAGAAGTTATAAATAAACCATGTCTTCAATCTACATAAAACTTTATGCAAAACCATCTTTATATTGCGTTTATACAAGCTGTGTTCCAAAGTAAACAGGACTAGAAAAAGTGAGAACAAATGGTTTTTTCGGCAAAATCAATTTATTTTATTCAAAATAGTCTCCTATTGTTTCAATACGGCACGGTCCAAAAGCATGTCAAACAAGTGTTTTAGGTCGTTGGCCGGTATGACCACCAGTATGCCGGTGCAAGCCTTTTGAATGGCCTCTACGTCTGCATAACGCTTTCCTTTCATGGGCAAATGCATTTTTCTGAAAAGGAAGAAGGAAGCACGGTGCCATATCAGGTGAACACGGCGAGTGGTTAATGGTTAAAATGTGAATTTTGGTCAAATAAACATCTCTAATGATGTCCTTCGAATGTTGGATTCTGAGCAATTTTTGGTTGTCAGTCAATTTGGGCGGAACAAACCGTGCACACAGCTTTCGTAAGCCCAAATGTTCGGTCAAAATGCGATAAATAGATGTTTTGGAGATATTTAATTCCATTTCCATGAATTTCAATGATGATTTCGGCTGATTTTTGACGAATTCACGCACAGTTTCGATGGAATTTCCGGTGATCACGGATATTGGTGTGCTCACGACCACTTTGAAAACGTTGAAATCACTGGTGCATTCTGCTACGGCATAGGCAATGATCGCCATAAAATTGTTTTATCAACGTTTCGGTAAACGTTTTATCAATTTTACTGACACTTAAAATGCAATAACTTCACTTCCAATCAATGAAATGTCACGAAATTCCAACCGGATAATCGATAAAAATACCAGATTCTAACGCACCATATATGTAGATGGCGTCAAAACGGAGCACAAGATTTACTTTGGAATGCACCTTGTAGTACTAATGCAAATTTTGAACTTTTGTTACTCATACGCCACGTCCACCTCTCAATATGCGTTTAATATTTGAATAAAATTTGTTTAAACAATTAAGGAATGACTAAGTTCGGGTGTATCTGAATATTATATACTCTTGCAACTTGCAAGAATAAAAATTTTATACTAAACTAACATATTGGCCGATATTTTCAACAAAAAGTTAACCATACGCACTAGGGTTCTAATATTAGGCAACTGGGTTCTAGAAAAGTTATAATCCAAAAGAATTAGCTGGAATTTCCAATAACACAATGCTAAGGCGTGGTTTTCGTCCAGCTTCGCCCAGCTTCTCATCGTAATGTAGAAACGTTATGATCATATTAATTCCCCAAATGTGGGTCGTGCCATGTCAATTACCCAATTTTAACAAAATCGTTATATTGTCGTGGGCGTGGTTATCATCCGGTATCATCCATTTTTTTTCTGACGAAGGAAATTTCGAAATGAAATTTGTGGGCGGGGTTGCACGAACTTTTGAAAATTTTCAAACCATAGGTGCCCCTTGCTACTGCGATCGCCTTCTCTCAGTCACCAGATTTTCAACTCATCTCGTCATCCTGATCATTTAGATACTAAGTATATAACCTATATCTAACTCGATACAAACAACAATTAGGTATTATACTCTGTAGCAATATGTTGCAAGGGTATAAAAATCAGAACTCTCTCTACCAGTGGGCATTTGCTTCACTCTGATATTTGGCGAGATGGGTATCTATGAATAAACGAAATTAGCTATGTAATACTTGCAACTATTATTCTTCATGCCAAAGTGGCAATAAATGTTTGAACTCACAATTCGCTGAGAGAAATCATAAAAGCTGACAAAATTTAGTGAATTCGTGCACGATGTTATTGACTTTGACACGCATCAAGAAACTTTATGAGGAGAAAACTCCACTGACGGATTCTCTCATTTTCCGGTCAACAAAGCGTGAATAAAAACGTATAAAACATAATGAATTAATTAGAGGTCGAAAGTAGCTGCGTAATTTCGAAGAAGCCTTAGCGAAATTTGTGTGCATTTCTACAATTGTTTTCCGCTCGTGAAGTCTCGAGGGCGACTGTTAAAGACAGGCTCATCTGACAAAGCATGCTAGCAACCTCCAATAAGCTCGAGTGAAAGCAAACACAGACATGAAAACATCATGAAATAACTAATTGCTGACGCTACTCACTTTACTCTTCGGCTGCACTGAGCTGTAAGGAATCATTGACGTTTCCATTTGATTTTGTTGCATTAATTAATTTAATTCTTTTTATTTCTATCGATTGATTAGAGAATTTCCCGCACCACAGAGCACCACAGAGTATTTAAAGATAAGGATTCCAATTTAGAGTAAAGTAAAAATATTAATTTTTATATGTTATAGAAATTTAGAGATTTTAAATTTTCTCTTTAACCTTTTTAATTTTCGAGGAAATCTGACCTTTTAGTTTGTAGAGCATTCGAATTTGTAGTAAGGAGTATTGTGCATGATTAATGGTCGATTTTGATCTTTTCACAGTTAAATTCGTAAATTCCAGAGTTAAACTGAGTTCAAATATAATATTGGGTAGTCAAAAAAGTCTTTTCGCATTTCTAATCAAACTTCAACATATTTTTTTTATATTTATCCTAATAAAAAAATAAATATTATTGCAAATTATTTCGATTTATATGCGAGTAACTACTAACTCACCTAATACATGCACTCGCAACATGAAAGAGGAGGATGATTTTTAATAATTAAAATGTTCAATCTACGAAGCCGCAATGTCTTACACGCGTACACACGCTCATTTCACTCATACTCATGTTTGACGGTGACCGCGCCGATGGCTAAACTTCGTTCGTCAAAAGTGGCTTTAAATATGCTTACAAAATGGAAAATTTATGCAACCGCTAAGCCAACAAAGGCAGGCCAGTATGCGTAACTAGAGTGAGACACAATCTCTCCAACAATAAACCCATAAAAATAACGCCATCAGTCAACGGGCAGCGAGCATAACAGCCCATAAAGCCAAGCTAGACAAGGCACCTACACCAAACGCAGGCGCAGGTGTTGTTACAAGAGACCATAAACTGAATACTGCAGCTTTTACATGGATTTCGTATGCGCAAACAACGGTTGTGTGGAATAGGCGGTGTGTCTCCTTCAGTATTACATACATATTGTAGATTTACTGGATCCTTTGCATTCACGTGAGTGTTTGGTGTTTTGCATTTTCTTGATTTGGCCGTGGGTTGACCCAATGTGCATACGTTCACATACTTGCAGTTATTGCACGTTCATATTATTTGTTGTTGTTGCACGAGTAAGTAAGACTGTGTAGGTATGCAAGAGTGTGTGTATTATTTGTGTAAAACGCTAATGTTTTTTATTCCCAAGCATTTTCTGAAATACTATGGCGACAGGATGAGTAGTAGTTGCTGGTGGTGGACGACAAGCAATGAATGTGAAGTAAAAAAAACTGCATACTTCTACGGCTGTATGCTGACCAGAATTTGCTGTCGTCCAACAGCTCTCTTATCGGTATCATAAAGCATGCAACATATTAATCTTAATATAAATCGATGCTCTTATCTGAGGCTGTTTTCTTCTTTTCCTTGGCAGCGTTTTTTACGTGGGAGGTCCCAAACTCAGCGCATAACCCTGTGTAGGAAAGGTTTTAGTTTCTCACTTTAGCTCGCTTTTAACTGGATGTTTTCTGGCTACCCAGAGGATACTTGGTCTAAGACCAAAAGTAGTGAGCTGCTGGAGCCATACATAAAAGAATCGCTTCGGGCCACTCCCAAGTGAATAGCAATCAGAAAACTTTCCTCACTTGGCGGGACTTCTATACAGGGCTCCACCCCCAGAGGTGATCTAGTGACTGATGCTCAGAGCATACTAAAATTATAGAGGGAACACTTCTCCAGTCTGCTGTATGGCAGTGAAAGCATAACGCCAAGAAAAACCAGACGTTCCACTGCTCGATTATGAAGAGTTCGGATAACAAATACCCGCCTGAAGATCAACAAAGCGACGAAGTCGATGTTTTGCCGGTCGAGCTACTCAAACACGGCGGAGTAGAAATTCTTTATCAGTTCATTAGCTTCTTTGTAAAATATGATCGGAGGAAAGCATGCCCAACGATTGGAATTTAAGTGAGCTTTGCCCAATACAAACAAAGGGAGACCCAACAATCTGCGCCAAATACCGTGGGATAAGTCTCCTAAATATCGCGGATAAGGTTCAATCGAGCGTATTGTTTGAAAGATTAAATATCACCGTCAACACACTGATTGGACCTTATCAGTGTGGCTTTAGACCTGAAAAGTCAATAATTGACCAGATATGCGCCAAATTTTGGAAAAAATTGTGAAAAAAATCGACATTTACCACCTCTTCCTTTATGCCTCTCCGTCTGAGTTTGTTATCACCGAAAAATTAATACGGCTGTGTAAACTAACGTTGGGCAACACTAAAAGCTCTGTCAGAATCGGGAAGAACCTCTCCGAGCCGTTCGATACCAAACRAGGGTTCAGACAAGGCGATTCCGTACCGTGTGACTTTTTCAACCTGCTGCTAAAGAAAATAGTTCGAGCTGCAGAACTAAATAGAGAAGGTACCATCTTCTATAAGAGTGTACAGCTGCTGGCGTATGCCGATGATATTGATATTGATATCATCGGCCTCAACACCCGCGCCGTTAGTTCTGCTTTCTCCAGACTGGACAAGGAAGCAACACAAATGGGTCTGGCAGTGAACGAGGGCAAGACGAAATATCTTCTGTCTTCAAACAAACAGCCTTCGCACTCGCGACTTGGCTCCAACGTCACTCTTGATAGTCATAACTTGGAAGTTGTAGATAATTTCGTTTATCTTGAAACCAACATTAACAATAACAACAATGTTATCCTCGAAATCCAACGCAGAATAACTCATGCCTTGCCAGCAGATGCTACCTTGGACTGAGTAAGCACATGAGAAGTAAAGTCCTCTCTCGATGAACAAAAACCAAACTCTATAAGWCACTCATWATTCCCGTCCTGCTATATGGTGCWGRGKCWTGGACSATGACAACAWCWSWTGAGTCRACGTTRCGAGTTKTCGAGAGAAARGTTCTGCRAAAGATTTATGGTCCTTTGCGCGTTGGCCACGGCGAATATCGCATTCGATGGAACGATGAGCTGTACGAGATATACGACGACATTGACATAGTTCAGCGAATTAAAAGACAGCGGCTATGCTGGCTTGGTCATGTCGTGCATATGGACGAAAATATTCCAGCTCTGAAAGTATTCGACGTAGTATCCGCTGGGAGAAATAGAGGAAGAGGAAGACCTTTACTCCGGTGGAAAGCCCAGATGGAGAAGGGTCTGGCTTCACTAGGAATCTCCAATATCCATTGCGAAAAGAAGAATGGACTGTCGCGCTGTTATTAACTCGGCTATAATCGCGTAAGCGATGTCTACGCCAGTAAAGAAGAAGATACACGGATGCTTCAAATTCCAATACCGGAAAAAGGTGATGAAAACAAATCTTGAGGAATAAAGTAAATTTCACGGCCGATGGTGTAGATATCTCAAGTAGGTTTCTTCCTTCCCGGTTCACATTAATATTTGAATACAGTGCCCTCATGGTATGTTAAGTAACGTTGTATGCGTGGTGGGCAGAAATGTTAAAATAGTGGTTGTGTCTCCTTGTCAGAAGCTTATTATTTAATATTTCAGGGCCCTTGAAAATTGGGGCTCCAAATCAACTTTAAGTAATTCCAGAGACATAATTGTATTATAGAGAATATACCCTTCGCTCTTTGACAAGCTGGATACTAACACTGCTTACACCATGATATGTTTGCTGTGAAAATGGCAGATTGCGTTAAATTTTAGCAAACACACAAATCGCAAATATATACAGGCTTGTGCATGGCTTTATGGCTGCATGTAATTCATTTTGGCATTGTAGGACATCCATCAATCTCCTTAAAATTTTAATTTAGACAACTTTCAGAACTTACAAGAGATAAATATGTCGCTGTCGTGCGCTCACTTTGATTGCTGCAAGCCATAGAGGCAACACGCATAGGGTGTCGGTGTGCAGGTTGACTAAAAACTTTCTGTCGCAGCTGTCTTGTTCGCCTTCGAATGTCATACTTTGCAAAGTTTCATGTGCCAAAATGTTTATATATAACTATTATTATTTAGAATATCTAACATATGGCTTAAGCGTATGAATTTGAACCCAAAGTAACTGCATACTTTTTTTTAATAAGATTTTAATGCTATTTCCCCTTAAAATTCACACTCTAAGAGCTTTTTACTTCCGCAGAAGCTGTTAAAATTTAATACGTCTGCAATATGTATACGAAATTTGGAGCCGAGGTGAAAAGTTTTTATGCAAGGAGTGAGTTTCTTTGTTGATATGAACCTGGCTATGGCATATAGCTGTTCTTTCCGGAAACAAACCGGAGATAAAAGAGCTTGGACTCTAGCTAAGTGATGGTCTTGAACGCATTAGAAATAAACAACTCACAAACCTTCTACCTTTTGGCTTCTAGCTTCCTCTGCCAACACAAATTGTGAGCGAGATCGAATAAATACTCAAATATTGAGTAACCTGATGCCAACGCACTCCGAGGCCATTCTACCATGCATTCATGCTTTCATTCACACTAATAAATTTGAGCGCTCAACTTATTTCTCTTGCTTCGTTCTTCCTGTTTCCCTCTAGTGGCGTTCATCTTTTGTAGAATTTTGTTGCAAATCTATGTATGTGTGCATGTAGAATCACAAGCCTGTCCCACCTCGGAGTTTAGCCACCAATTCATGTGCATGTTAAAGAGATTTTGTTATTATTCCGAGAGCTGCACATGTGTGAGACTTGACAGCTTTGGGATAAATAAAGTGAGGCTACCATTTAATGTTTTGAGCCACATTTACCTTCTCAACAATAATACAACAAACTGCAAAGAAGGCATATAATGTAATCCATGTATGGTAAACCTACATGGCTATGTGTGCGTGTGTGTATGTTTTAAATGTGAAATTTCACGCATGCGATTATGAAAAGTTTTGCACACAACAAAGCAACTGTGTAAACTATATATAGCAAGTGGCAAGAGAGAATTCAGAAATAATTCGGTTACTTGCTCTGTGGATCTTTTTGTGGACGCAGGAACTTGTTAACTTATTATTAAACAAGGAAATTGAATTGTTCTCAAATCAGATTGCGAGACACAATTCACTTCACTAACATACTATATTTATTATACAAATTTTCGCTCCATAGTTCTCATTCATTTTTTTTTTAATTTCTGCGTTCCGCATTTTCCTACCGGGCAGTTTCTTGAAGTTGCTTATTCAAGTTAAGCTGAAGGATGGCGTTGGCGATTCGAACAGAAATAGATAAATTTGTTTCAAGGCAAAATAAGAAGACGCGAAAACATCAATGCAAATATTATTAGAATAGGAAAGAACACTTACAAAGTTACAGTCCTCATGGTAAATATGTGTCAACTGTTAAAAATCCAGTGAAGTCCGGACCAAGACTAGTCTTCGTAGCAATAAATATTGGGTAGTCGAAAAATTAATCGGGAAGTTGAAAAAAAGTTAAAGCTGTTCAAAAATGATTGATAATAATGAAGAAATTCGCTATATAATATTTTGAAATTTTTGTATAAAAAAAGGGAAGAATGCCACGCAAGCCACCAATGAAATTTGTGAAGTTTACGGCGACGATTCTGTATCAGAACGTGTAGCACAACAATGGTTCGCTCGCTACCGTTTTGGAAATTTCGAAATTTCGATTTGTACTGATGCAATGATGTCTCTATCAAAAATGACAAAAAGTGGTACATATTTGTTTATTTATTATTTAGAAAAAACATTGTTGAAGAAATACGAAAAGACTTTTTTGACTATTCGAAGGCATAGAGAATTAATGAGCTTTTGGACTTTGAGCACTTGTGAGCATTAAGAATCATTTGGTATATTTATTTAGGCATAACAGTATTTATTTATACTCAAATTGTCATATCTAGTTATCAAGGTAGCGAGCGCTTTCAAGGTGCCTTGTAACTGTGCCATGTTTTCTGTTTTCTTGGAAAATATTCTCTTGTTAGAATTAAGAGGAATGCCATTGGTTGGTTCTACACATATCATTACATTCATTTCATTCAGAAAAAAAATAGAAAAGAATTTTATAAAACGGACTTTATTTACCGGCCCTTAGAGTACAAATGATAGTTGGCTAGTAGACCACAAATATACCAAAAACGATCCTTAACACATAAATCGCTTGAGGACAGATAATGAAGAGCAAATTACCAATAAGACTGTATATTTTGTCGCCAAAGTATTTATATTAAGACACAACTCTCGTTGGGCATCGTGTAGATAGCAATTGCTTTAAAAATGCTTTATTTCTGGACGTTGGTAATTAATTATAAAATAGAAAATTGGACTCAAAAGACAAATTTTGGCTTACGCAATTCAGAAGCATCGCACCTTGACGCACTCCAGAGTATTGTGTTTTTGTTGTAGCTGTAATGTTAAGGCTGTTATTGCTTTTGACAGCAGAAACCGCCATGACTATCAGCAGCGCTATAGCTGCCATCGCCATTGCCACCGCAAGGCTCCGTCAGCAGCGTAACCACTTTGCGTCCACTGTTTTGTACGTGAACTCTGCTATTTATAAAACTTGTTTGCTTGTTTTCTTCCGTCGTTCTGCTTATTTGTCCGCGCCAGCGTCGGCTACGCCTATGCATATTTTCTTTACTTTCGCTTGTTATTCATTTAAATGTTTTTGTTGCTTTTATATTTGTAGAAGCAGTTGTGCTTTTTCCAGTGCCATCGGGGAACTCTTGTGTCATTCGCGCTGCATACATACACACATCCACTCGGAATTCCCGTTCTGCGAGCGTATTCGCTAGCCTGTTGACTGCTGCCTGTTGCCTATTGTCTCCATAGCGTGTGTGTGCGTGCTTGTGAGCCGCATAGCTGAACAAGCGGGATCAATGTATTACAGTTGAAAATGTTTCGTTTTTATTTAATATAGCTTTTCAGAGATTTACACGCATCTACATGCAGAATTTCACAAAAATAAAATTTTAATTAACCAAATTTTGCAAAAAGCGTGTCGATAAAACGTCTGACAGTTGATAATTTGTTTGGGGGCGTGCTTCTGACACCTTTGCAAAAATGAAGGTAAAGCGTGGGATTTTCTGTAGAAAGATATTATTTTCACAGCGGATATATATACATATATTTTGGAATGTATAGCACCATGTCAACGCGGTGTATGCCTCCGCGTATGAGTAATATTTAGTAGAACGCCGGACGAGAAGGCCGTAGAGTATTTGGCAACGATGTGTGGGTTAGTAATTTATAGAATTATTTGGCAACCCATGGCTTTGAGTTTCTTAAGGGTGTGGGTTAAAACTCAAACCATAATACATACGTTCATATCTAAGAAACATAATGAGCGCATAGAATGTTTGAGTGTTTTTCGGGGACCAAACGTGTAATACTCTCCATTTGTCTGATAAGGTAAAGACTTTCTCAGATAGTCAACTTTTAGTAGTTTTAGTGAAATTAACGGAATGTTTATTTTTCCTGAATTGGTGATTTATGCAGAGCACAAAAAAAAAAAAGAAATATTGATAGTCGATAAAGTCTTTTCGTATTTTGTCAATAGATGTCGTTGCAGTCCAGTGCTACGAATCACATTGCGTCCTAGCATATAGTGTTGGAAAGGTGAGATTTTAAGCTGCATTTCACCAAAGAAAAACTTAAATTCGCGGATGTCGAAAAAAACTAAAAGCTCTTCAAAAAATTAGTGAAAATAATGAAGAAATTCGCTTATTTTGAAAATCTATATAAATAAAAATGAATTGTTGTTCGCTAGTCTGATTAAAACTCGAGAACGGCTGGGTCGATTGAGCTGATTTTGGTTTTAAAATGCTTGTCGTAGTAGGTTCTAAAGCTTGTAGGGTAGGTCTAAACGGTGAGCAATTGAATTGAAGAACTCATTAACAACATAATACCAACTTTGCTCCTAACATAGTGTATTTAAATTTCAAAATATAAAAATAATTTATGTGTTGACATGTTTGATGGGTGCCAATCTTACAGTGTTACCAACTCTCAAAAATATTTTTATTATAATACCGGGGCATCTCGACAGGATATAATTTATAGAATACTAGCTGCATTGCCGTGCCCATTGCCTGTGGAGACTCCACATTGCTCATTGTTTACTAGATATAGAATACTACATAGTTTGCATATATTGTAAGCTAGAAGCTGTAACTTCAGCAGTTTAACAGCGCAGTTTTCATTTCTATGAAAATTTCGAAGAGGCAACATATGTCATTTCCACATATGAAGACGGCATTTTCATTTCGGTAATATGAAAATTAGAAGAGTGAGTTAAGACGGTTGTGTTAATCTATATAAATAAAAATGAATCGCCAAAATGTATGTGCGTTCATAACTTTCATACGACTGAACCACGTTTGGTAATTCTTTTTTTAATGTGGCCGTTGAGGTTCAAGGATAGTTCTTACGGCAAGAAACTTTCGAATAATTTCCGGGAAACCCCTAAAAACAGCTCTTTTGTTTTTCCCATATAAACGAACGAATGTTTGTTTGTTAGTAACGCTAAGAGAACGGCTGCACCAATCTTTATGAAATTTTCAGAGATTATTCGTTGTGGATCGGGGAAGGTTCAAAAATTCAAATACCTTATACTTTTCATGTGGAAAAGTCGGAAAATTGGATAGTTCCAAAAAGTAACTCTTTTCCATACAATTTTTTTTTTGTTAATTTTTGTTTGCTTTGTTTTTCAACATTTTGATTTGTGAATTATTTGAATCGTTCAATTTCGGTCGTTTGCTTTTTTATTCCGGCTATTCAAAAAAAAATTACTGAAAATTATTCACTGAAAACTTTACATACATATGAGTGTTTTCACATTCTTCTTTGGATGGTGGTTACAAAAAATCAAATTGATGAAATCATTTCTGCGGAAATTCCTGATGCAGAGAAAGATCCAGTATTATTCGAAGTGGTGAAAACCTATATGATTCAAGGACCTTTCGAACATTATAATCGCTTTTCGGTTTGTATGGCTGACAATAAATGCACGAGACACTATCCACGTGTTTTTCTTTCGGAAACACAAACTAGAAACGATGGATATCCACTCTATCGGCGTAGCTCACCAGACGACAATGGCAGAACATTCAGCATTTAATTTAGAAGAATGAATATCGAAGTTGACAACTCATGGATCATGATATACTCACCACTAATTCACATTCAAAACTCTTATTGATGTTGAGTATTGCAGTTTGGTGTAATCGATAAAATACGTTTGTAAGTGCGTCACTAAAGGAAGCACAATGGCGGTTATTGGTGTTGAACGAGTTGAGATCAGCAAGTATCAAATGGGTTGATACGTGAACTGCAATAAAGCGCTTTGTAGGATATTTACTTTTGCAATTCATGACGTTTTCCGACCGTTGTGCGTCTCGCAGTTAATTTGGAGAATGGCCAAACAGTGTATTTCAGCCCAGAGAATACAGTACAGGCAATGAAAACACCGCCAGTAACAAAATTAACATTTACGAGTTTTTTCTCAACTTTTGCCAGTGATCTGTTTGCGAGAACATTGCTCTATTCGGAAATATCTTGACATACATGCAATGCATCGTCGAGGAAATAGTTACGAAGAAAGGAAGGCAAACCAGTAGATTGACATCCAGGTGTGTTATCAACTAATTCCTTAGGACGAATTTATACAATGCACCTGTAAAATGACGATGGTTTCTACCTTCGATTAATGTTCGCAGTTCAATTTCATTTGAGTCATTGTGAGCTGTGAATGGTACGGTGTGTGCAAGTTTTGGAGGAGTAAGCCAGCGAACAAAAATAATATTGCCGAAGACATTTTACGTGATCTTCGCTAAAAGATGGTGGTAGTTTTGTATAAAAAAAGAGAAGAATGCCACACAACCCACCATAATATATCAGTTCCTGTAGCACAACAATGGTTCGCTCGCTTCCGTTTTGGAAATTTCGAAATTTCGATTTATACTGATGGAATAATGTCGCCAGCGCAAAAAATGGTCGACCAACATGGTACATATTTGTTTATTTATTTATTGGTATAAATATAAAAAAATAAGTTGAAGTTTGCTTAGAAATATAATATGAAAAGACTTTTTCGACTACAAATAGTTAGTAGATTAATGTGACATCTAATGCTAGGCCTCGGAATATTGTCTGTTAAGAAGGGGATTTGAGGTTCTTCTATAGTTATGTAAATAACACATTTTTCCTTTTTAGAGGAATTACTGAAAATTTCTCTTAATTGGTTTCAAGGTTAGAGGCAAAGTAACGGTATTGTGTGGGAGTACGTGCACTGCATGACAAATTATTAATCAAGTTCCCAAACCCCTTTTAATTTTATCCTCTCTTACTTTGAAATGGCTTCGATAAAAATAGGCGCTCCAGCTTTTAAACGATAGTTTGCCTTTCCTCATAAACACTTAAATTTACTTCTCAACGCACTTTGTGCTCAGTGCTCAACTATTTTTGTATGCATACAGCTGTAGAATCCATAATGAGCTTGGGAAGTGTTAGTCAACAAAGCGGATATCTAACGGATATCGCCTCAGCTACGCTTCGCACCTTTACCCGTTCAATGTGGAGAAGAGGTTCCTACTTATCAATGTGCTCACTGTAGAGCAGAGTCCTTTACATTTCAATGCGTGATTGTGTGGGCCGCAATGTTGGTTTGTTGCTCTACATTGCTGTTGCTCACTTAAATTTGATGGCAATGCTTCGATAAATGGGCATACAATTTTATGCTGCAATACCAACAAGCGCATAATATTAAACTCTGGTCATTCGGTTGGCAGTTATGACCACTGCGTTGCGTCTGGGGCACTGAACACTTTGAAATCCCGTTTGTGCAATTTACAATTCTACATTCCTGCCACTTTACCCTTTTCCAATGCGATAGCGCAGAGAAGCCGATGCACACACACCCACACCCACACTTATGCCTGCATGTGGGTGGTTGGGTGAGCAAATATAAAAGGGAGCCGAGGAAATAATTTCCGGCTTTTGAACGATTCAAAGGGTGATAGACCGGAAATCAAATTACTGCAATGGCTTAGACGTTAAACCGCTATTTTGAGGTACAAAGTGCCGCAACTACCCGCGAAGACCCGTTAAAAGTATTGACTGCGCGTTGAGTGCGCACACAAATATACTCTCAAACTTACACACACATATGTACGTGTAAAAAGAAACTGCTGCGTGTGTGCTCCATGACAAACTTTGCTCCATATTGCATGTTCAGACGTCATTGGAGCTCAGTTCTTCTTGTGAATATATATGTATATAATATGTTTCTCTTTTCAAATGTGTATTTATTTCTAAAGAACGCCATGCATGACATATGATATTTATTATAGAAATTATGTATGTTAATATGAAAATTTACTGTGTTATTACATTGTCTGTCGCTGGAGCAGAAATTGGGATGATAGTGCTCTTAGTGGAGACAATTGATGATGGAATTGGTGTTAGTTTTAATGTCATGCTTGATGTCAGAAGGCGTTATTGCACCGGAAAGATGTAGAACGAATTGACAAATTCATCTAAATATTGTCTTGAAGTCAGGTTGTGGCAAAGAGATAGGTGGAAATCAAAATGTTCAGGTGCCACTCCGCAGACAAACTATTTCATTTGGTTTACAAAGCAAAAGTCTCATTTCACTGCCGAGTCTTCTGATTTGTTGTAACTTTCCTTTCTTTGCTAATCAAGTCTTATTGGCTCATAGATCTGAAAAGTTCATTACTATTTTTGGAGAGCTTTTAGAACTATTTTCAGTTTGCAAATACTGCCATTATTTTTTTACAATATTTACAGAAATCACAATATTCTTGGAGCCAAAAAACCATAATTTCCCAGCAAAATTGTTGAAAAGTTTATATAGGTTTTGGGTGACTGCTTATCTCGATCGTATTCAATTTATTAAATGCTTAGATAATCGGACCCTTAGCTCACTAAGATTGTTAGTTGTTATTCGCAAGATTTATTCCAAACTAATATATAAATGAAACTTTGAATGAAATCGTAGCGTGACAGCAGCTGCAAAGTACATTTGCAAAAGCCTTGAAACTACGAATGAAGGTAATCAATGAAATTTTCAATCATACAAATAGACAGCTGGAAATTACGACAGTGGGAAGTGCAAAGTGCTCAATGTAGATAGCACTCAAATTGCTCACATAACACTCACCTTTGCTTAAGCGATGGTGTGTCAAGGAAATATAAGTATTCTAAAGTACCAGAGAGCACAAAAATCGCAGCTCGCCAAAAAATATCGTTTTGCGTCCAAATACTAGAACTGTCTCGATTCATAAAACTTTATCTATTGGCAGCATAATTGGGTTCTTCTCCATTTATTGGTGTAGTAAGAGATTTCTAGCCAAGCGTTTATAGCCGAGTTAAGAACAGCGCTCCAGACGTTTCTTCTTTTCGCAATGTGGCGCCAATTGGAGGTTCCAAGCGAAGCCAGGTCCTTCTCCACTTGGTCCTTCCAACGGAGTGGAGGTCTTCTCCTTCCTCTGCTTCCCCCGGCGGGTGCTGCTTCGAATACTTTCAGAGCTGGAGCATTTTCGTCCATTCGGATAACTTGACCTACCCAGCGTAGCCGCTGTCGCTTAATTCGCTGAGCTATGTCAATGTCGTCGTATGTCTCGTACAGCTCATCGTTGCATCGACTGCGGTATTCGCCGTTGCCACTCTGCAAAAAACCATAAATCTTCCACAAAAACTTTCTCTTGAAAATACGTAACGCCGACTCATCATCTGTTGTCATCGTCCATGCCTCTGCAAAATATAGCGGGAGGGCTTGAGTGACTTGTAGAATTTGGTCAATTTATGACGAGATAAGATTTAACTTCTCAATTGCCTACTAAGTCGGAAGTAGCACATGTTGGCAAGTTGTTGTTTGTTTGTTGAAAGACAGAAGATATTTCGTCTTGCCCCTGTTCACTACCAGACCCATTTGCATCGCCAGCAGCTATACACTTTTATAGATAATGGTATCTTCTCTACTTAGTTCTGCAGCTCGAATTGTTTTCTCCTAGAGTAGTTTGAAAAAGTCGCACGTAGGGGAGTCGTTTTGTCTGAAACCTCTTTTGGTATCGAACGGCTCGGTCATTCACGATCCTGACGGAGCTTTTAGTATTGCTTAACGTCAGTTTACAGAATTAACATTAATTGACATTGACATTTCCAACTACCTGAAGAGATGAGATTACGTCTAGAGAGCCTTGTAAGAGCCGCGGCTCAACAAATGATAATACTTTAATAGCAAACTTGTTGAATTTACCGTTTATTCTAGCTTCTGAATTCGGGGGAAAAAAGAAAACAAGTAAACTTTCAATAATAAATTAAACGGAATATTAAATATATAACAGTATTTTAGTTAACTCCTTCCATTCGCTTAAATATTGATTTGCTTATTTGTTTTGTCAGCACTTCACTGAAACGCGATCTACCTTTATACAACAATTTATCATGCAGTAATTAATTTTTCATTGGTTCTGCAATCTGACCTGCCAAAGTTAGTGTGTTTCTAAAAGAAAACGGTGTTTACAATGTATGTACGCATGTGTGTGTTTAAGCTCCTTTTGGTTGTATTGTTTGGTCTTTTCGGCTCTACTGCGACAAAGCACATTGTTTGGAGAGTGCAAATTGTTTACCATCGTCGTCTCTTTCATTTAGTGTTTGGTTTTACTGCTGTTCTCTGTAACGTCAAATTGCCGCTACGTGTTCGCTTTGTAGTCGGGCCAATATCAAACACATATCCTTACATCACTTACAGGTCTGTGCATGGATGTGTTCATACTTTTGCATGTATGTCCGTCTGTCGAATTTCACATAGCGATTGAGATTTTATTAGTACTAAAATTAATGCCTTTTTTACTGTTGTACATATATTTATGTGAATACTGATATGCTGTGTATGTATGGGGGTTATAGGAATGTAATCTATATCTGTGTAACCCAATTTAGCCGACAATTTGTTTATTTTCGTTGTCTGTTCTGATAGGTATGATATTTGAAAACTGTGTTACTTGCTCGGTAGGCAAAAGATATATATATAGTCAGAAAAATTGATTTAGACTTTGTTTCAGTTGGCGGTTCCGAAAATGTTGTTGTTGTTATTGTAGCGGCACAATTCTGGTGAGTTGACAGTCCTGGGCGGATAAAAATCCGGGTCCGACCTGACTGTCGTGGGCACGGTTACTAAAATGTTCCCACTGCATGCTTCTGAGACATTTAGAAAATATGCTGGTCTCTCATTCAATGAAACAGTTGTCGAATTCGCCGTTGAGGTGCACTAAACCTAGAATTATATATTTGCCATTCGCCGCTCAGCAGGCCAAACATATTTATGGCATAAAAAGTTCTTAAAAAAATATGAATTCAGCTAAAGCTGACTGAAAACCATAAGGGTCAGATTATAATCTAGCCCCATATGCTCTTACATGTGGCCTGAACCACTGTTAGGGATGGGGTTTAACTGCTTCTACTAATTGTGTTCTGACCTTTATTTTCATTCCTTCCAAACTCATAACAAAATAACTGTATGAGTAAGTATCTATTGTAGTTGAGGACGGTTGGGAGAAGAGTTCAGTGAATTTTCGTATTGAGTTATATTGACATTCGTAGTAAAGTTTACAGTTTAATAATTTCACAAAGTTTTTCACTTGGGAACACTTGTCAATTGTGAGTTGAACCCAAAATTTTTCGTTATCAACATTCCTCCAAAATGCCAAACTTTTTGATTTCTTCAGTAGCATAGCCTGTTGCTGTCAAAAGCTCTAACATTTGAATAACACAAACAGCTTTAGTTGCCTTTTTAATTTTCTTCTTCGTGTTTTGTTTCTCCCTTTAGATTTGTCAATGCCATTGTCCTTGAGAGCCTTTGTTGGCGAATGGAAACCAGAGTTTTAGTTACAAAACGACCGACAACAAGTAAAGCGACAACTGTCGCAAATCAATTTATATCAATCATAATTAGGTGTGAAATAACAACATAAACGAAGCCACACACAAACGAGCCGAGCGCATGACTGGTATGAGGTAGAAGAACGGAAAATTAACAAAGTCTTCCAACGCACTTGTCAGCCACTGAATTTGATTAATTGTAACAATAAAGTCGAAACAAATGTTGCGCAGCCAGTAAAGAGTACGAAGTGAATATAGCAACCGAGCAACAAGCATCGCCTGACTGCATACAGATAGGAGACAGAGTGGCAGTGCGCGGACATTTAGAAATTCCATCCTGGCAATTGTTAAATTTGACACGCTCGCAATTGTCACGCGAATTGTCGGCGAACTGAGAACGTTTCACTGTCGCCTATCCTACGGTCCACATGCAGAGCAATTAAACAACAACAATAATAACAAAAACAACAGTAGTAGGGGAACATAGACCGCGAGAAAGAATTGTACAATTAAATTGCATGAATTAGCAGTTTAGAGCAGTGAAAGAGTAATCAACAACCATACATCAGTGCTGACGACCACAACTAAAGCAACAACTATCATAATTACAGCAACCTACATATCAGCACAGAATCACACAGCCACACACAACAACTGGTGGCCCACTGAACTATCTGATTGTCGAACTGCCGCCACAATAGCGGTACTCCCAAAGCAGCTCCGACAGGCCACAGGCATAGAAATCTACACACATTTGGGCGCTCACACACATACAAAGCTAGCATTGCCCGCAAGTGCCAAGCCTGCCGGGATACAAATTCAATATTGTTGCCGTTGTTTGGAGTTTATTAAATTGATTGGCCGTAACTAATTGGACAGTCGAGCCGGGACAAGCGTTCGAAAGCCGACGGCAACCACAGCTATATCAAATCCTAGTAAGCGGGCGTACGAATATAGTCTGAGCAACAAACAACAATTACAACAACACCATCCACATGCAGTTGTGAACATTTTCCATTTTATAGGCACACAACAACACTTTCACGAGTAGTCACACAGGTAATACTAACACAGATCTATTTGCATACACACACACGACACGAAGACAACCTAGGGACATTCACTAGAGAACTACATTGTCATACATACAGACACACACAAGCACCAGCACACAACAACGCACATAGTTTAATGAACACGGCATTTCATACAGTGTTGGGGTATAATTTAATTAGCCAAAATAGCGCAACGTTGGAAGCAACTCAAGCAGCATATACTGAACCAGCCGCAACATAGGCCGGTACAACGCGAAGCGCAGCAGCCGCTGCAGCCGCAACCACAATCACCTAAGCACCCGCTTCAGCAGCAAACACAGCCGCTCCAGCAGGTGCTGCCGAAGCTCCAGGCGCAGCAGGCGCTAGAGCTAGCTACCGCTCCGCAGCAGCAACAACAACAGCAGCAGAGGCAACAGCAGCCAACGCAGGCGTCTCAATCTTCTTGCGTGGCGTCTGCAGCGGCAACAAGGAACGATCCAGCAACATTTGGTCCTATTAATCCAGCAACCACAACAATAACAACGGCAACAACGGCGGCCAGAGTCTTCTCGCGTTACGATAGTCTTGAGGAGCTGCAGCAGCGTACGAGCAGAAGTGGAAGCGCAATCGGAATATTGCCAGTGGTCGCGGCACAGGGTCCACAAGGATCGCGCGGCAGTATAGCAGTTGGAGCTGGGGTTGGCACGGCGGGATTATATGCGTCTGCGGGTGCACGTTTACCAGTAGCAGGCGGTGTTAGCGGAAATAGTGGAAGCGGCAGTGGTGTTGGTGTACGTGGTTCGCGCAGTGGTAGCATAGCACCTGGATTGGATGGTCATCGTGCAGTGCTGAGTACCAGTGGAACGGGCGTGGTATCGCCGGCTGGTCAACAGTTAAGCAGGGGCAGTGTGAATGGCTATTCAACGGCAGCTGCAGCGGTTGGTATTGGTGGTGGTGTTGGCATCGGTGGTGCCGGTGGAGTGAGCGGAGGCAGCGGTTCACAATTAATAGGTAGCACTACCACGACGGCACGAGGGCGTCTTTCAATCAGTTCACCATCGGGCGCTGGTGCAAGCGCATCTACAGCGATACAAGGTGGTGCAGCCACAGCAAATGAATTCTTATTATTAGGCGGTGCTGGTGGTGCAGGCGTTGCTCAAGGAAGTAGTGGTGTTGGTGCTGCAGCAGGTAGCGGAAGTCCCGGGGCTGGCGGTGTTGGTGGAGCAGGTATTCCTAAACGCCAAGGAAGCTTTTCGAATGTTTTCTCGAAATTAATCGACGGAATGCCCGCCGGTACAATGTTCTCTAAATTCAAGAGTGCCAATATGGCACCCACTTCCCTACAAAGTATCACAGATACAAATCCTATTAGTCAGTACTTCGAGATCGGCAAACAAGTGGCCAGTTCAGGCCCGGAATTAGTGTGGCGGATACACGATGGCTACCGCAAAAGTGATGGCAGGGTAAGTGCAAAAATTTAATTTTACCCATGAAGAATATATATGTAGAAAAATTATAGAACTATTTATAAAAATAGTCAGAAATCTTCTGGAAATTTCAAAATCAATATTAACGTTTTCTTTAATTATTTATTCTTTAGGAATGTTCTATATTTGTCTTCGAGAAGAAAATCGCAGAAAAGCTTCATAAACCCCGACGTAAAGAGGCAGTAACAGAACTACTGAGGAACTCTGTAAAGACAATGGAGCGTTTCCGTCACCCCAAAGTAAGTAGATAAATGCCTTTTAATTATAGCATTTCATTGTGTCTTGGATTATTAAGACCCTGACTTGACTCTTTACATATTATTATACTACACTTATTTTTCTTACTTTTTCATAGATTCTACAAGTTATTCACACAGTGGAAGAATCGCCAGATACTTTGGCTTTCGCTTCTGAACCTATTTTTGCTAGTCTCTCTAACATTTTGGCTTTTCATGTAAGTAAACAACTAGATAAGATAGATTAAGATTTCATATTTTTTATGCAAATTAGTTATTCTTTTGACCATTGGTAATGATGAAGCTTCGTTTTAGTCGCACTGTAGACGATTAAGCCTTGCTTGCAATATTTGCAACACGGAACATAAACTGTGCTGCTAATACTATACTCAAGGAGTCTATCCGTTGATTCTAATTTTCGATGACATTTCGGCTGTTAACTGGGAAATGTGAACCGTGATGTTTTATTCCAAGGCTCAAATCGAATAATATTGCCCACATAGACTTTAGATTTCACATATCTCCACTTGAAAACCACGATCTTGGTGGCCAATCAACTGGCTCAGAACGTTAAATTATCTGCTCACTGAAGTGTTCTCTCAATACATCCATTGATTGATGTGATGAGTGAGAAATGGCGCCGTATTGTTGAAACCAAATGTCGTCAAGCATCAAATCGTCGGTTATCATGTCCCGTTATGGTTTTCATTGACGAATACCTTCTTACCGACATCATTTTTGAAGAAATAGGAACCGATGATTCCACCGCCCTACAAACTACACCAAACCGTGTTTTTTGTTTTTTTTGGATGAGATGGCTGCTCTTAAATCTCTTCACGTTGCTTGTCCAAAATGAGGCAGAAACGGGCGTCATCCCTGAACAAAATTTACCTCGAAAACGTCTTATCTTTTTAGAACATTTCAAGAGCCTATTTTGAATGCTTTCAAGTTAAAATCTCGACCTAAAATGTGTCAAGTTTTCACACGTCAGTCCGAGTTGCTGCGAACAGCGCTTAATCGACTCTCCACGGTCTTCATGTACACTCTCAGCTATGGTTGCGATATTTTCTTCACTGCGTACTGAACGAGGTCGAATATTATCCAACAATGAATGCTGGATCTCAAGATGGGTGATGGCGCGACCATCCATTCTTTGCGGAACGTGAATTTTCCTAATAAAGCTGAGCGACTTGTAACCGTTGCTCAGGCGTAAGTCTTTCCACCAATGTAAGTAATGCCAAACAATACTGAACAAAAATAACATGACAGCTTGACATAACTCACACGTGATCTGTCAAAAAAAAAAAATAAATTGAAAAAAGTGCCTCTACTTGCATCACCCTGCCTCTTCTTTGGTTATGTAGCGCATTGGTTTTCAAAAGTCACCTTCACAAAGCTAAAGTTGCATAAACACTCGTATATGCATCACTAAGTACACCTATGCATTTAGGCAGCCGAGCGTGTTCGGCATTTGGTCACGTGCGGCACATTGCGAGAGATAAACTTTTCACATTTCGGCTTATATCGACCACTAATGCTGGGGTGTAGCATCCCTGCTTGCTCGCCCACTGTAAAACACACCACATCTTCTCATCTTCTCTGCTGCTCTTCTGGCCCCCAGCGTATGCTTAACTTGCAACGCCTCGAATATGGTTTCACCTATCAACGGCTGTGTTTGGCGTGAGTGTACATAACTATATGAAGCACAGGTTGCCAAAGCTGCTACTGACACTGTGTCACTTGGCTGCGGCAACGGTAAGGGGCTGGCGAGTATGAGACTCTAAACACACACTTTTCACTGTGGGAAGAGCGCTTGCTGTCTCCCTGCTGGTGGGAGTGCTGTGTGCAGTTTTGCGGAAATTGATACACCGCAGACTGTTTACGCGTCAAGCACTACGCCCCGCTAACCGACCTTTGCATTTGATTACGTGCACCGTTGTCGCATTCATATAAATTTACGTATGTTATATTAAAGGTAGAACTAGTTAGAAAATTCGTTCATAAATGACCAACATCAGTGAATATTAATTGTTCTTATTTGTTATACATAGGAGTAATATGAAGGAATATGAATCGAAAAAAGTTACATTCGTCCGAAGCAGTAATATCACATTTGTCGGAACCACTGATATTAGATCACTATAGCATGTAGCTGTCATACAAACTGTAGGATCGGAATCCAGATTTGTATGGAAAAAATTTGTATTTTACGAATTATCTTTTCGAAATTCGGCATGGGTTATTGTAAAAGGTATGGGTTCAATTGTAGACCAAGTTCTTTAGATAGAATTACTATAGAATATAGTTTCCATACAAACCGGCCAAACAAAACAAGCTCTTTGACCTTTTTTGTGGAAGATAATTGGTTGGACGCGACACTACTAGTTTAGCGAGTAATTGATTAGGTGCCTATGCAAAGCTTATCTAGGCCTACCTCTAAGAGCAACGAAATTTCAGCATTCGCACAGCAATCTGGCTTATATAATATAACGCCTTAATTCAAAAGAGGCTCATAAAAAAGCAGATGCTCATATTCTCCACACTATGTTTTAGTACTTATTTAATATATATATATATATATATATATATATATATATATGTTAACTGTAACTGCAAAGCTATATTATTACATAAGCGCACAGTAAGATATGTAATTCCAATAAAAAATGTTGTTGCAGCATTGTAGACCGCAACTCAGGTGCAAATGCGTTGTGCGATTAAGTTCTTGATCCGAAAAACTATATCACATGACTATTTTGTATAATATTAAAACTGTAACGTTAAAAACTGGATGCATAACTGAAAATACACAAACGAGCAATCATATTTCGTTACATAAATTCCCGGTTTATTGTTTGCAGGAATCGAAAACTTATGAAAATGTGGCCATGCCTTCGAACAGTGGAGCGACGGGCACGCAAAGCACTCAACAGCAGAATACAGCAGGGCCCCAGCGGCCAGCTCATGCGAAGGAGTATAACTTTTTGGATATCGAATTGAAATACGGCTTTCTGCAAGTGAGTTTTGAGCACAAAACAACCTTATTGGCCTATGTGTGTGTATGTGTATGAGCAAACCAATGTAAAAATAATTCGTATAGGCGTAATCGTAAATATGAAACCAATTAATTTGCTACTTTCAGTTGAGCGCACAATTTTAACCAATAAGAAAACAATTGAATTTCACAAATTTTCAATGGAAATCATCGACAGATCTTTCGATTAGTAAATGGAGAATTATGAGAGAATTATGTTCCTAATAATACCTGGTGACTAGGAAATAAAATTTTGTTTTCAAATAAATATTTTACTGTATTCTAAGATATTTTTCCTTGATGAGAGAGAACCATTAAGCTGAATTCTAAACTTTTGCTTTCATTTTGACTGATTTCAAGATGTGCTAATTCATTAAAATTCTTCAATCAATCGCTTCGAATCGGGTTACTGTCTTATTGATCCGCCTTTTTGGCTTACTTTAATATTGAGTACAATTAATTTGTCAAGTGCATTTTCCAAAAGTTTAAAAAAATAGACGACGAAAGTTTTCCAATTTTTCAATTCCCCATAATACTTGCCCACGAGCTCAGTTAATTTCTACAGCGTGCGCGTAATTGCTCGAATTTCGTGAAGCATTCGCACAATGCACTTTTTGCGGTGCAAAAGCAAAATCGCGTAGAGAATTCGACTTGAAAGCAAAACTAGTTATTAAGTTTGGCAAATTTGGCAAGACTGAAACTATCTATTACCAAAGCAAATCTTTTGAACTTTCCACTTGATTTAATTGTGAACTTTAAATATTTGAAAGTTTCAAAGCCAAGTTTTGAACATTTTACATGAGTGCCAGTATATCAATTTCGAGTATTTAGAAGAAAAGCATGTGAAAGAAATGAGTAAATAGTGGCTGCTTGCATACAAACAAGACCATTTGGTGAAAATTATTCAAAATTTATGAAGTATCACTTCAACCACCCTGACAAACTATTCAACTTTACCGTTATACGTGTATTTATATGAATTTATGCACTTGTTTTCTCCTGCAGCTGGTGGAAGCATTATCCTTTTTGCACTACTCGGGCCACGTGATTCATCGAAATGTGTGTCCTTCATCTATATTGGTAACTAAGCGGGGTACGTGGAAATTGGCTGGCCTAGAATTTATTGGTGAGTATTTTTCTTTGCAAAATTATTACTTTTTGGAAAAAACTTTTCTACAACTTCGAATGAATATGGGCCATATGTGTAGCACTCTTACTGCCTGAAATTTAATTGAATCGTTTCTCAGTTATAATACCTAGTAGGAAACGTATATATTATATAAATGATTAGGGTGATGAGAGGAGTCGATTTAGCGATGTCTCTGCATTTATGCGAATTAGTAACGGGTTTCTCAATAGGGAAGCTACAAAAGTAGACTATATATTATATTTTTTCATCTCTTTTGACATTTCACTTTAGTAAGATTTGCTGTTTCATCATGGAGAGATATAAGATCCAACAACGAACCGAAATTATTAAAATTTAATACCGAAATTCAGAGTCAGTATGGTCGTCATAATCGTTCTGTCAGATCAAAAATTGAACTGATCTGGTGGAAAAATTTTAATCCACCAAGTTTGAGAGACAAAGAAGTGTCCGTAGTGTCGMGAATATATCTGCGGTTAGCGCATCAATTGAGGAAGACCTAAATCAGTCTCTCACGCGTCGTTCTCAAGCGTTAGGCATCTCTGTGACGTTATGGAGGCGAATTTCGCAAAAAGACCTTGGCCCACATTCTTACAAGATCAAATTGACGCAAGAACTGAAGCCTCTTGACCATCAGAATTGTCGTATGTTCGTGAATTGGGCTGAGGAACAACTTGAAAACGATCCGGATTACAGTTTGGTGTGGTTTATCTGCCACCGGCGTCATTGGGCCGTACTTCTTCCCGGACGGTACTGTGAATGGGAACCGCTACCGCTCAATGATAATCGAATATTCTTGATCCAAATTGAAAGATATGAACTTGGACAATACGTGGTTCCAACAAGGCGACGCCATAAGCCACACAGCGAATGTCACAATCGATTTATTGACGTTCACGTTTGTTGAACCAAGCACAGTCAATTGGCCTCCTCGTTCGTGCATTTTTAACGGCGTTACACTACGTCTAACCTACGGGCTCTGCCAACAACCCAACGACGATTGATGAACTTCCTTCGAATATCAAACGTAAAATCGCAGAAGTATCGGTCGATTTATGCGTGAAAACCCTCGAAAATTGGGTTCACTGTCTGGACTCCTGCCACGACGTTTTGTTTATCAAAAAAAAAAAATTTAGTAGCGTTTTCTGTGTATGTATTCTATATTGTGAATGTTTTGAAGCTAAACCACTCTGTGATCAAGAAGATATGCTATATATACCTATCTTAAAAAAGAATTATAGAGAATATATAAACGTAATATTAAAAAACCTAAAACATATATCAATAGAACTAACCTTATATGAGCATGTGTATGCATTTTTTTTTATATTTCTAACAGAAAGAATGAATGAGACTGATGTAAATGAGTTAGTTCCTTGTCCGCCTTGGAGTAACAAGGTTTCAAAAATGGCTCAACCTAATCTGGATTTTATGGGTAAGTATAAAGATGGTCCTCTAACCAACTAATACAACTATATGCTGGAAATACATTGTGTTCTTCTGTCGTTGTGTTCTCCTTCTGGTTCCTTGTGAACAATCACCCTGTTCCAAATTAAAATATTTGCATTTTGTGTCTGTTTTCACAGCTCCAGAGACTCAATTAACTTCGAAGGGCAGCCTGCTTAGTGACATGTTCTCATTGGGTTTGGTAATATGTGCGGTTTTCAACAGCGGACGGCCAATCATCCAAGCCGGTAACATAGTTTCGAGTTACATGAAGCAATTGGAGATGGTAAGCAATATATTCATATATTTTATCATATGCAAGTACACTAGCAAGTGAATGAGCAACTCTGTTACTTATAATACTCTTTGTGAATAATAAATGTTCGCTTGTAATTGAGTCAAACAAACAAAAAGTTGCTTATTATTTTTTTGTTTTATTCATATTTTAACACTGAAAAACTCATATACATACATAATCTCACACATTCATAAGCGCCACTCACTTTTGCACCGAACGTGCGGCTTCGCGCAGTGCGCAATGCGCTCTTCGTTAGCTAATGCAAATTCAATAAAAAACTATCTGCGAATCCTAATAAAATTCCGAACTTCATAACTAAAGTTATACTTGCAAGGAAAGCCTTTATGGGTTTACCAGAAATTGAAAATAAATGCACGAGGAAAAAGGAAAATTAAATTTTCAACAATATAAGCGTCTAATTGACTGACGTTAAACTCCTCCATAATGACCAATGGAACTTATTCTAGAAGTATACAAATAGAATATATCATATACTATGTAATACATTACTTGTATTCCAATGTGCTGATTCAGTATCATCCCTGATTAGGGGGGGAAACGCAATGCGATAACGGTTAGTGAGCAGCTGACCAGGATTATTTTCTTCAAAAGGATCCCCTAAACTCTCTCCTTTTTGAGATATTTTTTATTTATATCTTTTCCCTTTTCGATAAATACCATATTTTGTATTATCTTTCAGAAATATGGATGGTCTCTATTTTTAACCGTCCCTCTGAATGAAGTAATTTTCATTGCTGCGCGTGAAAGCGATCCAATGATGACTTAAAATGTACCGTAATGTCAACAATGCTGGCAATAGTTGATTTCTGTGCTAGCCGACTGCTGTTTCACACGTTTACCGACAAAAATTCCTCCCTATTTCTACTATTTCTTCCGCCCTTTTTAGAAGCATTCCATATGAAATGCTTGTATGTGTGTATGTATGTATGCAAATATTCCCCATTCAACTGCCCCAACAACTGCATTTACTGAAATGGTGTGAGGCTTTGAAAGCGCAGAGAAAACAATGGTAAATTGACTCCTTGATGGTAGACTTTTTCTAGTTTTTTTTTTGGTTATGGACCAAGTGTTTGTTCACGAGAAGAGCTTGAATGAAATGGAATAGTGAAATTCTGTGCTGAAGAGTCTTAAACGCAGACTATCAAGTTTAACTTTCAAGTGAACACAAGTATCGGAAGTTTATTCACAAAGTGCTGTTGACATTGATAAAGAACCCGGCGCTTGTGTTAGCAGAGGCATGGAAACTTCTGGCTCATCACAAATGATTGATAAATTGAAATTTTGGGAAATTACCACTTATGTAAAATGAAATTATTATGATTACGAGCCTTGAAAAGTTTAATATAACTTTAAAGTGTGAAGAAACACGATTTTGAAAACAACTTCCAATGAGAAAAGGAAAGCGAGCCCTTTAAGTTTACCGAATTGACTGAATACACTCCCTAAATTTAATTGGAGCGTTACAAAAACTAAAGAAAAGTTAAACCATTAATGTTAAACAATACTTTCAGCTGGAGGAGACTGTGCAGAAAATGTTGCCGCGTGTGCCGGTGCCGCTACAGGAGGCTACCTCTCGTTTGGTTAGTCGAGATCCCACCGCTCGACCGCCTGCGCAACTCTTGCAATTGATTAAATATTTTAGGTAAGTACTACTCTAAAACATATGTATATATTTATATGTGTTCCGATAATTAATAATGAATGCACCAGCATAAATTACAAATTATAAATAATATTTTCCTGGCACATAACCCTACAAATTGAATTTAAATTTAGTCATTTGCATATAAAGTTTTACAAATCGTTAATCCCCGGAATAACCTTGAGAATCGAGGTGCATGCCACCTCTCAAAATGGTTGCTTTTCCTCGGCCTTTTCCGGCAAGGAAGCAAAAAAAAATACAGGGTGGCCACATCTGGGGTGTAGGGCGGCTGCGGAAAAGTTGGGATGCCGGCCTTGGCTTGGTGAGCCGGGGCGTTGGCGCGGTGCAACTTCCAATCGCCTGCGATGTCTTATCGGAGCTTGGTTTGAGTCTATTGACTTTGATTTTGATAAATTTATCATCTTGACAATTAAACGAATATTTCGTCGGTGGTCTGTGTTCAAAATCACACGAGTCACATTGTCGGCGTTTCTCGAAGTCGCAGGTCTCCCAGCACGGTTTTCATAAGCGACCTCTTCCCAGCCCTCCAAAAAGATCTGGTTCCATTGAAACACACCACTTCTTGCTAAAGCAACATCGTGGTAATCCTGTTTGATCATATCAAATATTTATGTCGCTGATTTACCGAGCTTCACACAGAATTTAATCGCGTACCTCTGCTCTAACGAACGCTGCATTTTCGGCTTACACCACTCACAGAAACACGTCGCGCGAAAATGTTTGTTCTGTTTGTTGGTCGTTCGTTAGCAAGGAACGCTCTCTACTGAATCCAGTTGGTGGCGCACACTCCGAATTACAGTCGCGGCGGAAGAAAATCAGTCCTTATACGTTCTGGACAAACCCTGTATGTACGTATACATTTACTTTAATAGATCGTTTCAAGTGAGGCTTTAAATTAGTTACGTATGTACGTAGAGAAAAATTATGAGGTTCGGGGAGCGAAATTGTTCAAATTCTTGGAATGTCAAACGTTCAGAATTTTTGCTGAGGAATGAAAGTGTTCTCAGGCATTTACCTCCCATCACTTTCCCCCAAGATTGTCGCCATTATTTGTGCAGTGTGACACGTTTTCTCAGCTTTCTCGGAAACAATTGACCCCGCGCGACAGAATAACGTAGGCGCTACCCTCGTAAGAGATTTATTTGTAAAAAATAACACAAAGCAAAAAAATACTGTATGCGTAGCTGTTGTGTGAGTCTGCAACTCGCGCCATTAGTTGGGGAGAAGTGCTTTTCAATGCGTACTATACATATAGTAGGTAATGTAGGAGTGTGTATCGTTGTGGTTTGTTTAACTTAACCTTATGCTGATTGACAAGTGTTGCGCCATTCTGAGATTGCGATTTATTGAGACATAATCTCGCACACACACGCGCACACTAAATATTTAATACTTGTGGAAAATAACACAGTCGGGGATAATGGAGCGAGCGCGCTAGCATAGGAAAGTACAACAGAATACAAAGGTGTAAATTACAGTTTTCCTGTAGTTGATGGCCCTCATTGCGAAGCTTGATGTAGTCTACTGACTTGGATTTGCTTTAAGTTTTGTTTTGCACTTCTGGAAGCTTGATATCGCGCGTGGCTGTTTGCTCGTTCATAGCCCCACTTTTTGTAATGAGTGTGGCAGAGACATTGACGCATCCGCCGCTGTTGGCTGTGTCTAGACTAAAGGATGCTGATAGACATAAAAATACTAGACGCACATTAAGGCGATTTGCTGGATGAGGAATGCTCGACATTCCTGATCTGCAGGGTTGCAATTATCAATGAAAATAAGTTTAATGTTGAGATGGTGTTAGATAAATCGCAGATTATTGTGAGATAGTTCAATAAATTTATAAGTTTGTGTAGAAAAGAGTATAATCAAGGTTTTAAAGAGGAACGTATAGTTTATCCTTGCCCAGCGAGTTTAGCTCAAATTGGATAACCGATAATCCCAAACATTTGTTGTTTTTTTGATATAAGAGAAACATGTTGTGAAATTATGTTAATATACAAAAACAATTAGTAGATACTATACCGTCATCTAAAATGCAAAATAACGTAACATCATTTTTCGTAAGTTTACAGACGAAGGAAAAACGATATAATAGAAACCAGTAGCATTAAGTAAAATTAAGTTTTAGTTATAAAATGGTTATATAGTCGTTATATAAGGGTTATACATTGGTTATATATGGGTTATATAATGGTTATATAAGGGTTATATATTGGTTATATATTGGCTAAATATGGGTTCAATATAGGTTATTTATGAAAGCGAAAGCCGAATATGGACTTATTTATGCTTCGAACCAGTTTTATCTGTGACTACGACATGTTTTTAATATTCTTAGACTGAAATTACTAAACATTCTTTATTCGCCATCTTAGACAGACGTTAAATTTGTCAAGTTGCTTAACTTCTCTAAAATCCAATTTCAAGTTCCTATATTCACTTAAGAGCCAATCCTTCAATCCAGGCATCTTGGTCGGCACTTAAGAATAATTATGATTTCAGTGCAAAGGAGGCAAACTTACTGAAGGAATTTAAATCTCAGCAACATGTGCTGGTGTGCAACACTACTTTCTGTGAATGTCGACGGCCAGTCACGTAAATGGGTATAACCACGAAAGAGGGCGAGTAAAAGGTGGAATAATGCGTCCGAAGTGAGCGGCAAGAGCAAAGTATAAATTGAAACTCGTAAGCTAGCAAATATTTGCGCTTTCCATTCTGCTGGAGATTAAACCACTTTAAAGATAATTTAAATGTTGTCAACAATTCTTTTATTCCTTATTTCTATCTTGTTGAAACGAGATCCACACTGTTTACACAGGTTAAGTACATTACCCGCAAGGCTTAAATGTAGTTTGTTTGGTTGTCTGCTTGGATGAAGCAGTGGAAGCGACGCTCACACACCAACGCTATGGTGATACAGACTTACAGTTGTATAGGCTTATGTAGCCTTGCACGGCCAGACAGTTTGTTTGCCTTCGAAAAGAAGTAAAGCGTGTTTAGAGAATTTTTTTCAAATTTGCACCGTTCCACATTGAAAATATAACTTCTGGAGGGTAGTGCTGAAGTTGAATGCTTAAAAAACTTTCTATTTCAATTAAAAACAAACCAAATGGGGCGGAAAATTTCTGCCTATCGGTTGGAATTTGATCTGTTTAACTGTTAATAAACTTTAATGTTAATGACTGCGTCGCTCAGTATTGTTATTAGAAATTTCATTCATAAATTAGTTGTGTAAACATCAAACATACTTACACACATATATAATTACATACGTACGCTTGAACTTTCAGTGATCCCGGTGTTAATGCGCTCAAGTTCTTAGATGTGGTCAACATGAAGGACACATCGCAGAAATCTCACTTCTACAAAAACACGCTAATGGAAGCGATGCCGCTGATACCGAGAGTAAGTAGCCAGCACACACTTACTCACTTTATGCTTATGTACTCCCCGGAAAAACTTACGTTAAAGCATTGTGTACTTCGAGAATATTTTACAGCAGCAAGCCCTTTGATGGGAACAAGTAATATTCAGGGTTTTCACATAATTTGAGTGTAAAGAAAACAAAAAAGCAAAAACAGAAACAAAAATTTAATGCAACAGCTGACTATGCAGTAAACATCAAAGCACCGCCACGAAACTTGCTCTGCAAATGTGTGCATTCTACATGTAAGTGTCTCTAGTTTGGCAACGGCTGTGCGTGTCTAAGCGCTGCACGGCGTCAGGTGCGCGCTTAATGGCTAAATAAAATTAAGACACATTTATGAGACAGCAATTGCTTGGCACATAAAAGGACCTGTTGCCGCGTGCCCCTGTGCTCTACTTAGGGTGTGTTTGCAACTGCTTCTACTTAATCGTAATGTTTTGTCTACTGTTGTTTGCCTTTTATGACTTGCTAATTTCACCCAAAGCTTTGGCAAACAAAAACCGTAAAATATGAAAAATATATTATTTTTATGTATGAGAGAGATTTTACGCTGAACCAACATTCCATTATGCCCAACAATTAACGTTTTATTGCAGAAATTGTGGTGGCAAAATGTGTGGCCAATGCTGCAGGCCGAAATTAGCAATGGCGAAGTACTGGCAGCGGTTTTGCAGCCCGTCATTAAACTTATACAGGAGGCATCGCCAGGCGAATACGAGTCCATTATGGCGCCAACGATGAAGTAAGTGTTAAGCTTTTGCTTTCAAATAATTTTTGTTTATTGAAATTAAATGCCTTTTATTAGTTTACAACATTTTTTAAACAGAGTTATAACTATATTTACCGCGTTTCCTGTGAAGTGCTTTATTTTTCGTAATTAAAATTTTTTTACCAATAAATATAATAATAGAATTCAATCTGTCGAATACACGTATCTGTTATTATATTCGAGCAGTAAATTATCTAGTCCCACTTGTTCCACCGCTTTGAGTCATCAGCCACTTCCGTTTGTACTCAAGTTGTTTTTATTAGGTTACCAATAACAGTGCTCAGCGCATTTCATTGGGTCCGGTTCATGCCACCGCAAGTAGAATCCAAATAGACACGGAACATTACCGCCGGCACTATACTTATTTTATTTGCCTTCTAATTTCATGTATGTATTGTTTTTGTTTCTCATCTTCGCTCGTCACAATTCACTTGTGCTTATTTTCACCGTTTCGTGTTCTTGTTCTTGATTTGTTGACTCTCGTCCGTGTTCGACATGTCGCCCATTGTCGTCGTTGCGATAAAAGCTGTTTGCACAATTTAAGTTCGTCAGTTTGTTGCGCGAAAGTCGCAATGTCCTTGTGTGTTCGCTGTAAAATGTATCCTCTTATTGGAGCTTTACATTTTTCTCGCTATTTAGTGCCACAATAAACCATACAACAAACATACAAACATATGCACATGCTCGCGCCAAGACGAATGAGAACTTTTGCCATATTCCATGCGCTCGTTAAACACAAGTCAAACGAAATTTTGTTTTTTATTTTGTTTTGCTTATGAAACGCCTGCGCGGCATGAATCCTAGCAACACTTTAAAAAAGTGCTTTTACCTACAACTACGAAATTTTAATAAGACAAAATAATTGAAAAAGTCATTTACTTTATAGATGAATTGCTTTGCCAAACTTTTTTGCAGGGTAATTTTCGGGTCGCCCAAGTCCATACAAGCCACTGTGACCTTGTTGGAAAATTTACACCTTATTATAGAGAAGACCGCTCCGGGCGATGTCACCACCGACATTATTCCAATGCTGTTTTTTGCTTTCGAAAGCTCAACGATACAGGTGCAGGTAAGGAGTAAGAATTCATTTAAAATTTATTTTAAAATTTCAAGCTACTTGTTATATATAAACTGCATGCCGCATGAGATTTTATAAGGTTTAAGAAAACATTATTTTCGAAATTCGAAATTTTTACGAGTTCTATTTATGCATTCTCATTTTGATGCTCCGCTTCCAGAGCGCTGCTGTTGTGGCAGTTACAAATGTTTTCGACAATATCGAAGATGTTTCCATCAGACGCATGGTGATTCCAAAGGTGAAATCTGTGTTCGAAAAAAATTTAGCGGATCCTAAAATTGTGCAAAACGTACTTATCTGCATAGAGGGGCTCATGGACAAACTGGAGCGTGCTCAGGTGATTCAACTTGTATATTTTGTGTATATGATCAGTACTTTCGCTATGAAATGCAGAACATAGTACTTCCACACAACCTGCGCTTTTTCTAAATTCGTAAATATATATTTTTACATTTTTCATATCAAAACATGCTTCTCAAGGTTATGGAAGAAGTGCTGCAGCTGCTAGGAGATGTCCGCATACCGGAACCGGATATAGTGATGCGTACAGTGCGTAAGTATTTGATTCAGTGTTGATAATCAGGTTTTATCAGGCACAAGGCAATTATGGGAATTAGTTCTGTTCCACTGTAACACTTTATTGAATTTATAAGTGCTGCAATTATGCTTAAATTTAAATTCCAGAAAAGTACACAAATAAGTTAGTGTGATCTGGTTGGTAAAAATAACCTTAAATTTATAATATGATGACCTCAAGAAAGCTCCAGTCTCAAAACACTTTCAACAGCACACTTTTCGTGTCGGTTGTATTATCAGCGTAGAATAACTGTATTTTTGTTTGCATCCGTACCATACATATTACTTGTTTCTGTCTCCTAAATTTATTTCTTGAAAAATAAATTGTACAAAAACTGTTTAATTGCTTGCAGATATATATCATAAAATGGTTGTCGATAAAACATATGGTCTGACGGTGGAGACAATGGCTACGCATGTGCTTCCACTATTGATACCACACACCGTTAATCCGGGTCTGAATCTGGAACAATATTGCATGCTGGTGGAGGTAAAATGATACTAACTGATACCTGTGCATATATAGATTAATGTAGGTACTTATATTACATACAGTTGCATCCGTAAATATACATATTTATGTAAAAATACTTCAAAATAACTTTTTTTTTTCAATATTTAAAAACCCTATCCTCATTCAAAAGTACCGCATACACTGTGGCCAAAGAATAGTAAGACTTTTTAGTTTAAATTCCGTGTGAAAACGCATTCGTCGTGCTATTTTTTTTTTTTTAAGTTTTCATAACTGTCAGCGACATCTGTACCAAATGTCAATTCAAAATAATCATTAGTATACGCTTAGCTTTCTGAAGTACATAAAATACATTCGGCGATTTTAACGATGAGTTAAATTAATCAACAAAGAAGTTTCATTAACTTTTGTGTGCAGAATCAAATTTCTGGTGCTGAAACCTTCCAAATGTTGGCAAAAGCCTTCGGTAATAATTGTTTGTCACTAAAAACTTTTTCGATTGGCATAAATTATTGAAAGAGCGTCGAGGACGCGTTGACGGCAAACCACGTCCACGATGGACATCAACAACAAGTGAAAATTTGTGATATATAAAAAGTAAATCAGTTCGAAAGATCCCTTGGGCCTAACAGAAGTGAAAGAATTACTGCTTCCGAAAGTTTTTCTAAACCCATCGTTGCGTTAACGTCTGTGAACACTCCTTTCCGACTACGAGGATGTACGACCTGGAAACATAATATTAATCGGTCGAAGATCGTAGGAAAGGTGAGCCGAAGCTTAAAACATCACGCTAAGCAGATCAAAAAACAAGGTTATGATTGCAGTTTTCTTCGATTATCGAGGTGTGGTGCACTCCGAATTATAGTCGGATTATAGACACAGATTTTTAAAAATAAACTAAAAATTTTAAAATTATGAACAAAGTCTTACAATTTTTTGCTCATAGGGGTACATATATCATTTATCACAGCCCCCCCTGCAGTCAAATCAAAAAGTTCAGCTGTTTTAAAACTAGTTAGAAACAGCAGTCCAAGTCGGATTAAAAGTCGGATATAAAGCTAACAAGCGAAATAGTTTTGAAGCTAAATCATTTATTTGAAATTAATATTCGTTTTACTCTCGGTGGGAATAAATAAATAAATATTCTAAAATAAATATATTCTAACATTAATAAATCGATCTGATGTTGTTCTGGCTAGTTGGATTTCTCTAAGAGTTCCAGTGTACATTTTTAGACTAGTTTGTTGCTTGACTGCAGGACACATCGGTGCATAAATTAGTCGTTGTTAGTGTGACAGCTCATTCTCAAATGCAAACACATGCAATGCTCTCAATTCCAACAGGTGTTGCAAGAGATGCTCGAACAAATTGACCGTCAGCAACGTAATAAATTGAAACTGGACAATCTGTCAATACCATCACCGGAGCGCCATCGTCCACTGCGACATCAATTCTCATCGGATAACATGAATGCCCCTCCATTCAATATACCCAATTTGCGTATCGATCAGCGGAAAACATCCAGTGCAGAGGATATGGCACGCAAGAATTCTGGAGGTACATACACATATAACAATCGTTTATTTTCACTCACATCAACACTATACATGCACACATTATATGTATCAGCTGACATGCACGTGTTTGACCACATACCGACAGGTGTGCAGGAATTTGTCGGCGCGCTTGAAAGTTTGCAATTATAGTTATTCACGGGAACAATGTCGTTATGAATGATATCAATGAATATGTCGACGTTGGTAGAATAAGTGTGGTTCCAGTTGACCAAGCAAAAAACCTAATATCTACAAATACCATATTTGAATGCAGATGATACTACGAAATAGTATAACGGCAGAGAGAAATCACCGCTTCCGAAAACGCAGGGGGTGGTAGTTGAGAAAAGGGGATCTTGTCTTGATAGACAATCACCATTTTGTATTGAGGGAGTAAGCTAAAAGTCGGCTTGGACAAAAGTCACTGGAATCACCTGAATACATTGAAATTGTAAATACTCTTATTAACCTTCAAGCATTTTGAAATGACAGTTTATTGAAGACTGAAAGCCGCAAATTCCGAATAACCACCATGAATGCGTTTCTAACTTTACACATAATAATAACCAGTACATATCACAATTTTATTTCGTTGACGCGTTTACATACAACTTAAAAGTTGGAATTTAATTTCACTTGAATGCTTTCAATGAGTACTTAGCTACTTTCATGACTTCGTATTTGCATACATATATTTGGCTTAAGAATTTTGTACCAACTTGGAAACAAAGAATACGTCCGCGTTTGCTGAGCAAAAAACAAATTAAGCGCCTAAAGCCCCAAAAAGTTTTTAGGAAAAAGCGGTAACACCAGTGCAATTTGTTCCAGCTTATTATGCCCTTTTAGAAAGTTTTCATTGTATTCGTAAGTAAGGAGGGGTTGAATTCGAGTGCAACCCAAGGAAAATATTTTGAGGAAACTCAGTAATACAAATAACGATATTCTTCATACTTTACATATCAGTGCTGTGGGAAATATTTTCACTTAATTGCATATAGATATCGTATTTCCAAATTATTTCAAGACATCTTACTTATTTTAAGAAAAAAACACAGAAACTTCAAATCTAAAGGGGAATGCTTATTATCATTCAAAATAAATTTTTTTGATATATGGTTTTTGAAGACTAATGGTAACTGGCGAATGATACGCGTGTTGTTTCGCTGCAAGACCTGAATCGAAGCGAGGCTGTCTACATAGACTTTAGACTTTACATA
The DNA here is from genome assembly GCF_001853355.1 of Bactrocera latifrons. Lineage (NCBI taxonomy): Eukaryota > Metazoa > Arthropoda > Insecta > Diptera > Tephritidae > Bactrocera > Bactrocera latifrons. The sequence continues at coordinate 96,825 of NW_017535908.1, read as the reverse complement.
TCCCTACAGAAAAAAGAGTAACGGTGTGAGGCCAATCGACCGGTCCAAAATCTGAACTTATCCGCTCATCGAAGTTTTCTCTCAATAAATCCATTGGTTAATGCAATGTGTGGGAAGTGGCGCCACACAGTGTTGGAATCAAATGTCGCTGAAATCACGAAACTCAATTTCTGGATGAAACTTTTCAACTTGCTCTTCGTCTCAAATTCGGCAATTTTGCTTATTTACCCATTGAGCCAGACATTCATTATCGCTCAACAAAATTTGGGTCGACAATGTCGGATCTTCTAGGAACTTTCATCTGCTATATTTTGTATGCTTTCAATTTATAAGGTCGACGTAAAATAAGCCAAGTCCTTACATACGTCAGTCCGAGTTGTTGCGAAAGGCGCCGAATCGGCTCTCCACGATTTTTGTGTACACTCTCAGCTGCGCCTACTATATTTTCTTTACTGCCTGCTGGACATGGTCTATTCAGTCGAATGTTATTCAATAATGAGCGTTGGATCTGAAGAAGGGTGAACACATTCTTTACAGAACTTGAATTTTCGTAATAAAGTAGAACGATTTGTAAACGTAGTTCGGGCGTAAATCTTTCAAGGATGAAATTCCAAACAATACTGAACAAAGATAATATGACAGCTTTACATGACTCATGCGTGCTCTGTCAACTAAGGCTACTGAGAAAAGTACATCTGCTTGGATCAGCCGGAGACATATGTTCCTTCAAACTTAATAGTTTTTTATCTTACCGGCTTAATCAAGGCATTGCAATAGGAATTCAGCTCGCATTGCGAACAACTGTTAGGTGAACAAGTCTATTCTATTCTTTGCAACATGTTGCGGGAGTGTAAAAATGAAACGTCACAGAAAGTTCTGGAATAATAAAAAAACAGATTTACTTATTTTTCACCTAAAAATAAAAAATAAATAACCTTCAACACGTTTGACATGAGTTGCATTCAACATAACCCTTAGTATTAAATGTACAACAAAATGGTCACCAGAAAATGAATCAGTACTTGGCCCGTTTAAATTTTTCACACGATATGAATTCCAAACTTTGTCGACATTACGGCGAAGTGACCTATAGAATTATGTGTCAGAGTTTTAACATAGACCTCATGTACCTAAGAGAGACGAACGTAGATTTTTGTGCTCAAAAACGTACTTTATGTATGTTAACGTACATATGTATATACTTCTATATAACTATTTATTAAAGTGAGTAATTGTTCGTTGGTTGGCAGTTAAATAGCCAATAATAACATTGGAGCCAATGCGGTTTGACTTTGCAAATAAATCAATTTCGAAGGCCGCGTAGCATAACGAGGACACCGATTCTCTCATGGCCGAAGGCAGTGCACGTACGCAGCTGAGCCAGCTGCAGTACCACTTGTCCAAAGCCCTAATTGAATATCTTTCAATGCCCTCGGGGGGCAATTAACAGCCTAGCTAGCACTAATCCCGGTACATACTTCGTTAATCCTGGAACCGTACCCCTTGCGTATCTATACCTTATATGTACTCTATCCATAATAGCACGCAATGAAGCTGGGTTGAAGTTAATAACAAATAATTAAAATGTTGATGTTTATTTTACCTGAAAAGCTCTTTAAAAGACGACGAGGCTGCCATAGGAGGACCATATAATATGTGGTCCATGGTTGCAACCTTTTTAATTATTTTTTGATGTAATCTCATATACTCATTCAGGAATTCAAAACCACGTCCTTGTACATCACAGAACTTACAAAAAATATATACACGCTCATTTTTACACACACGCCAATGAATATACATATGTATGTATACACTTGTATGTAGAAAGTGGCCGCAGCCGACATGGGCAATGTGTTGTTTTGAATATTTTTAATTTTTGCAGTTCGCTTATTTACAGGTTCAGGTATGCTGGGCGGCTGGTGGTTCGGCTGCTCGCCGTCATCACCCGATAGTAATTTCCTGCGCGTGGCTAATGCATTCCCCAACCGACGACTGTCGGACAACACCTTGATGACGCCGAAAATACGCATTGCACCATCGTGCGCCTCCTCGCCAGGTGGCACACCGGGCAGCGGGCTGCCAACACGCCGACACTCGAGCATCGGACCACAGGAACGACGCGGCTCGACAATCAATCTGTCGCCGCCTACTGTAAGTGGCCGCCCTCCTCTCAACACATCCATCACTTATTCATACCACAGCGTGTGCGTCGACTTAGTTGTGCGCCCGCTGATTTATTCTTTGGTTATGTTGGTTGATTTCAGCTTTTAATTCCTTTTCCTTATTTCCTTGTTTTTTTTTTTTTTTGTTGGCATTTATTTTAAGGAAGCTTCACTGACTTCATTATTCTGATTATTCTGTATAAATAAGTAGTTGTGGGTGGGGCGGGAGTGCGCTATGTTACTTTTGCTGTGATTAATCAAAAATAGTACAAATAATTACTTAAATATGTTGTAGTGAAATTATAGTTTCTGAAGTAATTCGATAACTTTATACTTACAAATACAATGATACATCAATAGTTCCATTTTAATTGCGAAGTAAAATCAGTTTGTACAAAACATTATATGCCAATGCTTTACTATCGCATAGCTGAATTGTTTATACTATAGTGAATCAAATATTTTCGTTTGTAATTCTGCAGCTATATTTCTCTCTTTCAGTGAAGATATTTAGTTTGTCTATTTATAAAAAAAAAAAAAAAAAAATGAATTTAACCAAATTTGTCATAAAAAATTGAAATTCGGAACTCTTTTTCTCATTTCCTTACCACTGTTTACATTTCATCACATAACAACAACAACTACTTAACATTGTAATAATGACAAACGGTAATTGGTAAATGGTAAATACCCCTCTACACTTCCTCCTCAAATAGACGTATGGTTTTGGTGCACGCGGTAGCTCCGGATCGAGTTTGTCGGTACCCTCCTCGTCGGCCTATGTTGTAAGTCTAAAAAACGTCTCAACAATTATTGCCATTCAGAAGTCAACTCAGGTATCTTGTGCGAGTACGGTGCGATGTTCGATTCGCATATAATAACGGTTATAAAAAATGTTAAAGCATTAAGCATTGGCGCTTTGTTTTGTGATGTGTGAACTGCTGAGCACATGTGTAATTGTTCGTTCGTTACGTTCGTTTCATGCCATTTTGCAAGCTCGTACTCGCCTACGCACGCTCGTCAAATGATAACCAGCTGTATCGTATACGTTGATAAATATTTTCTCTTTCTTATTTCGATACTCGTAAGCTCAAGAAGTATTAACTGTCCATGAAAGCTGTTTTAATTACCATTAGGAATGAAGTAATTAATATGGATGCGGTGAAGTTGTAAACTAGCTATGTACCCACTAGGAAAGATGCCTTACGAGCCAATAATAAAAACTGATTTGAAGTTTGGAATATTTTCCAAAGACTTCACTGTTATCTCGTTAATTGCTTCATTGAAGCCTACACACAAATTTATTCTACTTAAGCAGTTATTTTCGTTGTTTTCATAATTATTTTGTGACGTATATTTTGCATTTTGCTGTTGATAATGTGTTTCAAAATAATCGACGGTACTGTACTCGAGAAAAAGGCTGCCTACTTATAATTTCAAATATTAATATTTTCACAATTAAAAGATGTTGTAATTACGAATGTGTTTATATGTTATCTTTGGTATATTTTGTTATTGATTTTTAGGCAACTAACTATTACCGTATACAAGGAAGTGGTAAGAAATGCAAAGTATTATCTTATTTAGAAAAAAAATCCCTTTGTTAAGGGGTTATATACAGTTAGAAGGCCGAAAAACCCGAATTTGACACAAGTTTTTCTGAGGAAACTTTTACACTTTTTTTTTGTACAATACTTTTATGATATATTTTTTTTAAGACTTAGTATAAGTAAAAATATATATTTGGAAATGAACTGCAGCTGATCTCCGGGAGGTCCACTAAAAAAAGACGTTTTGCGGTGACTACTATAGCTCTGAACTAGAAAAAATCAACAGATTTCGTTAAAGTAATGTTAAATTGAAGAAATAAGCTAAATAAAATTGTTTGACAAAATGACGGTTAAGCAAAAAAAAAAAAAAAATAGAAAATAAAAAAATCATTAACTTCGACTGCACCGAAGCTAACATTTGGTGCATTTTTTTTTTAGTAACTATGTGTTCAGTTTATATGGAAGCTATATGCTATAGTAATCCGATTGGAACAGTCTTTTCGGAGATTATGTTACCTTAAGCAGTAATCCAAGTCAAATTTCGTGGAGATACCACGTCAAATTCGAAATGCTATAGTGAGTCGATCTGAACAACTTCTTTCCATATTACTTTATTTCTATAAACATTAATTCATACCAAACTTCGTGATGATATATCGTCAATGAGGAAGTTTGCCTTGCAAGCATTTGATTCCGATCATTCAGTTTGTGCAATTTCTTCAGAGTATATGTAGTTGCCTTAGAAAATAATCTATACGAAATTTCGTGAATATATTTTGTCAAATGCAATGGAAGTTTTCCATTCCAGCACTATATTCCGATCGCTCAGTTTATATAGCAGCTATGTACAATAGTAAGCCGATCTGAACAATTTCTTCATATATTACATTATTATCTTAGAAAATAACCTGTGTCAACTTTTGTGAAGATTTTTCATACAAACACTTGATTCCGATCGTTCAGTTTGTATGGCAGCTTATTTAAGAGAAAATCACGCTTGCAAAATTTCAAAACGATATCTTAAAAACTGAGGGACTATATATACAGACAGACGGACGGACAGATAGACAGGCGGACATGGCTAAATCGACTCAGCTGAACATACTGATCATTTATATATACATATACTTTGTAAGATCTCCGACGCTTCCTTCTGGGTGTTACAAACTTCGTACCAAACTTACCCTGTTCAGGGTATAAAAAATCGATTTTTGACCAAAATTTTTGCCTTAAATTATAAAAAAAAAAATATTTATCGGTGAGAAAAATTTTTTGATTATTTACTCAAAAATATGTTTGAGATGCTCGTGTTAAAATTTGAGACTAATTGGTTTAGCCGTTTTCAAGTACTGTTGGCCACTTTGAAAACATCCTTTTGAGAAAAATGCGTTTAAAGTTTGGAATAAATGTGTGTAACTTCGAATATATTCGCCGGAATGCTGTGAAATTTTCTGTGTGTATTCTTAAATAACGGGGTTTTCAATAAGAGCGCTACAAAAGTTTAAATAAAACAAAACCGGTTAGGCATGTTCCTAAAATTATTTATTCCTGTGAAAGTAAATTCGATGCCATTGTGTATGGAATTAGATTTCTTTTGTATATCCACCACGGGCACACTTGCGGAAGTCCAGACGCTGAAGCCAATTTTCTACGATTTTCTAGCATAAATCGGGCGATACTGTTGCAATTTCATGTTCGATAATCGTACGAAGTTCATCAAACGTAGCTAGCTTGTTGGTGTAAACCATAGACTTGAGATAGCCCCACAGGAAATAGTCTAACGGCGACAAATCGCACTACTGAGGCGGCCAATTGACTGGACCATTTCGTCAGATATTACGTTCACCAAACTCAAATTTGGTTTTCAATAAATCGTTTGTGACATTCATTGTGTGGCTTGTGGCGCCGTCCTCTTAGAACCACATACTGACCTAGCTCATATCATCCAATTTGGGCCAAAAATATTCGGATATCATTGAGCGGTAGCGATTTCCATTCGCTGTAACGTGCCGGTCTTGTTCATCACGGAAGAAGTACGTCCCAATGACTCCGCTGGCCCATAAACCGCTCTTAAAGTTGAGGCCACTGACTCCGAATTTCAGTAGAAAATTTTATTGATTTTGACTCGTTGTTAGATCGTATATTTTGCCCTGATGAAATGGCAAACATTACTGTAGAGAAATGTCAAAAGGGCGGATAAAATTTGACGTCGTTTGACTTTTATTGCGTCTTTATTGAAACGCTATTTATATGTACATTAAGATAATAAAATTAAAAAAACGATGTTTTGAACATTTTAACTGTATATACCCCTTAAATGGCTACGAACCGGACATTAGGGCGATAAACGAAAACTAAAATTTATGATACTGTTATTATTATTATTTTTATATTTCGATTGGCAAGTATTTTAAAACATGTTAATTTCTCTATCTAAATGATATGACTAATCATAAATACTTTATTTCACACCCACAAAATTTGATTTATATCTAAATATTTAAATTTATGTCAATGGTATTAAAAGAAAAAAGAAAAAAAGAGGATTATTTAGAAAAATATTTTGAGGTGAAAATAGCATTAACGGATATACAAAATTTGTAGAACGGAGATGAATTTAGTCACGCAAAAATCGTGAGTTAAAAATACGTTACAGCGAAAATAGAGTGTGGAGAACAAACTGTCAATTGTTGCTACCAGAAAGAGAGTTAGTTTTGGTTTTTATTGTCCTTTTGATAATATAACTGTTTTTTTATTAAATCGTTTTAAGTCTCAGTGTGATATCATGTTAAGATGTTTTAGGTTTCTTGATTTCGATGTTATAAGTTTGTGTGAATTGACTATAATGACTTCTTGTATTTTCAACAAAAGAGAGAGAGCGACAGCCTAAACGTTCAATATCTATTTGAGTGTTCTTTAAATTTTCATGTTCAGGTTAAATTCGCAGCAAATAATCTCTGTGCGCGTGCAAAATACTGCATTTTCCCATTTACGTACTTATTCTGAGTGTTCACCAGCGAGAGCTTCACTAAAATTCTCACCTACAAACATATATACATACACATTTTCGCCACGTGTGTCTATCTCAGTGGGTATAATTTCATTAATTCATTTATATGATTTCGTATATTCGTTAAAATTTCATTTCGTATTAGTGTTTTTTGTTTTTGTTCTTGTGTAACGTCCCAACTCTAAGCCAATTCTCTACAAATGTGTGCATTCCATTGTTTATCGAAATATATTTTTTATTTCATTTACTTTCGGTTAATTGGAAATTATTGCAGCTTGCACGGAGCATGATCGTGAGTACACGTTTTCGCTATGACTTTGCGACATACATACATATGTACATATGTACACATATTACTTATATGTATTTAAGTAACCACACGCTACCTCCACTATATACTCACACGCAAGAGTTTGCTTTCAAATGTCCTTTGTTACTCCAAAATGCAAACACTACGCTATGCTTACTGTAAACTTTCCATTTACATGCATTCATATGGGTTCGCGAAAACTCGCTCGCGAGCAATGTCCAGTGAACATACGTAGTACCTTCGGTAGCGAAAAGCTTTCACCGGCTGATATTCGCCCGCATTCGAACGAGATTCACTCGATTTTGCTCGCAAGCATTGAGTAGTTGCGTACCCTGATCCACAGCACACCTATATAGTTACATAAATACTAATGTTAACAAGGTTTGTTGAGTTGATGATTGTTTTGCGTTGGTTTGTCGTATTCTATATTTCAATTTACTCGTACATACTACTACTACTACTACCGGCACTAATAACGATATTACTCCTATTATATAACCGAATATACTCTACATATTTACACGAAATAATTCTGCGTTTCTTGCTTTGCTTCTGTTCCTCTGATTTTTGATTTGTGGTATTGTCATTTCTGTATTAAAATGTTAATTTGTGTAATTGATTGTTTGGTTTGTTGCCTAAACGGTTCGTAATTTACTTTATTATGATTGTTCAACAGCTTCAAAAAAACGCATTACCCATCACATTATGTAAATTGCAAACTGTCTGCTACAAAAACTTGTCAAACATCTTTCCAATGAAGAAAAATGTGCAAGTGTTCGATTCAGATCAAGAAATAATAAAGTTTTCAAGCAAATGAGTGTTGCCACGCAGAACATAATCGAAAATATATCCATTCGCTCGCCACGCACTGGCACATTTTTCTTCAAGATTCGCACAAGAAACACCTACATTTGTACGATATTAAGTATTTATGACACTAGCAACTGTATGCTTTGAACAGACTTCATAACCTTTCAAAGAAATCTCCTCTATTATCCTCCAACAAACAGGGTGGATCAATGCCGAACACCTCAAGCAGTGTGCCGTTTTTATTATCGTCCAGTATGCAATCGATACGATCCAGACGTACCTCAACTGTGCTCTCATCGGGACCGCTGGGATCTGGCTCTGGCTTACTACAGCAACTCGGCAGCGGAATGGTAAGACAAATAACTACTTCTGTATCAGGCAATGCAAGCCCGGTGCAACATTTAGTGGTTAATGGACAACGTACCTACGTCCGAAAGTGTCCGTCACTCAATATCACATTCAGTCAGTAGTGAACAAGTGCAGAAAGTCACGATAATATCGATGAATATTCTAATGAAGTAATGACGAAGTGAAGCCTGTTGGCGTTGGCAAGATATGAAGATTTGCAAACGCCTTAAACGCAAATATGCATTGAATCATTTGAGCTGTGCTTTGTAACAAAATATTTAACAAACCAAAAAAAGGATTTTTAATTTACACAATTACATACATATTTACTAGTACCTAAATAAAAACATATATTAAATAAAAAAAAATTTAATATAAAAGAGAACTTAGTGGAGCACTTGCAGAGTACTCACAAACGTCACAAAAACGTCAAATAATTGGGAATGATTGGCTTTGTGAATAGACTTTTTCATTACCAAGCCAATTGAGAACACAATTCGTAACGATCTTTTTTAAATGCGCCACTGTGCCACTATGGTGGGGAATAAGTTGAATATTACCGCATACCTTAAGCGTATAACCCGCATATGTATATTGTGCGTTCGAGTCTTCAAGATGGCTTTAAATATAATTAACTACTATACTATAGTATGGCTCACAGATTTCTATGAAACTTAAAGTTACTTTCTTGCGCACATAGCTCGTTTGGAATATAAGGCAATCATTTCCTAGTTAAGTCGGGGCAAATCGTGATCTCCGACGTATATAATATATGAAAACATTTTTAAATCAAACCCGGCTGTGACAGTAACTACATATATATAAGATATCTTTAAAGCAGCACAAGTGATTTGGGTCAAAAGTCGCGCAATTTTTTATATTCTATCAGTATGATTTGCTGGCTTCCGAGGAGAATTAGAGACACACACAAATTTGCTCTAATTATAAAGTATTTTTAAGTTTGAAGCCACGGTCAGCAGCGTCTTTTGAGTAGGATCTTTATTGACAACTCTTGAAAGGACATTTTGTAACGGGTTTTTCAATAAGAGCGCTACAAAAACGGTTTGGGATATCAACAAAATTCTTTATTCCTGTGAAAGTACATTCGATGCCATTATGTATGGAACTCAATTTTTTTGTATGACCACCACGGTCATGCTTGCTGAAATCTAGACCCTGAACCCACTTTTCGACAGTTTTCAAGCATAAATCGGCAGATATTGCTACAATTTCACGTTTGATATTCGTACGAAGCTCATCAATCGTCGCTGGCTTGTTGGCATAGACTATAGACTCGACGTAGCCCCACAGGAAATAGTCCAACGGCGTCAAATCGCACGACTGAGGCGGCCAATTGACTGCGCCATTTCGTGAAAAAACACGTTCACCAAACTTGGTTTTCAATAAATCGATTGTGGCATTCGCTGTGTGGCTTGTGGCGCCATATATTGTCCAAGTCCATATCATCCAATTCGAGTCAAAATATTCGCTTATCTATGAGTGGTAGCGAATCCCATACACAGTAACTTGACGGCCTTGACCATGACGAAAGAAGTACGGCCCAATGACGCCGCCGGCCGATAAACCGCACCAAACCGTAAATTTTTCGGAGTGAAATTTTAAATCATGAAGTACGTGTGAATTGCTGCCTGACCAATAACGCATATTTTGCCTATTGACGAAGCCATTCAGCCAGAAATGAGCCTCATCGCTGAAAATGATGTTTCGGATAATTTTCAAGTTTTTGCTTAGCCCAATTCACGAAAATATGACGATTCTGGTGGCCAAGTGGCCTCAGTTATTGCGTCAATTTGATCTTGTAAGAAAGTAGGCCAAGATCGCGAAATTCGTCACAACGACGTCACAGAGATGCCTAACACTTGAGAACGACGGTTTTCCTGAATTGATGCGCTAGCCGCAGCAATATATTCGACACTCGAGCACTCCTTTGTCTCACTGACACTTGAACATTTGGTACTGTGCCTGTGGATTCAAATTTTTCCGCTAGACGCTCAATTGTTGATCTGACAGGACGGTTATGACGACCGTAAATTTGACGTAACGATCTTAAAGTTGAGGCCACTGACTCCGAATTTTGGTAGTAAAATTTAATAATTTAAGCTAGTTGTTGGATTGTATGTCTTTCCATTATCAAATGGCAAACTTTCTTGAAGAGAAATATCAAAAAAGAGGGAAGGAGAAAGGACTCTCTCCTTCGGTCTACTTTTGTAGCGTCCCCATTGAAACCGTCTTTATATCCCTAAGAAAATTTTTTAGTATATCTTTTAAGTGTTCGTGTTTTCTCCACTGGTTCTACCTAATTTATTGAATTATTTGAAACAAGTGTTACTTAATGTGGAAATGATTGCAATTAAAAATGGAGTTACGCAAGTACAGTAACCAAATCATCAAATGTCAAATTGAAGTTTTTGTGTTTCGAAAAGTACAAATGTCACAGAATTTCCAAAGAAGCACTGTTGAGATTGCTTTGGCAAATTTTGTGATTTTTTATACAATTATAACTCTAAAAATTATATTTTCCTACATAATTAATATCTAATTTCCATACATAAGTTCATAAATTGTTGTTGCGCTATTTCTGCGCGCATTTTAGACGGGGCAGAGGGTAACAATGTCACGAATGTTATGCATTCAATTACACATAGTATACATGTATGTACATGCGTATCGTATTTAGCGCATATATATGTACACAAATACTTATACAAAAAGCCAATATTAAATGTTATTTACTTTAAAGTTTAAACATATCGAAAGCAAAATAATTACAATTAATAGCATAACTGTTTTTACTCTTACCCTTGATTTGTTGTAGTTCTTTAAGTATATACTATACATATGTATTTAATAGCAGTACTAAATGTATATAAATAAGTAGCAAAATGCTAAATGACAACAAATTAACATACACATTTTTGTAATGTGTACGGCAAGAACCCTCCCAAGGAAGAAAATGTTCCTTTAGTTTTTCACTCTCACACATTTTGTACATAGTAATATTGTTAGGCATACATATTGTTATATATTGTTATATTTTTAGCGTGCACTCAGTATTGGCAATCAGTACTTACGTAATCAAAAAAATAATTGTGTCTGTATTTTGTCTTAATATTCAATTAAATTTTAATTTATTATAAAGCGAACGTACATACAGTATATACACTTATCACATAGAATATCGGTAAAATAATTGAACTGAGTTCGCTGGCTTAGTTTAATTTAGTGTTAGTGAACACATATACACTTTTATGTATGTATTTCCGTTTAGTAAGTAGCGCCTGCCCTGCGTTTGACTTTTGCCCCAGCAAGTACCGAATTTTGTATGATTTTCAGCTTTTTGCAGACACCCAACCACAATCCTATGTCAAGGTATACAATTTTTGATTGTTGTTGCACGCGAATTTACAGAAAACACACTTTTCGTTTTATAAGACAGTTATTTTGCATGCTTTTCACGCAAGGTGCTTAACCCCTTCTAACTCTCACATACTCTCATACTTTTAAAAATTTTGGCGATGCATGTCACTCGAGTTACTATATATAGGTATCTCGGTAATAAAATGTTGGAACTTCATACTGACTTTTTACGTCTCTGTTGTTATGCCAATATTTCTATTACTAATAACTGTCATATATGATATAAGGCATAGCATTTCTCAAGAGTATTTGTTAAACAATTCAATTGAGAGTTTGTGCTAATGACGATTATCCAAAACAAAGAACAAAAGAAAAAAAATGTTAATGTCGGTTGCACGGAGGCTGTAATACACGTATATATGGACAGGCTTGGCTAAATCGACTTAGTTCTTCAGGCTGATCATTTATATTGCTGTGAGCAAAAAAAAGTTTTTTCAATCCTCAAAACAGGTGTTCGAGTCAATTTCCGGAATAACCTTATATACCCGTATCAATTCACGTTTAAGCGATCGTCTCAGTGTGACCCTCCGAAAAATCACTGATTTTCGTGATTTTATTTTAGTGTTGAAATTAACCAAGCAGTTCGGTTTTTTTTTATAAATAAATACATTCATGACGAATACAAAATTATTTTTTTATGGTTATTTATTGGGTGTATAATATTTAAAACAATTGTTAAAATGACACGTAAAAAACTTTCTAAAAGAATATTAATTTTTCGCGCTATGGAATTTTTTCTTTTTTTTTTTTTTGAAATTTGACAAAATGGCGGCGGTTTGAACAAAGAGTATCGAATTTGGCTTTTTTTTCAACAGTTTTTCATTGAAAAAAGGAAGATTTGAAGCGCTATAGAGAATGACTTTAAAAATGTTCTCTCCAAATTGGAACTAGATATCTCTAAAACTCGTCCTTTGCGAGTAGAAACCATTTTGAACAACACCATTCTGAAAAAACACGTGAACGAAGCAGATGTCTCACTCCGTTCCCCACTCTGTTCGCTTTCTGCAAGAAACGCTGTTGCGAACGTAATAATTTGAATTTCGATTTCAAAATTTGAGAGAATGTCTATTACAGTATATACTATTTCGACTTTTCGAAAAGTTTACACCAAGACGATCACTTAAAGTCTTCTATTGGCTTACAAAGGGTTTTCCCAGGACCATAATTCAAGTCTCTTTTTACTAATAGCTTCGCGAAAAGGACGCATAACACTATAACACTCGAATAGTATTCCTTGTTGCCAGTTTGGCCTGTCGGAAGGAATCCGAAGTGCAACACACCTCGATAATCGAGGAAAAATGTCAATATAACCCTGAATTTGATCTGCTCTGACGTGGTTTTTTCGGCTTCGGCTCACCTTTGCCACTATATTCGATCGTCTGTTTCTGTATCGTAAACATAGATCCAAGACTCATCGCCATCGTTTTATGAAATCCTGATAGTCGAAAAACAATGTTTCAAAGACGTTAACACGGCGCTGTTTTCGTTTCTTTCTGAGTATAATTAAACTCGTACAAACGTAATATACCCTCTTGAGAGTATAATGATTTTGGTTGAACTTGGCATAAGCTTTAAGTTGAGGTCAAATCCTGATAAGATGGAGTCTAACGCGATAACAGTATTCAGATAAGTAACATTCCTTAGTTCGGCAACTAACTAAAGGTAGTCCAAAGAGCTGACTATTAGACCACAAGAGGAGGTGATGGAAGAGTATATTTTAAATAGAATTTTAGATACCTGCGTATCACGCCAAATGAAAAGAAAAACATTATTTGCAAAATACTAGAAATTGTAACTATCCTGATCCAATTTTTTTATGCATCCGCCAATTCTCCTTAACAACACTCGTACACCACACAAGTATATTTTTTCAATTCATAAATATCATATACACTTGTACATACATATATGTATATCAATTTCTGCTGCATGTACCACTAATTGCTATGGAATCCAGTTATATACATTTGTATTATGTGCGCATTTTACTTTCTGCCCATCTGACATTGCACAATGAGAAAACAAATTTTCGCGATATTTTTTTATCTCGTCCCCGTTCGTTTTGTGAAAGTCTATCGAATTGATGAGAAATGCATTGTACAAAATATTTAATTAATGCTAAGTCAATTTTGATCAGACAAAACATATGTATGTATGTATATATCACTAAATCGTTAAAAGCAAGCTTGCAAATATTTCAAAGGAATGTTTAAGGATATGATTGACTGACACTCACGGGTCAAAACACAGCACACGAACACACATTCGTATGTATTTTCGATCTGAATATACTAGTTATTTATATACCAACGTATTCATATAGAGCGTAAGATATCTTTTCATACCTACAGCCATATTTAGATAGGAAAGTACACTTGGACATCATTACATTATTTAAAGCCTAGACTTAGTGATAGTTTTACGAAACACATGAAACCGTTAATTAATGTAGTTATTTGTATGACATATGTACATATATTCTTGCATATAAAACATTTAAAGTATAATTAGAGAGATTAATACCTAGAAGGTATAAGAGTTTCGAAAATTTTTGGTAACATTTATCATTGAATATAGATGTAAAGAATCTTCGCTAATCCCCGTAGATAGTTACATATATAGTTGTAGAATGGTGACAATTCGATCTAGAGCTATTTTTGTTATTCTTGTTTCTTAAGCTTGACATGGTCTTCTACTCTCCCGTGCATCTATCTAAATATAATATATACACTCGTGGCCACGCCAAACTTACCAGTATACTTTCTTAACGCTTTTTTCGGACTTTATCTATAATTATAGTTTTTAATTTATTACGTTTAATGAGTAAAACACAAATTAGCTTTTCTGTGTAAAGTGATACACCGACTAAACTTCGTGTTGCTATTAAAAAAGAAATAAATAAAATATATCAATTATAGTGTAAATGAAATTAAATTATAAAAAATAAAATTTTTTCATCGCGTGTCAATCTTATACATTTCGAGCTCATTATCTTTGAATTCATTTATCTATATCTGAATGTGTTTTGTTTTTAATTTTTAATATTTTTGATCAATAACATGTCATTAACATATTTCTAAATCAAAAATTTCTATACCGCTATAAAGTGTAGTCAAATATGCACAATACATGAAAATTTTGAGTGGTAAGGTTTGCGTGGCCACAAATGTATGTGTGCATATTGTTAATTATACTAATGTAAATATGTAGTTAATGCTATGGAAATTCGAAAATATTTGAAGTTAACAAATGTTTATAGTTATTACTAGAATACTATAATACATACATATATTGCATCATAAATCCACAAAAAGACATTTATATTGTAAGTTGTTTCTATATCTCACTGTTGTTGTTGATGCTTTGCGAATGTAACTGTACAATTCCTCCCTTTGAGTACTACGAAAACTGTACCTGCATACTTTTAATTATACTTACTCCTTTAAGTATTGCTTTAGCTACGAGTGTAGTTTTGGTAGTCGATAGACTTATTGACAGGTACTCATGGAGCAAGAAAATATCACTTTTAGTTTATAAAAATGCAAGGAAAATAAAATAGCTTATTAGAAATTTTTGAGCTCTTTTGATTTACTCATTTTGGACTGAGTTAATATTTGTGATTGTTAGTATTTTCATCATTTCTTCTATTGTCTGCAACATTTTCGACACTTTCCGAAACTATCGAACACAAATAATGTCCTTACTTCAACTTAAAGTTGACAAAACAAAAAAAAAAAACTAACATTGGTCAATGAGACCTCGAGGAGGACTATAATATATGCTTTTTAAGAATAGCAGAATATTTAATATTTAAATGTTTATGTATGAATAAATATAATATACAGTACAATGTCCGCAGCAACCAAATTTAATTTGGGAACACCCTAGGCTCAACGCTTGAAAAATCAAATCAAATTTTCTTAGGCATTATTTAACTTCTGGGTATACTTTTGTATATGTATATGTAACCATATTTTATATTTGGATAGAATTTTGTATGTTAAACTATATTAAACACTGTTACTTAGACATCTACACCTACACTTGTGCACTCAGCCATGCAAACTACTCTCTTAAGTGCCTTAAATGTGTCAAAACCTATTCATGTTATATAAAATCATTTGGATGTTCTTGATAATTGTGTCCGAAATATTTCCAAAAACCCTATTAAATGACTGCACCGGTATATAAATATGCATAATTGTACATAAATATACGCACACACATGGCAAATATATGTATGTGTATATTTAAAAACGATTTACACACCGTGAGTTTCTCAAAAAGCTGAAAATTGTAAGCCCTTATTTGAAAACATAAAAACATATGTACACATAATTTCACGAAACACATATGTAATTGAGCAAGCGATTTCTCGAAATAATCGATTTTACAAGCGGTTTTTAAAAACAAAATATGCTATAGTGTATATTATGTCGAAAGGCGACAGGCAATGTGTGTCAACTGGATTCACCTTAACTTGGTAGTATTGGTTGTTGGTGCGTGCATACACACGGTTAATTTCCCTCATGCAAATGCACAAAAGTCGTATTCATTATCATTATTTGCATATCTATTATTCATCCAAAACAAACATGAATTAACTCAAACACATTCACACGCATACCCAAAGCGAGACTTCCAATATGCATTCCCCGGCTTCCGGTAGTTTTGATTTCACCATCAATTAAATTATTTCGTATGAATAACGGTTATGTCGACACCATAATCTGCAATCAATATTTTTCGCAGATGTAAGTACTATATTTATGAAATACATAAGTATAAGCTCAGAAGGTTTGAAAATATCTACACACAGTAAGTGCTTCTAAATTCTCTTTCCCAAACACACTCAAGCAAAATCACATTGGACGTTTTATTAGTTGCCATTTTTATAAGCATATGGACCTGACTCGAAACCTGGCTGGATCACATACCACATTTACATTGGATGACAATGTAACCACAAGGCAACATTTAAGAGTAACTCGTAACATCAGTAATCAACAATACAAATTTTGGCAAAAGTTTTGTTCTTATATTTAAGTCAATTGTAATTGTAGTTACTCCACCAACCCTCCTCCCTACGATTTTGCATGCTACTGATACTTCTCTAAAATCCTCTCACGTACGTGTGACGTACTTCCCTTAAAATACTTGTACATGTTCTCTACTATAGTGTATGTATATTTGTATTTATTTATTAATCATATTTTTTTTTAGTAATATATGTTAGCTTGAAACAGAATTAACCCTAGTTTGTACGTATGCAAATAATGTATGTATTGATAGATAGATAGATCTAGCTAAAAATCTTTCTATATGTTTTGTTCTAATTAATTTCACAACCAATGAGAATTTCGGTACTCATAATTGACCTTCACAAACCCCAGAATTTTCAAAAACAGAACTGGGGGTTTCTGGTCGAGAACAAGTTTGGAACAAACAGTAATTTCCAAAAATTCTCACTTGAATCTGTGCTCAAATTAAAATAGGCAATGTGAAAAAATTTCTTTTTTTTCCAATATTCCAGCACAAATTCACAAACTTTAATTGAGCTAAATAAACAGAATTTGAAAATTTTTAATCACTTTATTTATTGCAAGTTCGGGAAGAGAAACGTTTCATATTAAACAACTTAGTAAGGAATTTATATATTTTTATTTATTTAGAAGGGAAATAAATATAAATAATTATTCGACTTATAGTAAGAAATTTATTTGCAATCAGTTCTCAACCGCAGGTTTGATTTTTTTATTTCACTTTATATTTGTATGTGCGTAGGTATACTAGTTGGTATATAATGTAGAATAGCGTAGACTAATTAAATCTCTAACTTCATTCTAAAGCTGCCGAAACTATACATAGTACAAGTATCTGGTATAATTAAGTTATTATTGAATAAACCACATGGCCCCGTTACGATCCACACACAGTTACACAATTCATGCTACTAAATGCAACGATCGTCCGGCTAGTCGCTCTACGTAATATTGGAAAATATCACTACTAAACCATCCATACTTATTTCCTTTTTTTCGTTTGCTAATCTAACTCTTTTTCAGTACCAGCTTTTCTCCGGTCGAACTTAAGCAAATTTTTTTACAAGTCACAGCTATCGCAATCATTTTTAACTCACCTAGCATTCGTTTAGCAAAACGCGACTTACAACTGCACCAAATTACAACGCGGCGGGCCTCAAATATACAAACTGCGACGAAATGATGTATCTCTGAGCATGAATTCATTATTAGAAAGAGGCAACTGGGCAATGGGAGCGCGCTATAGTAACCGCGTAGTATTACCAGCAGTTTTAAATATTCTTCATACTCACACCAGCTTAACACTCACACATTATATTTTACACAGTTATTTATTTAAATCACTTTTCAACACACATAAAACTGTAGGTTCATCCGAAATAAGTTCGCATAATGTCTAACATGAACGAACCACTTGAATAAGAAACGCAATAATATATATACATATATGTACATTCATATTTTCGAAATATGAAACAGCCTATGCTGTAAAACACCCACACCTCTAACCTAAATGCAAATGCAATCATTTTAGAAACAAACATTACTTAGTAGTTGTTTGCAACGAGTGGAATATACTCGTCGTAGTGTCTGGAAATCTGGAAATACGATTGAATTTAAAAACTCCTATTTATTCTTATATAACCCAATATTTCCAGCAATTTTAGAATCTTAGCGTCTTTAGAAAACAATCACAGCCAGCTATGGTATATGGTATTTATGTATTTAAGATGTTGATATTCACTTAAAGGAATCTCGATGTTTTAGTAGCGTCAAGTGTTGTAGGTGAAACGTAAAAAAGTTCCATTAACACTTTGCACACACATATATAATATATGTATGTGTGTATGTAGGTGTATCAGTAGCTATACGTAGTGTTTACCTCAGTCGATAGTGACACGAGTCTCACTTAAAAAAAATCATCCTCAAATCTATGCTGTTTACTTCTACACTTTCTCTAACAAGCTGTGCTAGCGGTCGGTTAACTGTAATTTTGTTTTACTAATTTTTAAACAAATATTGCAACTTTCGAATTTATTTGGAAAAAAAAAACAGAGCATTTCGACAGACTTCCCACAAATGTCTTAGCGATTCTTTGGCGTGCCAGCAGCACCGCAATAAACTTAGAATTGAAAGTAAGCTATACTCATGATTTTACAACTTAGAACAAGTATTTCAGTAAAATAAGTGTTTAGATGCTAACGGTTT
Organism: Bactrocera latifrons; assembly: GCF_001853355.1. NCBI lineage: Eukaryota > Metazoa > Arthropoda > Insecta > Diptera > Tephritidae > Bactrocera > Bactrocera latifrons. The sequence goes on along the minus strand of NW_017535908.1, from coordinate 77,944 downwards.
ATTATTTGTATGAGAGAAAAAAAAAAAATAATAATAATTAACAGAACATCAGTACGCAGTAACGTCATCAATAACACCACAACTACTACTACTGAGCTAAAGGTTGTTAATCCTCTGAGAAGGGCAGGTCCCTATCCAAACATGGATGCAGTTGGTTATAAATGAAATCCCGTTAAATACATATACGGCTTGCTTTATGTGTGAATGTTTGTGTCAAGTGCCGTTTACGATACTTAAAACCAGATGCAATAATACAGAGGCGATTTGTTTAATGTACTCACTTCTTAAATAGAATTAGAATACAACAACAAAAATGCACACTATGCGTAAAGAAACCTTCAAAAAGAGTGAAACAAATACAAAAATGTATAAACATGTTATGAAATATTCGCAAAAGAGAGAGGATTTATTGACATTGTTAAAATAGCGAAATGTTATTGCTGTTAGTGAAGGCAAATAGAAGGAAAACAAATTACATATAACGATTGTTGGGATTTTTTGCGGACGCCGTGCGGTGAAAACTGTACACAAAACTGTATTTAATATTAGATATTATATACATAAATCGTATTCATATAAGGATACTCTGTCAATTTTACAGCACTCAAATGAAATGTCCAAAGAATAAGAATAAGAAAACATACTCTAAATATACATACATATATACATACATACATCTAATGAAAACTGTATTTCCAAAGTTAAAAGAAATAAATACAAGTTTCAGAATAACATTTATATTTTATGGATTGTTCTAGCGTGTATACACAATATTAGATAAATATATATATATATAGTTACTTCTTATCAAAGTACCTAATTATTACGTTATTATATGTATATCTATTTGTACAATTCATGTATTTAAAAGACAATCAATATATTTCCACGTATAAGGCGAAAAACACGTGTAACGTGACTTAAACAATATGCTTAGCTCAATGTGGAAACGAACTACATACTTCACTTAAATCAGGAACTTTCAATACTTTAGTTGAACTCTTACGCTAATGCTTGAACCATTTCCACATTGAACTAAGTAGATACTCTATAAATTTTAGTATATACCTGCCTATATGAATACACTTATATTTCGTACTTATTATAGAAAAACTACCAAAAGTCCATTTTTACTCTAAAAAGCGCCAGACACGTAAATTCTTTTACAGGGATTGCCTAGCTTTTGCGTATGCAATCACATCTACTGGTTGAACTTGCACATTTAAAATTAGAATGCTTGTAGGTTCACACCACCGATCCTAACAATATTATATGATAATCTGATAATCAAAAATTGTATAAAAACACACTTACATACATTTTTTTCATATGTTTATGTATGGATTTTGAAAGTGCAATGTCGAAATAATTAATATTTATAAATATTTTTTTGTCACATGCAAATTCACGATTTTTTTACAAATCAAGCATGTAAACACCCATTAAAATTTTGATAATCAAATCCAAATTAAAAGAAAAATTAAAGAAATTCACATAGAGCATGGCTGCAGCTCTGAAGTTTCAACCAAGCCCATTTTCGGCTATTAATATTTAAATGCAAGTGTTTATTGAACAGAAACCACTGAATTTCATGTTTCGTGTGTATGGTATATAATTTGTTAAGGCGAATATCAATTTTATGAATTAACTTTTATATGTTTTCCATTAAATATATATAAAAAATGGTGTATTTATTTCAGTCCATTAATTGCACTTAAATTAAACATAAAAAGGGGAAAGCAAAAGCTCAAAAAACGACTGAATTCGAATTAATTAGTTAACTAATTTGCATATATAAACATATACATAATCAATTATATACTAATTTTAGTAACCAAAAATAATTTGCCACAGTTAGGACAATTGCCAAATATATTGTGGAATAACATAATAACGTATGTATATTTTATAAGCAGTTCGATTATTTTTACAAACTATAAACTTTAGTGTAATTACATATACACATACATATAATAGATATAAAATGGTAATGTAATTTATGTACTGTGTATATTTTAATTAGTGTTTTACGACAAACAAGAGTCGATATACATAAATGCAAGTATAGTCCTCAAGCAGGAAAAATTAGCTGTTTAATTCATCTAGTTTGTAAAATTACTTTATTGAAATGTTGAGGATTTTTTTTTTTTTAAATAGGTGTATACATATTATTTCACTAGTTCATGTAATTAAACGCGTGTTTAGTCGGAAATCACATAATTGTTCCTAACTAATGTTCACACTGAAACTATAAAGTCTACAATTTCATAGAAGAGAGTGAAGTATAAAATCCTTGAAAGAGTACTTTCAAACTAGAAATGGACTTACATCAAATCAATGAATCTGAATGTGTTTTAAAATTCAATTTTATTTGTACATACAGAAGATAAAGGAAATAAGTTTTTATAGCAATTGTTTGAAAACTGTTAAAATCTTTTTGGATGTAAGCTGCTAGATATAAGCATCTAGTCGGCTGCAAAATGAACAGTTATGATTATGGCATCAATATTGTTTAAAAGTTTTCGATAATTCTAAAGAATATTTTTAAAAATGAGTGTGTTTAAAAAAGGGAGTTGATTGAGGAAAGAAAGAACCAGTTATTACAAATATATTTATGCATAAAAATTTATGTCAACTCTTTTAAAGTACTGAATAATATTTGAATGTGTAATAAATGTGACCAGAAAATGTATACACTTGACTTTCAATATATTTTTTTTACTATAAGGGGAAGGCAATTAGTTTCAACTTAAATCATTTGTAAAAAAAAAAATACCATAAAATTAATTTTTTGTGATTAGAGCTACATGTTTATTTTCGTTGAAAATTCAAATTATCACTGAGGCATAAAGGATCTATGCTACTTTTTTCTCTTTGTGTGCAGAATGGAAGTTCCTTATAAGTCTCTAATTTCTGGTTTATGCGACCTGTTTCGCTATCACCGACTTCCGTATTGGCTTCACCGACTAAAATCTGTAAATATGATGGAAGGGTTAAATGCATTCATTTAATGCTTTTCGAACTAATTTTAAAAAATATCATTATATTTGCAAATAACGACGCTTATTTTAAATGTAAATATACACGTAAACAATAAATACATCTATTTAAGTATATTAATAAAATATATATATTTTATTAAACTGATGAAAGCGAATATTACCTCAAATTCTTTTGCCAAAAATTCTGCACTCTTCGCATCCAAATTTGGCTGAGGCAATCCCATTAATGCATTTCCTAAAAATTTGTAAACAGATCTGCAAATAAAAAATATTTAAGGATTTATTATTTGCTAACCTATAATATAATTAATTACTTTAGATCCACGCCGTCTAACTCTTTGGGTTCAGGAAGGTCTTCATTATTTGCAATAGCATTAATTACTAAAGCGGGCTCATACAAACATAGTTCTGGCAAATTCCACTTTTTAAATACTTGAAGCCACGATTCAATGTTAGAAAAGCTCAGAGAATCACATTCTTCGTGTACATTTTCTTGCGCCATTTGTATGCGCTGATTCATGTACTCTGTCAATAAAAAGGATTTATTTTAGTTTTTACTTATTTTAAAATAACATACCTAGCACAGAATTTTTATTAAATTTTGATGCTGCTATCACTTCGTCAACACTGTGTGAGCTGCAACCATTTTCCAACAAATGGTTTAAAACTTTCTTTTTCATATAACCATAAACATGAGTCTTCTCAGTGGACACTCTCTTCTTCCCAGTTTTCTCCGGCTTCTCGTCAGAATTTTGCGGCTCGGTATCTCTTTAAGAAAAATAAGACAAACTAAGGCCTCTAAATGGCATAAACTGTTGTAGTTGTGAACATTTACCCTTTGTTACTTTTTATGCTTTCCACCGGTGCGTCCTCAGTACTATGTAAAAGCCGCTCAAAACTATCGTCGGGTGATTGATTTCTGCAAAGGTAGATTTATATTGTTTGAGCACTATTTTATTATCAATAAAACTTACATTTTACTTTCAATAGATTCATCCATTTTCTCTACTTGTAATTAATCCATTTAATGAAGTAAAATTTGCTTTAGATAAATTCGATTTTTGTTTATTATGTACGCCAATTGCGAACAGCTGTTTTATTAGGAATGGATGGGAATGAAATACGATGCTGCCATATTAAAATGTATTGCTATCTAAATAAATAAACCAAAAACCAAACGGACGGTGATTTGACTGAACTTGAATAATTTTTTAAATGCGACATAAATTAAGAAGAATGAAATAACTTAGATAAAGAATATTAAAAAAAGTTAATTCAAAGCAATATATCAAGATCAAATTGTGATTAATTATGTTCAAATCGGAAATTAAAATATAAAAAAAAATTAAAACAAATTATATTAGGGATTAAATTAAAAAGAAAATTTATAATTTTATTTAAGAAAGAAGTAGATAAAATCGTATGACTTTGAATTTTCTTAGTCTTTATTGGGTTTCGTTTATGATGTGATATATCCATAATTTCTGTAGTAGAAATCATTTGCGGCAATAACATGGCATGTTGAATGAGCATATTGGAGCGATTGATTATGAGAGTTAAGTGGATTCAAACACTCCTATATAAATATGGAACAAGAAAAAATGTCGACTTCAGTTGCACCGAACTTATAATACCCTTCACTTACAAAATAGTTTCCATACAAGAACTTGATTTGAATCACCCACTCTATATGGCAGCTACATACACATATAGGTGGTATGGTGGTCCGATCTAAATAATTTGTTCGGTGAATGTACTGTTACCATGTGCAAAAATTCATCGCAAATTTCGTGTAGATATGTCCTGAAATGATAAATTTTTTTTATGCATATAAGAACTATATTTTGATCGTTCAGTTTGTATGGCGGCTATGCTATAGTGGTCCGACGTCGACAGCTTCTTGGGCAGAAAAAGACATTTGTAAATTTTCAAATCAATAACTAAAATATTGAGATGCTAACTGACGTATATACAGACAGATAGACGGATATGACCAAAAGAAAAAGCTTGTCATGCTGAACATTTATATACATATGTGTTTCATAAGGTCCACGACCCTGTTCAGGGTATAATTAAATTTTTTAATTTCTTTGATGACGGCGTAGGGTTTCTCCCCACTCAAAACAAAAAACACAAAAAAAACAAAAAACGACGTTAATAAACGCACTTTAATTTCACACACATAAGATGGATGGATCACATGCGCTCGTGCCTACATACTCAAACAAGTGCGATATCCATGTACATATGTCAGCTATTCACTACAATTGTGTATTGGATAAATTCTCTCAATGATCAACAGAGAAGTCCGCGTTGATCAGAGTACAGGCGTAAAGTAAGCTCAGCATGATCCACAGTTAGAGTTCTGAAAGCAACAAAGCCGGACACGACTTCGAAACACGGCGCGTGTAGTTAAACAACCGGTTTGTAAGCTAACGCGTATAGATCTACTCACAATCCAACTTGTTTACTCACTTATTGATGTTATGTGATAAAATGTGAAGAAACCATACATTGTACGCAATAAATTAATAATAAGTACTATATAAATATATCAGGGTGTGTGCAGAGTGAAGTATTGAAAATAATATTTAACAAAAAACTAACAAAAAATGGATGAGGATCGAGCAAGTATGCGCTCAGCGAACACTCATAATCCACTCACCTCTGCAGCAAATAACGCGCTATGGAGTCTACAGGGAAACAGTCCCGGTCATCCAGTGAATGGCTCCCCTGCAGCGATACCACAAAACATATTCGCAAATCCGGCGATTCAGCCTTCGAGTGTGATAAACCTATCCAATTCGTCCGATGTCGTTATAGGGCCCATGACCCAATATCAGGGTCCCGTAACGATATACCAATATATGGATGCTACAGTGGAAGCGCGATCGACGCAAGCGGGTGGAGGTAACTTATTATGCACCTAAAAGCTCATACTTTTTTCCATGCTCCTGAAGATGTTTCGGTATTTTCGAGCTTTTTGGAGACTTTGTTTGCTTTGTTTGGTTGTTTATATCTACACATTTATTCACACATAAAGATATATGTACATATGTATGAACTTGTGTGATGAAAGTTAAAATGAGTGTCAGAGATAGATAAATATTGAGTAGTTAAAAAGTCTTTTCGTATTTCTAATAAAATTTTAACAATTTTTTTTTATTTATACTAATAAATAAATAAACAAATATGTATAATTTTTGTTCCCCACTTTTTGAAATTTTTCCGCTAGAGACATTATTCTATCAGTGTAAGCGAGCGACTATTGTTATGCTGCACGAACTGATACAGCATTATCTCATTTTTTATACAAAAATTTCAAAATATAGCGAATTTCTTCATTATGTTCACTCCTTTTCGAACAGCTGAAACTTTTTTTCAAATTCCCGAAATTCAGCATTTTTGATTAAATGAAGCTTAAAATCTCACCTTTCAAATATATGGTATGATACAATGTGATAGGTAGCACTGGAGATATACGACTGCAGTGGCATCTATTGACAAAACACGAAAAGACTTTTTCGACTAACCAATAAATGTATAAACAAAGAAAGCATTTAATGACTATTATGTTTAGTAAATTTCACCAGACAATTAATTTGCAATTCGTAGTTATTAATACAAAATATATCACGATCTATTCAAATATACTTATGCATGCCATTGTATATACACGGAATCACGACATCACGGTAATTATAGTTGAGCATTTATTACTCGCGAATTCCCAGAAATAAGCGCACTTGTTAGTTTGTAAGTAGACTTCCAATGTAATTCTAAAGTAATTGGCACTAGTTCATATGGCTGGCTTAAAGCTAAAATTTAAATCATTTGAATGCGCCTAAATTTGCTTTCCAATTTGTACTGGCTTGTTCATTTTAACATTACATTGACAATATTAAATTTTACTGTTAGCGTTTTACCGCTGTGGATTTTAAAATTTTTCACTAATTGCAATATAATTAAAAATACTCAAAAATTTCCTTTACTATTTGAGATAAACTTTGAACAGTGTTCTCGCAAATATAGCGCCAGACCATCTTTTGCACAGGGTTTCTACAGTTCCGAGCTGATGATATTTGCCAACTTGGCGGCCAGACAATACTTAGACTTTTATTGTCCATATTTTCTTTTCGTAGTAATTTTGTTTATTAATGAAATAAGCTACATATGCTTCATCTTCTAAAATGGTCAACTTGGCGTATGAGTAACTTTTCCTTGTTTCTGCGTTAAGAACAAGATATTTGGTATTCGTGTAGCACAACAATGGTTTGCCAGCTTACGTTCTGGCACGTTCGATGTGAAAAATGAACACCGCGCTGGTCGGCCTATCGTTGAAAAATTCGATGAAATTATGGACAAGTTTGACCAGGACCATTACATAAGCAGCCATGCCATCGTTAAGAAACTTAACATTAATTGTCAAACAGTTTTGAACTATTTAAAAAAGGCTATCTGCAAAAAGAAGCTCGATGTTTGGTTACCACATGAATTGTTGGACCTTGTGAAGAATTTAATGGACTGCATTAACAACTGCGATTCTTTGCTGAAACTAAATAAAATCGAATCGTTTTTGAGGCGAATGGTAACAGGAGACGAAAATGTATCAAATACGAAAATAATGTGCGAAAATTATCATGGTCCATGAGGGATAAAGCTCAACAAATGGTCGCGAAGCCAGTATTGACGCCTCGAAAAGTTATGTTGAGTGTTTGGTGGGATTGGAAAGAAATCATCCACTATGAGCTGCTCCAGCTTGGTCGAACGATTGATTTTACACTTTACTGTCAACAACTGATGAGATTGAACCAAACAATCGAAAAAACGGTCAAAACTGAACAAGAGAAAATGCTTCGTCTTCCATCAGGACATCGCTACACCAAACAGATCTTTGATGACTTGGCAAAAACTGGGAGAGCTTGGCTGGGAAGTTTTGATCCATCAACCATATAGCCTTGACCTTTCACCATCGGACTACCATTTGTTTCTATCAATGCAGAACTCCCATAGTGGAGTAAAGTTGGCTTCAAAAGAAGCCTGTGAAAATTTTTTGCCAAGAAACCAGAAAGTTTGACACTGATGGCATAATGTCTCTAGCGGAAATATATGTAGCAATAAGTGGTCGACCAAAATGGTACAATACGAAAATACTTTATCGACTACCCAATATTTATGCATGTATATGTACGGTGTACATAACGAATTCGAATACGAAGTTCATAAAGTCCGAGAAATTAAATTACGGTTCCAATTGTCCGTCGCCTTTGTGAATCATAAATTTCGTACGAAAATTAATTTATTTGCAATCATCTTTGAGCATGCCTTTAATCATCATCAGAAAAGTGAATTTGATAGGGAATAGTGGCTTTAGCTCTTAGCTATTAATTCTGTCGAAAGCTTAAAATAATTATGAACTAATTACACTCAGAAAACGTAAAGTCTGGTGTTTATATCTTTTCGTGTTAATGGGCACATCAATTACATGCGTGGTGATAAACACATACATGTGGACACCTACATATAACTATGTTCCTGTGACTATTAGGGTGGTTCCGACAAATTGTACACGTTGATTTTTGACTTTTATAAAATTTTAACAAATAACCTTAAATGCGTTATAAAATTGCTGCAATTTCTAAACTACTGAAATGGATCACCCTAATGCGACCATACACAAATATACTATTTACACAATCCGATATTGTTTATTGTATATACGAATAAGCGCAACAACGACACATGAGCGTTTACAATGAAGTAGTGAAAATGAAAAAATACGTGCTGAACATGCTTACTTACTTGCATACAGCGGGCAGAGTCAAAGTACTAAGAAACAATGATTTTCACTCACTCCCTCTTTTCCTCATGTAATAGTTTTACGTTACGTTTTCTTACATACATATTTACTCGCGCACTTGTACATATCCACCAGCGATAAATGGATATTCTTACGATTCCCTAGTGAAAATAAACCATCACAGAGCGCTCCAGCCACTTGTACCTCAATAACACTGTAGTGCCACACACACACTGATGCAAATCACAAAGGTGATATCACAAATGGCACAGAGAGGCGAACTCTGTTTGACCAGTTCGCCGGATAATCGCTTGGCTTGCTGGATGATTGTTTGCAGCGCTGCTTATTGGCCCATCCGCCGGCGAGTGGTTCTCCGGCTCATTGGTCGATTTGTCAACTTTTGAGTAAAGTTTTTCGAAAATTCAACAATCGCATTTAGTAGTAAATTCGTTGAGCGCTGTTGATGCGGTTTTACGACGGCGCATTGTGACGAACACGAATGCCTCTGATAACGAAAAAATCGCGACAATGACGTGACGATTGTTTTCGAATTTTTTTCAACATAAATTATTGATATCGCGGCGAACACGGTAGTCTATATTGTGACAAAGTCATAAAACTGTTGGAAATCAATACAAACAACAATAAAACGAAAATGTGTGCCAATAAGACGGAAGCAATTTGCGCAAAGAAATCATTGTATATAAACACAAAGTGAAATCAATGTGAAACGAGTGAGAAATATGTGCTAAAAATAATTATTAGTGACGTCACATAAAATACTGTGCATTCGGCAATTAGTCATGTCACATAACAAACTCTGTGGAAGTTCTAAAACGTCCCATTCTTCGCTTAAATCAGCTCATAATTTGCAAAGTAAAGTGTGATAAAACGTTGAATGCTTTTTATGCCGCAAGAAACGAATAATGTTGTCCATGTAGGAAAACTCTTAGTCACCGTACAAGAACACCAACATACTAAAGTCACCACACTTTAGAAAGGCTAGTGCAGCTAAAGGCAAAAGTAACTTTAATAAGTGTTGGATTTCATAATAGAACATAGCAAGTAATCACAACATTTTTCGAGTCAGACCGTTTAGCAGAGTTAGTCAATTTTTTTGTTTGCCTTTTACAACATTAGGAAAAATATAACAAATAAATAAAATAGCAACATTATTCCATCATTTTATTTGCCATAAAGCAATCGGTGCTCAGCAGATTAAACCCATTACATTTCTTTAAGTTTATTATTTCCATTTCCATTTCCGGCGGGCATGTCGCGGACGTTTCTTATTTTATGCACTTACACACACATGTTTAGAAATGAATGTGAATAATGAGTGTTGAACTGACTTCTTTTGCAAATCGCGCATTCCTATTGAGACATGACGAGTGTGGAAATACTAAAGAGCTTATCAAGTAATGTGTATGTTACAGTGAATGCTAAATTTGCTGGCAGCTGGCACTGCATGTCATTGCATTTAACAGGGAAAACAAATACCAAACAACAATTAAAAATTAACATTTTGAAAAGCTACATGTGCAATTATCATACAAATAAAATAAAATAATTGTAAACATTACAAATGTCGTGTTTATTAATAGCAGAGAAAAGTTGAACAAAAACACGTTTATATTGCCACTTGTTGCGCACCGCAGTTATATTCAACTTTTATGTGCAGCGCAGAATATATGTAAAAGGAGACGATCAGTTGAACTAAATAACGCTAAACAAAATGAAACTGCTGTTGAAAGTGAACTCAGAAAGAGCTCGCAAACGCTACGCTCCCTCAGCGCCTGCAGCGACCGCCACCACAAGACGTTAGTACCAGTTTAATTAATTTTTCACTAATTGTTTATCGATGTTTTAGAAATTGTAAGCAAAATCAAAACTGCGCAGCTGAAATACTTATATGTAGCAATTGCATTCGCCGCCCGAAAAAAGGCACACATCATTTTCGCAGCTTTTGTCAAATTCACTTTTTAATAAAACATACAAGTCATGTTTTTGAAAAATTGATGTACGAAAAATTAACAAATACATTTATGTACTTATATGTATGTGTCTATACATGTATATAGTATACATTAGGGTGTGGAGATTTTGAGTAGAGAGGAGAAATTGAGTAAAAAATTTACCTTACTTTAATTTATTAATACATACCTGCAAACAGCCTCTTTGGCGAAGAAATTAAGAGAAGAATAATGTCTGATCCATATCGTTTGTTGAGAGGTCCGCAGTTAAAGAGCCGAAAAAATGCGAATTTTCCAGAACTTTTACTGAGAAAACTTTTATTTATAGTCTTTTCGTACCTCTAATCAAACTTCAACTTATTCTTTTTAATTTTTTAATAAACTTTAATGGTTTTTCAGCGAAAACTGTGACATAAATTTTCACAGGTTTCTCTTGATGGTGCAAGGTCAAGGCTATATGTTGCATGCATCTAAACTTCCCAGCCAACATCTGCCAGCTTTTGTTGGGTCATCAAAGCTGTGTGTGGTCTAGCGCTGTCCCGATTCAAAGTGAAGCCCTTTTCGTTGGCCGTTTTATTTCGATTGTTTGCTTCAATCTCATGAGTTGCTGACAGTAAAATGTAGAACCAATCCTTCGACCTGGCTGTAGCAGCTCATAGTGGATGATTCCTTTCCTTTCCAAACCTACCAAACACTCAGCATAACCCTTCGAAGCGTCAATACTGGGTTTAAGACCATTTGTTGAGCTTCACCATGCTTGGACCATGATCTTTTTCGCACATTATTGTTGTATTCGATCCACTTTTCGTCTTCTGTTATCATTTGCTTCAGAAATGGTTCGATTTCATTTCGTTTCAGCAAAGAATCGCAGATGTTAGTTCGGTACATTAAATACTGTAACTTTTTTCAACTTCCCCGAATTTAATTTTTTAGTTAAATTAGCTTAAAATCTGGAAAGGTGCCAACACTACGTGGTATGACACAATGTGATTGGTAGCACTGCAGATATATGACTGTAACAACATCTATTGACAAAATATGAAAGACCCGACTACCCAATGTTTATTGATTCAAAAATTTGTACACGTATTATAGTAGTATCTTTTAACTGTATTTTAAGATTTAGTAATAGTAAAAATATTTATTTGGACGTTTCGTGGTGACCACTGTATTTCCGGAAAAAAATCGATTTATTACCAACATTTCGGCTTTAAATAGTTTACAAAAAATATTTATCGGTGAGGAAATATCTTCTTTACTAAAAAATAATCAGTTTAGCCGTTTTCGAGTAATGTTGGTCCCGACTTTGAAAACACCATTTTGAGAAAAACGCTTTTAAAGTTTTGCCTTGTACTTCCAAGTACTCTGAAACACCGAAACAGTGATTTAGAACCTCAAAGAAAGCTTTTATTGGAAGTTAAAATAATATTCCTTTATTAATTTTTGAACAACAAAGCAAACTTTGGCTATTGTCAGCTTTTATGATTTGAAAAAAAAAACTGTATGGTTTGTTTCTCCTTATGATTTCAACTAATATTTTATTCTTCTCAAACCAACAAACCCTCTAAAGTTGTCTTTTGCTCTGTTTTTTCCCCTAGGAATCAACCAAAATACGAGTAATGTAAACACCTCAGTTTTTCAAAAGCTTTCCACATCCTCCAAGCTACTATTGTTGCTCATTGTTGTTGTTATAATTGTGGCCGTAGTAATTATTTACATACAGATACAGCAAAACAACAAGCAGCAGCCCGGGCCCATAGTGTTTGGCAATACCTATGAGCATGGCACATGTAAGTATATTGGGAAAACCAAACCCGACGCGAGATTACTGGCGTGGAAATTTATCATGAATATTTGTACCACATATGTATGTATGTAAATAAAAAAATAAATTTCCTCATTGTTCATATTAATTTACAATAATCATCACATTATTTTGATTGGTTCCAAGCTACCTATTTACAGTTGTTCTACTATATAAGTAACCCTTATGAAAATTAAATCATGTTTAGGCATATTTATATTTTTACCTCAGTACCTGATGATAATTTTGAAGAAATTTTTATTTTAAGTATCTTAGTTCCGAATTTAGGAAATGGACATCTGGTGATAGACCGCGAGCAATGGGGTGCCTCGGAGTTGTCGAAAACCCTAACAGTACCACTAAAACATCCGATACCATATGTCATCATAACGCATATTGGCGTCCAGTCGAAGCCTTGCGAAACCGTGTACAAATGCTCAATTAAAATGCGTACCATACAAGACTCGGCGATTGCGGAAAAAAACTTACCCGACATTCAGGCGAATTTTTATGTGAGTGGCATAAAATAATCGAACGAAATTTGCAGGGTTTTCAGTACAGTGTTATTGAGCGGTTTTGCTGTTTTTTGTTCGTAGCTTCATTAATCACTAATTATATGCTTAGTCAATTATTTCGGTAATTACACAATTATTTTGGCTACATTTAATTTAGCGACTCGCCGAAAGCGAATATCGGAAAATTTTGAAACCACAAGCGGTTACTTTGGTATTGTACATAATTTTATTTTGACAGTGATTTTTAAATAACTCGTTAATTTTGAATCAAGAGAACTGTCAAAACTCCCAACAAGGCAAATTCTACAAACAAGATATAATCGATTAACCAAGCAACCTTATAACAAAATTCCATCCATGTCTATATTGCAATAATTGCTAAAAAAAAAACACTAATATTTCAAAGGTTGGAGACGATGGCAACATTTATGTGGGACGTGGTTGGGACTACGCGAACACTTACGCGAACGACACCTTGGCTGTTACGTTTATGGGTGATTACGGACGCTACGAGCCAAGCCAAAAGCAGTTGGAGGCGGCCCAATACCTACTATCCTATGCTATCGCCAATAAATACATTGAGCTGGGCTACAAGTTGGTGGCGCAAAACCAGGTAAGCCAAGCTGTAAATTTACTATATTAAGCTATTTAGAATATGTCATTAAATCATTTCAAAATTGTATCAACAACAATTCCAATTTAATAGAAAATATTAAATGCTGAAACCATGTAAAATCTTTCTAGACAAAGGTCTCAAAAAGTCCGGGCGCCAATGTTTACCGTCAAATCAAAAAGTGGCCACACTTTTATCCTTGTGGTATTGGGGACAATCCGAGGTGCGGCGTTGAGCTGAACATGCCAGATGTTTGGGATGGAAAAATGTAAACACTATCAGCAGCACTATGACAACTCTACAAATAAATAGCATAAGTAATAGTAATTATAGAATACCTCAGTAAGAGATAGGTCTGTAGCACATATTGGACATAAAATGAGATTGGTTTTTACAAAAGATTTTTACACAAGCATATTATTTTCTGTTGTATATATGACTTACTTTTGATACTTTGATATAGTCATACAAACCAATTCGTATGCCTGTTATCATCTAATTCCAGAAATGTTTAGGCTTTTAGTTGAATATGATATTTGTAATATACGAATAATAAAAATATTTAAACAAACTATCTCACAACTTTTATTTTGCACAATTGAACGATCTGCATGGCTTTGCGCGCCTCTAAAAAATTTAAATTTTTTTTGTAAATTTGTCAGAAACCGTCATAGAGAATTGTTTCATTTATTTCATTAAGGCGTTTATGCACCATTCCTTGATGTGTTTCTGACACAGTGATCCAGGCAAGTAAAAATATTATTTATTTTTTTAATTCTTTGTTTTAAAGAAAATCAGACTGTAACAATCTCAATTAAGTCATACGACACATGCTTAGTAAAGAATAGTAAGACTTTGTTAATTAATTTAAAAATCTTACTTTCTTCTTCAAAATCAATGTGGTAATCCTCCTTTGTAAAATCAGGCGAATACGTTGGTTGCAGCATGATATTTTTTGGAAATTTGGCGAAAAACTAACAAACAACCTACAGGGTTTGTCCGGAAAGTAATGGGAATGAGTCGATTAAAATAAAAAATGTATTGAACCAATCGTTACAATTCTTTAAAAACTTTCAAAATAGGCTCCTTCGTGTCGATGCAGCGCTGACAGCGCGATTTCCAAGCATTTAAGGCATAACGGAAGGCGTTCTTCCTAATATCCCTCAGAGACGAGGTGTATGCTACTTGGATCCCCTCTGTCGTCTCAAAAGAAAGGAAGATTGCCTCGGGATCATACTCAAAAATCCATGACTAGTCACCTGTGATTACGTTATTAAAAATTGGGAGTCATTTTGACACATGTCCAAATTTTCTCGGCAGACTTCCGCTCGGCGCAATTTCTTGTCGTCAGTGACCATTTTTGAGATCATCTTCGCGCACACCTTGCTCATGTTCAAGTGCACCGTCACAATGTCAGGTACCACAGATTTTGATAAATTTAACATCTGGGCAATTAAACTCAACAATTCATTAACAACAACAACACTTCATGCTAAAGCAACATCTGGGTAAGTCTGCTTGATCATATCAAACGTCTCTGTCGCAGGTTTACCGAGTTTCACACACAATTTAATCGCGTACCTCTGCTTTAACGAGGGCCACATTTTCAGTTTGCACCACTCACAGAAAAACGTCCGCGAAAATGTTTGTTCTGACTCTACAGGTGCTCGGAAACAACTGACCAGCCCTTCATTAGCTAGGAACACCCTCTACCGAATCCAGTCGATGCGCGCATGCTCCGAAGCACAGCCGTGGCCAGTCAGTTCTATTACTTCCCGGACACACCCTATATGCAAGAGACGACGGTACATTATCAGAAACCCAAAGTTGTTGGCCCATAATTACCTCCTTTGAAACCAATCATGCTTTCACATTCTCTGAATGCACTTCAAAAAGACAAGTAATGATTATTTTTATATAGCATTTGGCACAGATTTCTTTGACAGTTATACCAACCTATAAAAAAATTTTTTGACGAATGGCTTTTTGCGCGAAATTTAAATTAAAATGTCTTACTATCTTTTTTCCATAGTAGTAAGTATAAGTAAACCGAGGTAGCGAAAGTAAAATAAACAAAAATATCAAGTGATTTCAACGATCCTTATAACTAATATTATATATATATATATATATTATATATTCTAATAATTAATTGTGACGGAAATGTATTTCTAAATGGTTTGTTTTTAAGATACAATTTCTTATTGCTTAGCAATAGCTTTCTCAGAATATATATATTTTTAAAAACGTTAAAATTTATATACACCGTTGATACCGGCAATCTCTTTGTGCACCAGGTCTTTGTCGTCCAACGTCAATATATCACGTGTACAAGGAGTGCAACAGGTTGGCCTGACCAACAAGAGCAGTCGAATTGAAATTCGTCTTAAAAACTATTTTTGAACACTTGATTGCCATACAGCCGCACAAATATATACATAAATTAATAAACATAACAATACTGTACTTCTGTAACCATTATATACCCGTAGCAGTAAATACACGGTCATATATACATACATACAATATAACGTTTGCTGAATACATTTAAGCCCACAGTTTGGCGATTACCTGGAATTCGCTCCGCTTGCCGAAGGCTGAGCGCGACTAAATGAACGGACAGGTGCTCACAGCTGCTCAGTTGTGTTGTACTCTATTAGTTGGAATGCTATCATAAAACCAAATAAGCCGGCTCAATGCACAACCACACAAACCCAATTCACAGCCGTTGCCAAGACGAGTATTTAGAAGCTGGGTTTTCCCAAGCTTTGATTTTATCAACATCGCGGTCTGCTCTCTCTTGGACTTTTTGTTCGGACTCGGGTTTTGAACGCGTCACAGCGACAGTGAGCAGAGTTACGCTTGTCAGCCAATACGCCACTTATAAGTTTCGCTAAATACATTATCGACGCTCGGTGTGCGTCTACACAGCTAATGAGCGATTCACGCAATGTGTTTGTTATTGTAATATAATATTATGATAATTCAATTAATACAAATTTTATGCAAAACGCGCTAAACATCCTCGGTTTCATGGTTCACGTTTAGGTTTATTATAATAATATATCGAAGTGCCGTAAAGCAATGGATGAGTGTGTATGTTAAAAAATGATTGAGATTCCCAAATAAATATTTAAAAAATCTACAATAAATTTTCAGAACAAGATATTAATTTAATTCTTCGATTAGTGTCGTGATTCTTAATAGTAAACAGAAAATGTAACACCAAAGTGTTTATGTCGTCTCCGTTTCTTAAGATAAAATGTTTCAATAACTTAGTGATTACAAACGTCGGACATTTGGTCGGTAAGTCCAACTCATAATTCGTCATGTATATTTTATAAATAAAATGTAATGTAATTATCAATGTATCTTATAAAGTCCCTTGTCTCAGTTCAACAACCCTGAATACATTTTCCACTAATAAATCAAGGCAGCCATGAATGTAAAACACTCATTGAATGGACGTTAGTTTGAGTTTCGTATACTATATTTTACCCTTAAACGATTGCCGGTTCCTCTAGGCACCTGATGTTTCCCCAGGGGATCATTTAAGTTTCATTTCATAAAATTTGAATTTCGATTTGTCAACTTTTTATCAAAACGTACATCAAATTATATTTTGATATTTTATTCAGACCAGCTTTGTTAATTCGTTAGTCGTTACTCGGTAGCTTCTTACGTGGGTTTTGTTTTTATAAAATTAACAGATTATCGTTTTACCGAGTAACGAAGTACCAGACTGGCAATCATGATAGTTTTTTGGTAGTTGGTAGCATCACTCAGCTGTTTTCTTTGCGTTGTTACCTCAAAAGTTAACTTAATTCATGGAAAAAATTGCTGTCCACTACAAATTAGTTTCTGACAAACTTTTCAAAAGTAAGTATTTAATATAATTGAATAAGCTGTTTTGAAACAAAATTTACACCCACTACTGATGTACAGCAAAAAGTATGTTCACAGATAAGTGTTTTAACGAAGTACCAACTAACGAATTACCAGATTAACAAGTTCGGTCTGAATACCAGTATTGAAGATTCCAAATTTACTAATGAATGACAACAGTCACTTGAAAATGCAAAATTTTCCTTCAAATTATTTTTTCGTTCAAGGGTTAAGTAAACTGCATCAACTCGGATGATTTGCGCATAAACCAGTTATGCTTTCGCATTTTAAATTTTCTAAGAACTCCACAGTTATCTCAGGTTATACCTACATATATCTTCGTAAGTGCGTTCGCAGATATACAAAAAGTTTATGATAACTTTGCCTAAACTAAGTGGTCTAGAAAATTTCGGAACTTTCCCTCTTCTTTATTGGCGTATACATACTGCATACGTGATTAGTAGAGGATGTGTCCGTTAAAAGGCGAGCTAAAGTGAGAAGGCGAAATATTACTCCCCAGGGTTGGGCGCTGTGTTTGGAATCCTCCACATAAAGAAAAGCAGCCCCGTTGAAAAAAAACTAAAAAATTTTTGAACTCACCCCTATAAAAATTCGGGTACGACAAAACTGTGTTTGTTCTTGCCGCCGATTCAAATATGTGAGAGGTCAGGATATGGATTGAAAATAACAAAAAAAAATTAGACCAGTATTGTTTTTTCCAGCGGCGGAGTTTCATCCGATTAAAGCAAAATAGTATTTCACTATGTCTCTTGTTCCTATTTTACTGGAGAGTAAAAAAATACAATTTTTATCATAGTTATATCTGGAAATTAAATGGTCTAGGACAAAAAGATAGAAGGTTGTAAATTTAGACTTGCGTTTTTATCTTAACCTTCCTTAAAAAGAGAGCAAGAGGTTTGATCTTACATCTGGCTGTGCTACATCACAATTAAGGACTTCAAGTGGCGGATACTATCAGTTTTGGTCTTGCAAGTTGGTTACCAAAAGCCTTGGGCTTGCCAATTTAGAAACACTTTTCAGACCCATTCTTTTTCTGCTATCCTTCTACCTCGTGATAAACTTTTGCATTGCCATTTAGTTTCGTCATATTTCCTTCTCTGAGAGCAAGCAGTCTCATACTCTCACAAAATTTGCACATTGACAGCGCCGAATTACAATAATTAAGTTCCCATATGTATTCTTAAAATTAAGTTTAATAATTGATTTTCATTTATTTTAGCATTTCATCGCATTTAATAAATTTGTATATTACGAACATGCTGCATAGTTTCTTTCAACACATAGTAAATGCTTTATTCAATAAATATTTGAAATACTAACATAAACACCAGCTCCCATTCTACTATACAATATTATCAATATACATATATACTACATAGTTGTACTATAGATACATGACAGTGTAGATAGAAGCAGGTTCCAATCCGGAAAATGCATGTCCATTGCACTGCCTACACATTCGTTCATATAACAAATGGCCGACTGATAAGCGACAGACTCGGTTCAATCATTTGTTTGCAATTACTTTAGGAAGCGTAAATTAAGCTAGTTCTGTATTTGAATCCAACACATATCGCCAACTCAATTTATATACTTAAAGTATTATACGTACATATGTACTTGCATTTGGGAATTTCAAGATTTCCCGCAGTATCCAGAACCGTGGATCTTGGCTTCAAATGCCAACTGCAAAAAATTCTATATATAAATATGTATGTTTATGTTTTAAATGCCCAATTTCAATTGAAATATAATTAACTTATAACGAACTTACCTTTATTTATTTAGTGTTCAGCTAAGACAGCGATAAAGGTAAAGAAGCAGGCTTAAGCTGACAAAACTTGTTTTGAAATTTTACGCCAAATGTGTGTTAATAGTTATACAATTTATTTAAATTTCTAGAAACACGTTCTGACGCATTTTCCTCTTTACTGAAAAAAATAAACATTGAGAGAGAAAAAGAGCAGATAAAAAATAGAACAACTTTATATTTACTTGAAAAAGCTCACAGTGACTTCTATAAAAAAGAGTTCAGTTGCCATTTAACATCAAGATTAACGTGAAAATATGAAAATAGAAAAATTTGGAAAATCGATGAAGAAGGTATAGAAAAGGAAGGTATTATAATGACGATTTAGTAGTTCATTTTCTACTATGTGCAATAACAGCCAGTTTCTTAGCCTTATTTCGGGCAGAAAAAACTATACTTAGGCTTTTGCGACAGCACATCTACCGATGGTGCTTCCGCGAAGCCCACCTATTTAGTAGTAGATCACAAAAGGATACGGGACCACCAATTCGCTGCTATTTTACCGGTTCTAGGGTGCCTTTTCATGCTAGCTCATCAGTTTTACAGTTTCCTGCGATTTCACTCTGACCCATACCAGTCTTAATAATAATAATAGTAGGCACTCTTCGACCAGCCCTGTATGCACTGTTAATGAGTTCAAGACTGCACTCCTAAGCAGTAAATCTACTGCTACCTTAATGGCTGCAACCTCGGCCAGTAAGATACTGGAGATGATAGAAGGCTCCTGATAGTAGACCCCTCCACCAAAATTCTCCCAGCTTTGACACATCCGTGAAGAAGCTCGCTGCCGCTCTCGTCCAACGGCTTTTTCCCACCCATAAATTAAGTTTATGATCCGATATGAAGTCAAGGTGAGTAAGAATTTCACGGTTCCAGATCCGTGCTCTTTTAGAAATTCAGAATCTCTGAGTGTGATTGAAACTTTTCCAGCCATACACCTTCCGACAATGTCCCCTATTTCTTTCAACCTTTCTTCACCTTTTGGAAATATAATTACGATTCCTCAGAAGATTACATACATAAAGGACTTTCTTCAGAAGTATATGTGAAAAGTAGGAAAGATATGAAAAATATAATATAATGAATAAAATAGAAAGAATTTTAGAGACTCATCATATCAAAAATAAGTACGTTAATGTTATAAAATCTATACCAATAAATGACCAAAATTCAAGGTCATTAGTTTTCCGTTACGTCGCTATATTTACGAACTAATATACAATTTCCTAGAAATCGAAATATTAACCAACAAACAGTAATAGTAAAACTATCATCTTTACGAGCGCAAAATTTGCCGTGTCCCCTTCATTACTTACTTCAGACTGTAAAAACGAATGTACAACCATAATAAAATATCTAATAATTAAAAAAAGAAAATATTAGAAAATGTAAACTGAAGTGCTCTGCCCCTCTACGATGCTAGACTATATTAGAAATTTATTTAAAAAAGTTCTATTTTGTTTTCTTTGTTTTCTCACTTCTCTTTAGCCTTTAGGCTAACCTCATTACGGAATTAAAGCGATTGTGGGGCGAGTTTACGGAGAGAACCTCTCAATTTCGTTCGGTTGATCGTAGTGTTAACAGTCGTGGAAGCACACACATACACAAGTGGAGCAGCATGATGGAGAATTCACAGCTTCAGGTACGAACACTCGGGCTCGGTATCGCTTGATCGAGTGAGCCGCACTCAGTTGATCACAAACGCTTCAGCGCATCGCCAATATTAACTGGTACGGAGAAACGCAAGCCTGTAGCGACTTGCTTGCTAAGTACGTAGAGTTTTTGTGTAGAGATTTTGAGAAAATACTGAGCAAAAAAAGCCTATAATTTTTGTTGTATTGCTCCAAGTGCAAACGAGTTGTGTGTGTTCCTCGTCAATAAATATACAAATGAATTAAGAAAAAATTCACTTAACTGTCATGCAAATGAATGTGTAATTAAGTAAATACTCGTACATATTTATGAGTGAAACGAAAAATGGAAATTTTACACTAAGCTTTTGTCGACATTCAACAAGTACGAAACAGAGCTTTAACTGAGCAACGGAGTTCGACGTGATTAAAAGAAGGGGGTGGGAAAAAAGAACTGCAATACATACACACGTAAAACAAAATGAAAAAAACATAGTGTAAATTTAATAAAATCAAATCTATAATAATAAAAAGTGTGAATTAAGACACTCCAAAGAGTGTTGTGCTATTTAGTGTAAAACAAGTTACTCAAGCTAAGGCGATAAATCATTCCTACAAATGATGATTGTTTTGCCGCCATAAAAAGCCCAATTCTATGTAAGTTCGTGCAAATCGAGTATTCTTTGGATTTGTATATCTCTACTATAAATATGCATGTTTCAAACAAACTCTCCAGAATGCTAAGAAAACCCACTTTCAGAAGTTTGGACCTGAAAATTGAATTTAACCGTACTTTACAATTACAATTATTGATACAGCGTTCGGGGTATTCCACAACAGACGTTTTATAAATTAGTGATAATTATCTCGCTTTCCCAACGTACTCAAAAGGTAAACGATTCGCATTCTAAAACCGGAACAGGGTTTATTAATTTTGTCATGAAGTTTGTAATAGTCAGAAGGAAACGTTGGTGACTCTACAAAATATATAAACATACATATATATGATCAGCGTGATGACCTAGGCTTCAGTTTTTGAGACACCGATTTCAAATTTGTCATACCCACTTTTCTTCCTGAAAACAGAAATGGACCAAAATGAAATTCTTGGATCAAAATCAAGTTCTTTGGTGAAAATCTTTCTTATTTGACAAAATATCTTCATCAAATTTGGCATGGATTGTTGTCTTAGACACCGGTAGAATTGTATAACTAACTGAGTAAAGTACTTTTTTACTTGTGAAAATATCTTCCCGAAAGTTCGCATAAATTATTGTTCAAGGCAATGCTACAGCCTTCGAAAAAATTGTTCAGATCGGATAACTATAGCATATACTTACATATTTGCTAATCAAACTGATCGTTCAAAACTAATTTAAAGATTTTTTATACCCTGCTGTACTATAAAAAATGTACCCGTAAATGGTATTATAGTTGCAGTACACCCGATGTTGATGTTTTTTTTTTGTTGTTTTTGTTTTTAATAACTTCCTTGTTAAGAGCATAAATTACTTTTATTTACGAAAGTCATATTTAAGCAAATTAATATTAAGCAATTTAAATAAATGACAACGAATACACAAAAGGTGGAGTCACGTAACAGTTATCTTTTAGGTCGACCTTCCTTTTGGAAATATGGTTCATGTTATCTCTGAGGTATTAGTTGGCAATAAAGTGATCTCATGATTTTATCCAACAATTTTAAATTATTGCAATTATCTTCACCCAATGTTTGCAACATTTAACACCCTTTCGTTCCCTAAGTAAATTGACTTCGACTTGTCTCGCGGAAGAGAATGCGATAAAAGAATTTGCATCGACTTTATTCGCGTTATCATTTCGCAGAAATGTATTTATGGAATTGCTTGTGCGAATGCTCACTGAGCAAATACGCGCAAACACATACATTAATATGTATCTGTGTGTGGACTTGCACTCGCGTGTATGGGTGCGCCGAACGTGAGCGAATCGACAAGGCTGCTCGTTTGAAATAGCCGTCAACTGTGCACCTTAATGGCGTAAATAAGCTGGATTGTGAAAGCAACAACAAAAAGAAAACACTGAAATATGGATTTGTGTTTGTTTCTGTTTCTGTTGTGCTGTTTACAGCCGGTTGCGAATACTTATTTATTTTTTTACATTTAAGTTGTTAACTTAACACGTGTGTGTGTAGAAACATTAGGGTGGTTCAAATAATTTGTGTAAATTATGTACATAGGTAAAAAGTTTTTGAACAATTCGAACTTACTAGTACGATGAATGTGAGTTTGTAGATGGGGATTTGGAATTGTGCGGTAAGAGCAGAGAAAATATTGCACTGTAAAAATTCTCACCAACTGAAAACTACTGATGCTGACCTGATTAGGTTCTCTAAATATCTGGTCAGGGTTGATAACAAGTTTCCCTATTCTTTGGCCTCATATTTCCCACCTATGAGTCCTTATAGAAGATCAATGGTCTCCTACCCTTAATTATTGAAGTAATTTTAAAAACAAATGAAAAACAAATGTTTTTCAAAATAAACACGACAACAGTTCATCTTCGAAATTGGGTTCAAGAGGGTTTCTTCTGAAATTCTTTGTCATTGGCATCAGAGATGTTTAAGCCACTCAATCATCTCAATAATTAAATTTTTTTTAAAGTGATTACAGTACGAAACCAAAGTGCTTTACATAAACATATGTATGTTAGTGACTAATTGTACGTAAACTAATTGACGTCATGTCAGTTCATAGGCTATGCGCGCTCACTGTATGACTGCTCCCCCGTGAATTTTAATTTGAAAATTGTTAAACCAACAAATTTTTGGAAGCACGATCAAACGATTATGTATGCTTGTAGGTGTTTGTAAGGTGTAGACCGTTTCTAGTAAGTCTTCTTCTTTAATAGCGTAGTCACCGCTTACGTCATTATAGCCGAGATAACATCAACTTTTCGCAATTTGGTGCCAATTCCGGATTCCTAGTGCAGCCAGGTCTTTCTCTCTCTTCTGCTGCTGCCCCTGGCGGATTTTAGTGCATTCGGACGACCTGACCTAACCAGCAAAGCCGCTGTCTTTTAAAATGTTGAACTATGTCAATGTCGTCATATATGTATCTCGTAGAACTTATTATTCCATTGACTGCGGTATTCGCCGTTGCCAATGCGCAATAAGTCTTCCCCAGAATATTTTTCTCGAAAATCCTAACGTCGAAACAAGACGGGAATAATGAGTGAACTATGCAGTTTTGTCTTTGTTCCTCGAGAGACGACTTTACGTCTTGCATTCGTTCACTACGAGACCCGTTTTCTTCGCTTCCTTATCTCGTGTGGAGAAAGCAGGATGTTGGGATTAATGGTATCAACATCATCGGTCAGCAACTGTATATTCTTATAGAAGATTGTACCTTTTGTATTCAAATCTACAGCTCGAATTATTTTGTCCTTGGGTAGATTGAAGAATTCGCAAGATACTGAATTCTGAAACCTAGTTCGGCGCGGAGAGGTCCTTCTCGATACTGACAGAGTTTTTGGTATTGCTCAATGTCACCGAAAAACTAATACGACTGTGTAAGTACACGACTGTGTAAGTATTAGTATTTCGGTGATAATTAAAAGCAGCATTGAAGTCGGCGAGAAGGTGGTGTGTGTCTATTCTCTTTTCAAAGATTTGGCGCAATGTGAATATATGGTTAGTTGTTGATTTTCTAGGCCTAAAGCCACACTGATGAGGTCCAATCAATTTGTTGACGGTGGTTTTTAATCTTTCATACAGTATGCTCGATAAACCTTATATGCAATGTTGAGGAGGCTTATGCCATGGAAGTTTGCGCGGATTATGAGATCCTCCTTTTCGTGGATTGGACAGAGCTCACTTAAATTCCAATCGTCGGACATGTTTTGGTCCGACCATATTTTATAAAGAAACTTTCTTCTTATAAGTTGCTCGCCGCCGTATTTAAATAGTTCCGCCAGGAACTCACCTATATAGGTTATATTTTTCAACCATACAATAAAGTCTCACTGATTATAAATTACTACGGTGCAGTCTTGTGAGCACAGACGTCAACTTAATTTTACACGGATTTGCCAATCAAAACTTTGTACGTTTCTGAGAGCTCGACTTTGGTATTTGTTGACATTATATAAGTATGTAGCTAATGTACCAAGATAAGATAAGGAAAAGTAACTTACAAGCCCAGTTGTAATTAAATATACACTACAGACTGTTAGAAGGGAGTCAGCAGCAGTTTGAATCTTATTAAGGACTCTAGATTCTGAGCTCTCAAAAGTACTTAAGCCAACCCATGTGTATTTTTAGGCTCAACAAATGTCATTGGAAATTTCGTGTGTTTGAAGATGACTATAGAGCTAAGAGAGAGATAAAAAAAATTTGATCTAAATTCTACGTAAATTCTTGGACCAACCAATAGGAATTTTAAGCCCTTCCCAGTATCGTTGCTTGTAGATTTCTGAGCCAATACCATAGTTTGAATTAAGTGTAAACAGAAACAGAAACCTTACTGTTAACTCCTTATAACGGAAAAACTCGAAAACATGGTCATAATAAAACTATCTGTTTGAATCGCGATATTGTTTGCACTCTTTTATCAATTATTTCTTCTTTCATTACAGAGCCCCTGAGCCAAGAAATAGTTGTGAAATGTCGCCGGATATAAAAACAATATAATAATAAGTATCAAAAGCATTTCGGCAATGATAACTGGGGACTGTTGAAAATATGTAATGCAATAAAAGCGAAAGTGCATGTCTTAGCAATAACAGTATTCCGAACTCAAGTATTGATTACGACGTTCTGTACAAAGATTAAAAAAAAATGCATTTAAAGAATGATAATGAAATGAACTCAAATCCTCAAATAAGTGCTCATCTGAATGTTGAATCGGTAGCAGTGAAACCAAGCGCATTTAGTGCCACATCAGCAGGAGACGAGGCAGCAATAACACCCTCAACCTCGTCAGCTGGCAGTTGTGCCTCTTCAACAGACTCTGGCGTTATCATTACCGACTACAAAAGTCTAAAAGTCAACAATGTTGATATCAATCGCGACAATTTCAATTGCAATGGTACAAGTGGCAACAACGCAAAAGATAACAGCAACAGCAATATCGTCAACGGCTATGACGACAAGCGGCGGCGGAGTGTGGAAAGTTTGAAAACAAACAAGAATATTACAATAAATACACAAATTGACAATAATAGCATAAATATTGAAAATGTAATCAATGTGCGGCGGCAACGAAACTCATCCGGCAGCAGGGCGTCTTCGAAGAATGGCTCGCCGGCAGTGTCGATACGCAGTAATACCATATCGATCATATCGATTGATGAAAATGCCATCGACTCCAGTGTCGTCGACTCGGACTCGGACTATGAAGGACAATACAGCGGGTGTGTTGTGAAAAAGCTTGGTCAGCAAACAACCTACGAACCAAACCACCCCAATTTGCCGAATATTAATAAAGGCATGCAAGTGCTAAGTCAGACTATAAGTCCTGGTGCAATACCCCCAACAGCCGGCCCACTATCCGAGACGATACTCAATGGTGGTGCGCTTGCACCCCCCGTACTCGGCCCTCCTACGTCGCCGAGTTCAGCGCAAATCGGTAGCATCGCACTCTCGAATTCCACAGATGTTACCTTCGGCGATAAGCATTTTTACGAGGGTCCCGTAACGATACAACAGTTTCTCATTGATAGTCGTGATAAATGGAAAAACGGTGAAGAGGGAAGTGATAATCCTGCCTTCACTGGCGATCCAGGTGAGTAATACGTGCACTCAAGCGGTTGTATTTTGTTGCTTATGCGAGCAGTCATTTACGAGCATCAACGAACATTCTAGTGCCATTACTTAGGGCTTCGCATCATTTCTGCTACACACACACCTGTAAGCTTGATGTTTGGTTGTTATTTGGGTAGTTAAATGTCTTTTCGCAGTTGAATTGCACATACAAACATACATATATACATATATTTATAAAACTATATGTACTCAACTTTGCAATTGCGTTCTTCTGAGGCAAATATTGTTTGCGCAATTATTTGGGAATTCATATTCATTTATATAATTTATGCATTGTGACAAAAAGCTCCTGAAAATTGTAATTAAATTCCGCGAGTAAATGATATTTCAAAAAAATTTACTTAGCTAAATTGGTTGGACCCTCTCTACTTAATTAGTTACTATGCGAAATAAGGGCGCGATCTGTCAAACAGTTAAAAATATCGAACAAAGAATTTGTCCCAGGTTTGATATTTCTAACCAAATTTCGTGTGCGGAATCATTGCGAATGTTGGAAAAGGCAAACGGTGATTTAGTTTTATCAAAAACACAAGCCTACGAGTGAGACATAGTCTTCCAAGACGGTCAAATGATCGTTGAAGACATGCCTTCGACCTCTTCAACTGATGAAAATATTAAAAAAGTGGACGATATGGTGCTTGAGAATCGTCAGGCAAGCGTTAGAGAGTTGGCAAGAGAGTTCGACATCTCTCGCGAGTCCGTTCGAATAATTTTGGTGGATATTCTGGGAATGACACGCGTTCTTGCTCGACTCATCCCGAAAGAGCTAAATTTTTTTCAAAATACTCACGATTGAGACCGAACTTTAAACCAAAAACGCATCGAATACCATCGATCAACCACCTTATTTACCAGATTCTGGTGGGGATTGCTTTGACGGCATATTGATAAAATACATATTGATTGAAAAACAAAAATTTAAATTTAAAGGCAAATCTGACAAAATAAATATTGATAAATAATTAAAAAAATGTTGTTTTATTTCCAAATTCCCGGTACTTTTTGGTCACAATGTATGAATATTCAGGTAAATTTTGAAAAACAATTGTTTGTTTACACAAATGTATTTAGGCTTGTTTACAGCAGGGAACATATAAATCTGTTGAGACCATAAATTTTTGCCGAAATTATCTGTAGTTGAAAGGCAAATATGCTGAACAACAAGATGCTCAACGCATAACTGCGCTGAACACGATATATTTTATTCACATAGTCATAAGAATCATACCCAAATTCAAACGATTTTCACTTATTCTATCGCCCACGCGTAGGCGAGTTCAATATATACATTTTTTTTTCAGGATTTTTCGCAGTTGTTCAAGGCTTTTAGGCAAGAGCATTTCTAAAATGCACCCGACCTTCTTTTGCTGCTGCAATTTATTGTTTTTAAGCATTTCCCTGATCTCGTAAATCCAAATTAAGTTACATAGCATCGAAATATTTGCACTTTTGGAAAACTAAAATGATAAGAATTTTCCAAAGCGCATTTCTATATTCGTTTCGTATTTTCTTAATAATTAACGGAATATATGTCTATGTATGTATGTATGTGCGATTATGAATGTATTAACGCGGTACATACATACATACATATGTCCAAAGATTTAATCTATGTATGTAAAGGAAGGCGGTGCAAATCTATCCAAAGCAGTTTTTATCTAATCCATAGTATATTTTTTAGAGACTGACTCATCCACTTTAAATTAAGAAAAAGTTGCGTATATAATATACTACATAAAAAGAATACATAAGCATCCATACAACCATACATACATACATTCATATAATAATATGATCATTAGAGGGCAAGCGAAATTCGATTTATGTTGACGTTGCTGGTAGACGAATATTCTATATTCAATACACATGTGAAGTCAGTTTCTCTCTTATCACATAGCTAGTGGAAATCAAAATAATCATGCCCTCTTAATTTATTGCTCATCGGGGAGTTAAAAGTTACGTAAATTCTCTGTCAGGCAGGTATCTTCTAAACATACAAACTCTTCATTTTTACATACAATAGTATGTATGCATGTATGTATTCAGCTGCGTTAAGCAAAAGTAAACAAGTGAATAACACAATCACTTAATCAATGTTGCGATTTTATTGTTCTCCATTTCCAGAATGTGTCTTTTTAGTGCTTTATTTAATGGAACTGAATGAAAGCGATTAAGAAATGTATTTTGTCATAATTGAGCTTCGACACGTTTTCTAGTTTCATTCAACATTTCATTGTAAATACCCGAAACTTAAATCCATACTAATCATGCGAAGTAACTATTTATGCCAAACAGCAGGACAATATTGTACGCATTGTGACAAGTTCCAGAACTTCTTCAACTTATAAAAACACATCAACTAACTACTGATTGAGGGGGTTTTTCTAAAGAAGTAATCTACATATTCTCTGTATGAGACCTTTCACGCATTAATTTATTTCTCTGCTCCATTCATGCAAATTCGATGACTCTGTATTGTCCAAAAGGCATTTTCAGATCAGTTCGTTCTAAAACATCTAAAAAGCTACATCGTGCGGCAAGTGCCCCACATTAATACTTCAAATCAATTTTCGGGCAACTATCGACCTCATTACCAAGTACAATAATAATATAGATAGAAATGTCTTTTTGTTGTTCCTGTAATCAGCCCATTGGCTGGTATTCCTACGACAGTGCTATTAAATGCAACGGCCCTTGCCAGTGTAAATTTCATTCCTCCTGCACGAGAATTCAAGAATTGCAAATTTCGAAAATGGGCAAAAATACAGTTTGGAAATGTAGGAACTGCTTTTATTTGTGTACTGACAGAATCAACGGCGAGAAGTGTGAAATAAATGAGAAAATTCTTTACGAAATGGAAAAACGCATTCAAGTTTTGGAACATAAAATGTTAATATATACGATGATAGGAGATCTGAGTGAGTGACCTTTGTAATCCCAAATTATACTACTGTGAGCAAAAATTAGCAAGACTTTTTCATTTAAACTTCGCGTGAAGACCCATTCGTAGAAATTTTTTTTTTTTCTGGGTTGGTAGGACTCTCAGTAACATCTATGCCAAATGTCACTTCAAAATAGTCATTGATGTTTAGTAAACGCTTATCTTTCTTTCGAAGTACATAAAGTGAAATTATGCAACAAAGAAGTTCCATTGAATTTTGTGTGCGGAATCAAATTTCTGGTGCCAAAACGTTCAGAATATTGGAAAAGGCGTTCAGTTGATGACATACCACGTCTAGGACAGCCACCCACATCAAGTGATGATCAACACGGCAATAAAATAAAAAAAAATAGTTTTTGAGACTCAACAATTTTCAGTCAGACATCTTATGGAATATCGGAAAGATCAGTGAAAACATTTTTTAAAGATCATTTGGGCCTAAGAAAAGTAATAGCACGAATGATTGTGAAATATTAATTGTGTAAACTTCCCGACTACCAGGATGTCATGAAATATATTATTATTAGTGATGAGTCTTGGATCTATGCTTACGACCTAGAAACACAGGATCCATCGGCCGAATATCGTGGCAAAAGTGAATCAAAGTCGAAAAAACGCGTAAAAACAGGTCAAAAATCTAGATTATGTTGACAGTTTCTTTCGATTATCGAAGAAACTGTCGACAAGAAATACTAATCGAGTGTTATGCATCGTTTTCGCGAAACTATTCGTAAAAAGAGGACAGAATATAGGCCGACAACTTTAGGTTTTATTCACAACGATAATACACAGTCGCCTGAATTAGCTACGAGTTACTTCTGACTGTTCAGCAAACTCAAACGACCGCCCCGAGGAAACTTTTTTGAGTCAATTGAACACATTCAACGTAAATTGCTTCGCGCATCGAAAACTATTCCGGAAACTTTAACGACTGTTTCGAGGTTTGAAAAAAATTGTGGCAAAGGGAGATTACTTTGAGGGGGACGAAAAGATTTTGAAGAATAAGTTAAGAATTTTAAAACTATGAAAACAGTCTTACTACTTTTTGCCAATAATAGGAAGATCATTGCTCGCATAACTTATCATTTACCACCCAACAATAGATAGTTTATAACAATCCCTGATGATAATCCTTGAGATATTTACCTTTAGCAGTCTATGGGTATACTTATGCCAGACTTCTTATGGAAAATTCAGGTATTGCCGGGCGAGTTTGTAAATATTGTAGGAAATGGTTGCTTCTTAGACTACACTGCACATGAATAAAAACTTTCTTTACTACATATTTTTATAATTATACTTATACATAACATTTCTCTTGTTTCCAGAAAACGGCGAAAAACCTAATAGTTCATCCACACCGCCCGAAACTTCATATATATTCAATTTTCATCGGCGAGCTGTCATCATTACCGGCACTGTAATACTACTCACAATATTAGCTGGTATAGCTATAGTCACGGTGAATGCTCTCACAAAACAGACGATTCGAAAAAGTAAGCTTCTAGGCGATGGCGACGATTCCAGAAAGCATATTCCAATCAATTCAACAATAGGTATTTTTAAACAAAGATTTTGGTGCTCATGGTGGTTAAAACACAGACACAAACACACACCCATAAACGCACATTAATTACCTCCCACACTTTCCATTTAAAAAAGTTCAACTGAATATTGTGAAATTGGGCGAAATACTCAAACATTAAAAGTTTTGAATATCATCTTTCATTTGCGTATTTTTGTTATCGTTTGCGGTATCATTTTCGTTTGTCTCATCTTATATAGCATATAACAAAGAAATTATTTCTGAGAAAATTGAAAACCGCATAGATATCATTAAAATGAGTGATAACCTCGATTTGTGCATGCTCTGCAGCTTTTCTCTCTAGCAAAAGTGGCTTAACAAAAAATATATATGATTACAGACAGTCTCTTAGCTTTATGAAAACAAAGATTTTTGAAATTAGTCGGCTTAAACATTAATTTTTCTGCAGTTTTCGGTTTAATGCAGATTATGAAGATTAATGTCGCATTTCCACTTAAAGCACCGCTAACTTCTCTTCGCTCTGATGCAGGCCTTTATTTTGAGCAACATTATTGCGAATTCAATGAGAGTTTTACTTTCTTGAAAACAGCTGTTTAATTCTGTTATTTAAATTTTACGCCATTTCATGATAACACTTTACGAGCCGTATTGGCTTCATAGAGAAAGAGTGTAATTTTTAATGTAAATTTTTGAGATAGTGAGTATTTTATAAATATGTACGTACTCAGTAGTTGTCAAAGCAAACATTTTTTACATACCCACCACCATTTGAGCACATCTAAGGGTGAAATACATTTTTAAGTGGTCAGTAGGGTAATCTGACCCGTTTTCTTCATTTTTTATAGAAGTTTTTATTTTACAATAGAACTTTTTTTACATATCATGAAGCATATCGTTTAGTGTATAAACAAATTTTTTCGGAATTTTTTGATGACATCTATCGGAGAAATGGCTGGGTGAATGAGATGCGTTCTTTTCGAGTATGAAATATATTTATAAGAATTGTATATTTGTAAATAAGTAATAAGCTAAGAATCGATTCCCCGGTTTATAAATAGCCCTCTACAAATAGATAGGCGGTATAGTATAAGCGATTATCAAATGTTAATTACCCACACTCATGCATTTAGTTAATACCTCCATTGATTATATTGATATTGTGTCAATAGGAGAGTGTCATTTCACTTTTTGTTGAACACCACACAATCCACCATTTGAGCTCAACTGCAGATAAAGAAATTATAACAAAGTCTAAAATTTTTACTCACTAGCCTCGAGAAAGCCTTTAGCTGCGATAAAATATAGTAGAAAAAAACATTATTTCAGAATCCCTTCTGGATCAGACACCATCTCTGTCTCCAAAGGTCAATAACCTACAGTCTCCAAAGGTCAATAACCTCCAGATCTTCAATCCGACTTTATCGAGAGTTATAAAAACTATATCTGAAAAGCATTGAATGCTAATGGTTGAGCGATATTCGAAAAAGACTTTTCGTATTTTGAATCAAACTTCAACTTAACGTTTTTATATTTAAAATGAACTTTAATGAACCAAATATACACAATTTTAGTCTACCAGTTTTTAATATTTTTCCGCTAAAGACATTATTCCATCAATGTAAAACTTTTCCGGTTTCTCCGCGAGAAACTGCGGCAAGTAATTTTCACAGGCTTCTCTTGAAGCCAACTTTACTCCCTTAAGGTTGTTCAGCATTGACCGAAACAAATGGTAGTCCGATGAGGCCATATATTATAATCAAAGCAATTTTTTGCAAAGTCAAGGCTATATATTATAATCAAAGCTTCCCAGCCTAGTTCTTCCAGTTTTTGCCGGGTGATCAAAGAAGTGTGTGGTCTAGCATTGTCCTGATGGTAGACGAAGCCCTTTCAGTTGATCAGTTCTTGGGTTTTTTTTCGATTGCTTGTTTCAATCTCATCATTTGTTGACAGTAAAATGTAGAATTAATCGTTCGGCCAGGCTGTAGCAGCTTGTAGTGGATGATTCCTTTCCAATCCCACCAAACAGTCAACATAGCCTTACGAGACGTCAATCCTGGCTTTGCGACCATTTATTGAGCTTCGCCACGCTTGGACCATAATCTTTTTCGTCTTCTTGTTACCATTCGTTTCAGAAATGGTTCGAGTTCATTTCGTTTCAACAAAGAATCACAGATGTTAATTCGGCCCATTAAATTTTTCACAGACAATGTATGTGGTACCCAAACATCGAGCTTCTTTTTGTAGCCACTATTTTTTAAATGGTTCAAAATCGTTTGATAATGAATGTTAAGTTCTAGCGTTCTAGTCGTATAATAGACACAATTGGTAGCACTGGAGATATACGACTTTTTCCGCAACCCAATAAGTAATGTGGGATTTTTCATTTCCGTGACTGTTGGGCCACTGATAGAAGCAATCATTTAAGTCACTACATCCATCACATAAACTGATATCAGAGCACAAGAAGTTTTCGTTCTATATTATTACGAGTACTTTTCACAGGATTTTAAGTTTTGTTTTTTTTTTCAATTCGCACAATCATCTGTTTCATACAACACGCATACATACGTACATGGTATAAGTTATGTGTGTACTTCAAATTCATATGTTAAATAAATGTGAAAGTGGTTTAAAATGAACTTATTGGAGCACCTTTTTAAAACCAAAAAGTTAAGTTGAATGGAATTAATGTATTTAAGCCGTCTCGTCATAATTATACAGACAGACATTGCAAACACTCGATTATTTCATTTCAGCACCTCTGCCAGATGGGGCGTACAAGTTCAATGGCACATTACTGGTAGTCAGCAAGGATGAATGGTATGCCGAGGCAGAGCACGGAGGCGTTGACAAGCTAAAACTGCCAGTGCAACGCGTCATTATAGCACACACTGCATCAACATCGTGTGAGACCAAGGTAAAACCCTACCACAGAAAATTTTATGAAATGAATATATATAATATCTAAATTGATCCATTTCCATCTTGACATTTCGTAGCTTCAATGCGATGCTCGAGTACAAAGTGTGCAAGCCTTTCATATACACTCAAATGGTTGGGGCGATATCGGTTATAATTTTCTAGTTGGAGGCGATGGTTTGGTATACGAAGGACGTGGCTGGTACAACCAAGGCGCCCACACCTTGGGCTATAATAAAGATAGCATCTGTATTGCATTTATCGGTACATTTAATTTGCAAGTGCCCACAGAAAACGATTTGAAAGCAGCTCAATTACTCATCGACGAAGGAGTGAGGTTAGGTGTGCTTCCAGAAAACTACCGACTTTACGGAGCTCGGCAACTAAGTGCCACTGAAAGTCCCGGAAAAGCGCTGTATAGCATAATAATGAAGTGGCCTCACTGGAGTAGACAAATCTGAATGGAGTGCAGAGATTTTAAATTTAATTTTCAATTCGAAATAATTGTGAAACATAATAATAGTGACATTGGATTGTATATTTTTTTGGCTTTATGCAGTAGTTTTACCTAGATTGTATTTATATAATTAGTTTATCCGAATTTAAAGCAAATATACTTATTTATACTACACTATTACACCGTATTTTATATGAACCCTTGAAAGAATTCGTAATGCTATAATTACATTCCATTCTAATTACTTTTCCCCCCTGACTTTAACATAGCGCTCAATCGCAATGAAGTCCTCTTTATAAGACATTTCATGGAATTTCTACCCGACTATGAACTCCTTAATAAAAATTAAAAGAAAATAAATTATTGAATTTACTAACTTGATTTGTGCCTATATTTTGCAGCGGATGATAACGTGGGAGGGGGCAAGATATTGCGAATTGTTCCACGTGATGCCTGGTTAGCCCAGCCGCCTTCAAGTGATCCGTTACCTYTGGCGACACCCGTCAAAAAAGTCATTGTTCTACCGACGCGCACTGATGATTGTGAAACACAGGTGAGCTGTCAGTAATAAGAAAAGGCTTATCAATTTAGTATATAGTACATATGTAATTTCACATGAATACATTGTTTAATAATTTCAAACTCTTTCTTCCAGGCCATGTGCGTTTACCGGGTGCGCATGACACAAACTCTAAACATCGAATCTCAAAATCACGATGATATTATCTACAACTTTCTAATTGGCGGCGATGGCAATGTGTATGAAGGTCGTGGATGGGATGCGATCGGTGCCCATTTGCGCGGCTTCAATTCGGATAGTATTAGTTTCGCCTATATTGGTACTTTTAAAAAGCAGAAACCTGCGGAAAAGCAAATGGACGTCACCAAATTGCTGCTTGASGAAGGTGTGCGACTTGGTAAACTCTCGCAGGATTATAAGATATATGGAGCATATATGTTGGATCCGACTTCGACGGATGTTCAGTCAGATGAGTTGTACAACAGCTTCAAGGGTTGGCCACATTGGTCTGAATACGTAGCTCAGTAAGGCGCAATATATGTATATGTACATATGTATATTGAATAAGTATATAGGTGTCATTGGAATCTAAATAAATGTTTATAAAATTTTTATGAAATTTCTCAAATTTTGTCCTAATAATAATATATAAAGTGTGTTTCTAAAGTAGTTTTCATATTTCTACATTAGTAAATATATAAGTAATTAATTGTGAATGTTAGCTTTTAAGWYAGATTTAAGAATTTTAACAAAAGCTYGACCGAAATTGTGAGCTCATTTTGAYTTGGTAGATGTTTTCATACTTTGGAGCGTGTTTGTACCGAAATCGCCCGTTTTTATAGATCATGGCAATCTCAACAAATGTTTATAATATTTTTATGAAATTTCTCATTTCTATTTCTCTCAAGTTTTGTGATAATAGTTACAAAGAATTTTTTCTAGTCAAAAATACAAGCATTTAAACACAATTTTTTTTTTTACAAAATTTTTTATTATATTGTAAAGTAATGAAAGAATAGCTCTCCCGCGTTTTTAAATTGAAGTCATTACGAGACAGAGTTAAAATATCATTTGTAATTCTCATAAAATTATATAAATTGTGATATTTGAAATAGTTTTTAATGGCAATTTTGCAAATCAAAAAATTGTAACTACTAATGTAGTTTCGAACAACAATAACCATCAATATTAGCAATTCATTCATAATGGCATAGTGAC
This sequence comes from Bactrocera latifrons, assembly GCF_001853355.1. Lineage (NCBI taxonomy): Eukaryota > Metazoa > Arthropoda > Insecta > Diptera > Tephritidae > Bactrocera > Bactrocera latifrons. The sequence goes on along the minus strand of NW_017535908.1, from coordinate 41,486 downwards.
TAACTGAATTCTTTAACCTCATAATAAATTAATAAAAACAATCGCTCAACTGCGTTTCAATCGTTGTTTTTCTATTTCAATTAGAGTTTCGACAAATTATTGGTTGCCAGCTCTCATAAATGCGCTCCAATCGCTAATATAAGGCATCGTCTTTTTTTTCATCGTGGCCTGAGGAGGTATGGTTCGCCTTCTCACCTTAGCTCACCTTCAAACGGATGTTCTTTGGCCACCCAGAAGATACTTGGTCAAAGATCGGAAGTCGTGAGCTGTTTGAGCCATATGTAAAAGAATCGTTTCTGGCGACTCCCAAATGATTGGCGATCAGAGAACCCTCACTTGCGTGTACTTCTACACATGACAACCGAAGCTAAAATTTGTAAAGGGCAATGCTTAAGAAACCTATAACATATAACAATATTTGGAAGACACTTTATTCGGCCTTGAAATTTTTTTTTATAAAAATATATTCAAATATTACTGCAGTTTTTAATCTCAGAATCATCGCAAAGTTCGTTGTAATAAGCTCACAAGACCTTAATAATTTAAGACCCGTTTTTTCAATGTCTAGTTAGCAGCGACCTATTTGGTTAACTTAACCATAACTTAACTAACTGCGAGCCAGACAACGGTCCTAACTCTTCAATACTTCATTTGGTGCAACCAAAACATTTTCCAAAAGTACAATTAAAATTCAAGAATATGTTCTGTGTTTTAATTTCATTTAAATCAATTAATTTCAAACTCAATATTACATGCAATTTCCATGAGTTAAATTTTTCTTTGCGGAAATAATTTTCGCATTCTGTTTGTATATACTACTTCAGCATCAGAATAAATGTCTCATAAAATTAGACGAAAGTAATGCATAAAGCATATACATTTAAATAAACACATATAACGGGTGATCCAAGTAGGGGTACTTTACTGAGCGTTCGCAACACCTTTCCCCATCTTATGACCCAACATTCTTTATTGGATAATATTCGATCGAATAGCTGCTCGATCTTCCCAAGGACTCTTGAAAATTTCCAAGAAGATCAAATGTTTCCAAGCCAAATTTTGTTTAGTGATGAGGCCCGTTTCTGGGTCAATTTGTATGTATACATCCTGAAGAGATTCAAGAGCTGGTATTTCATTCAGAAAAAATAACTGGAATCATCGGTTCATATTTCGTCAAAAATGACGCCGGTGAGAACGTAACCGTCAATCGCGACATGATATCGACTCATTAATGCCTGAAATTGAAGCCCATGATCTCGGCGGCATTTGGTTTCCACAAGACGGTACCACTTCCCACACATCGCATCAGTCAATGAATTTAATGGTCACCAAGATAGTGTGATATCACAACGTTAGACTTTTTGGCGTATCCTAGAATGTTTTTTCGAATGATAATCAACGTTCCTCACTAAATTTGAAGTTTTATGTTTTTTTTTTTATTTAAAATGATGAAATGGATCACCCTTTAGTAGGTATCCATTATACATATATTTGATCATACAAGCCATAAACAAATACGTTCTGTTTATACCACATATAACACACATCTTATGCACGAAATACTCTGTGAATTCAAGCTTTCACATGCACAGTTCAGAATAAAATAATACACTCGATAGTTTGTTATTAGAATTCAGGATTGATCGCGCAGATCTGAATAAAGTTTAAAGTCATATATACACATTATTCAGAATGTGTTAAACAGAAATTGCAGGTAGCCATGAGAAACCCCCATGATTTGTGATCAAATATCATGACGAATGTTACCTATATAAAAAATGCTGAAATTAGAAAAGTTGTGACACGTACTCATTTCTCTATACATCTACTGTCTTGAAAAGGATTTGATAAAGCATTCTCAGCTTATAGAAAACCACCAAAGATGTAAAGATATTTAACATAACTTTGCAATCCAGGCGGGATTTGCACAAATGGATGGAAATCTCAAACCCGCAACTATAAACAATTGGAAATTTAACGCTATATAAAACACACGACTGTAGCAGTAAGATGATTTGTATGCAATTCTTTTCTATTTGCCAATCATCAGTTTCCACCTATAATTTTTATTAATTATTCAATATGCTCCATTATAGAATATGCACAGATCAAACAGTATTTCATACCTTGTAATCTTGCGATACTTTCAAGCATTCGTACGTACAGAAGACGTTTTTGTTTTTGAAACTAAAGCGTACGAATTAGCGATTGCAGGGGAATTTTATTTTGGGAGATAAACATTTAGCTCGAAACTACTTTCTTTTTAATATGTCGTATTGCACTCAATATTCAAACGTCGAGAAGAATGGATCGCAAAGTAGTGAGTATTTGTCGGGACTGCAATGAGTATTCGCTTTCCGCTTATGACACGCAGAACCCTTGTTTCGGCGAGTCCCACAAATATTGCACCAACTTGGAGAATCCACCGGAGCAATCCTGTAAAAATGTTATTTGGGTGTGTGAAAGTTTCTATCATTCAACCGCTGAAAGTGTTAATCATGAAAATAATGATTGCAAGTTCAAATCGAAATCACCAAATCAAATTGAAACAAGATACACCGATTTGCTCGACAAGACATATCTGGATTTGGCACAAAGAGGTGAGTTGCAACATACTATCCACACTTATTTTCAGTAAAAACTGATTTTTAATCTATTCTAATGTAATAGCTCACGGTCATCTCACTATATCCTTGCAAAAACAGAACCAACAATTTAATTCCAATTTTTAAGAATTAGGACTACAGATCTGTCTTCGAAGTAAAACATTAAGTTTCAATACAAATAAATATTTGGTTGTATGTAGTATCCGGCTTCATTGTACATATTAAAAGGGCATAACTATTAGAACCGGTCGATTTTTTTTTTATAAAATCGTGTGTGCGGGAAATGTTCTACGGATCATTCTGTACAACTTTTTCTAAGAAAATATGGTTCTAAAACAGTTTTGAGCCAGCAGTATTTAATGCGAACTTAAAAAACTTGAATAATCGCTTGTATGGGTTTATGATCCGCAACATAGTTGTCCGATCTAACCGATTCAGACAAATAATCAATAAAATGCCGAAATTCACGTACATATTCAATTTCATTGCAGTATCACAAAGACTGCTGAAAAAAATCTCTAATTCCAAAAAAATTCTCCTTAAAAATCGCGCTTTTATAGTCTCTTAAGCAAAGTTGTGCAGAATTCTACGGATCATTCTCACTAAGGACTCATTTCTTCTTGTCTACCTTCAAATCGACCCACTATAAAAATAATGATATGTCGAGTTTTGAGACTATAACTTTATTTTTGATTTTTGTCTCGTTCCAGCCACTGACGCCGAAGAAAACGGTTCAGCCACGCAACAGAAAGCAGCGCATGCATCCATGCTTAATCGGCGTATGGTCATCAATATTGCAGCTATAGCATTGTCAATAATATTAATCGGACTGCTGTTGTTCCCTGAAAGGACTGGATTTTTCAATGAAAACAAAGGGTCATTTCAAGTGATTCCAGTAAATGCAACCCTGGGTATTAACACAAACATACTACATACTAACACAAACAAATTGACAAAGTCATTGCCTCCGGTTGTAAACTTTTAGACTAACTGTCCGTTAATGTACGAAAATTCTTAAAACTGAGAATAATTTGCATACAATATACGAATAGGTCACATATGAACATATAATAGAAAAGTAATTATTCTCGGTATTTGAGTGGAAAGCTATGATTCCTATTCAAAGAAGTTTTTAAATAATTACAAATTAGCGCGCAATCGCAAGGAAGTCCTCTTCATAAAACAAATCTTCGAATTTCCAACCGTCTATGAACTCATCAATAAAAATATATTATAAAGAAAATAACTAATTGAATTTCCTAACACGATTTGTGTCTTTTTTTTGCAGCGGATGATAACGTGGGAGGGGGCAAGATATTGCGAATTGTTCCACGTGATGCCTGGTTAGCCCAGCCGCCTTCAAGTGATCCGTTAC